>NC_080431.1:13727618-14327618 GCF_028018845.1 Melospiza georgiana
ATTTAGTTGAGTTTTTTTCATTTGGTGTATATTTGGTTTGTTTGCTTTAGATTTTCCTTGCCACAAAAAGGCAGTAAATTTAATTAAACAATGTGGGAGCTTGTCCTGGACGGATGCGGCAGTGTCTCTCTTGCCACCGAGAAAAAAGCTAGAAGTTTTGTTGTAAAAAATTATATTCATCTTCAAAGAAAACATACACAAATGGCAATTACCACATGGAGAGCAAGGAATGTTTTCTCCTAATTTTCTGTTTTATACTGAAAAATAATAATAAAAAATACATTGTCATGAGGTTTTTTTTTCCTTAAATTATCCTAAACAAAGATAATTTCTTTAAATTTCCTTAATTATCTTGAAAAAAGGATCAAAGAAACTAAAATGCCATAGGTAATTAATAGTAGTAAATCAGCATTGCCTCAATGGAAGTTTAAAGGTCATGCTTTTTTCTTATATGTAAAGCAGATTTAATACTTCTGAACATATGAATAATCCTTCATTTGATATTCCAGAGTGTTAATTCTTCATCAAGAAATTCTTCTTCATCGTGGGTCCATACAGAGAGTATTTTTGACATCTTAAAAATAAAAAGGTTCATTGTGAGTACTTTCAACTTGATTGTCATGAAATCCAAAAACAACTGTCCTCTCTGCAAGGTATTCAAGCTTCAAAGTAGGAAAGTACTTATGAAATATTAGAGCTTCCAGTTAAGGTGAAAGAATTATTAATTATTCTGGTGGTGAAGAGGGATGATAATGCCAGTGACATGCAGGTTGCTGACCTGAAACCTTTCCCTTGTAATTTCTGACTCCCTACAAGTTAAGATATAAAATCTTTAATTCGTAGCTGGTCAGTAAAGGTTTACCCAGGCTGGGTACATGTGAGACCCTCAGTAATTCTGTCTTTATTCTCAGCAGTTGCTAGAATGCATTGATTAATGTCATGTAGCAGGGTGGGAAAAGCTTTTGAAGAGCAAAGCCTATTCCATTAATTGATATTTTATGGCATGACTTCTATATTATTACTGGTCAATTATTATGCCTTTTTTTGGTCCAGATTTTGAGAGGCTGGTGGGGAGGAGGAGAGGCAAAATTATTACCCAGATGGATATTTCTATTGGGAGTGACAGCTACTTTAAAGTAATTTTAAAAAATTATAAATGCAAGACTTATTCATCATGATTCCCTTGAAAAATGAGATTAAAGATAATTCAGTCACTCTTAACCCCTTTTTTATTATCCCAGAATGTCCCAATTTTTCTTTCACTGGGACCTAATTAACGTGTTTACTTTGGGGTTAATTAAATCAGTTAAATTATTTGAAATAAACATCTGAGAAGTGATTTATGGTTTTTTAAGGACTTACAAAGAGCAATTTTCCTTATTACCTGGCTAAGTTTCCATTGATCTTGTTTGAGATATTATAGTAACGCTATAGACACATATACAAACCCAAATGCAATTAATAATTGATTATATTTTTACACTCTATTTAAATATAATAATGGAATGCAACTCCAGAATAGTTTGCATAAGATCACACTTACAATCATTTAATTTAATCATTGTATTTTGGGGGTTGAGGATGGAGTACTTACTACTTGAAATCAGGAAAAGAGCCATGATATTGTTGGTGGGTACAATAATGTGCCTGAAGATTTTTTGCAAGGAAGTTAGAACTACTTAGCATTAAAACAATGTTCATACTTTGTATCTTCAGTGCACAGGAAGAATCCTATAATATGAGCTGGGATAAAAGTATAAAAATTAATTGAGATTTGAAAATAATGTCTTGAAGACGACTTTTAAAATTGCCCAATAAATATTGAAGTTAACTTTTTTCAGACTGCTTGACTAGTGAACCTGGAGGAAAAGACTTCCATATCCTCATAAAAAGATCATGTTTAAAAATAGTGATACAGTGTTATTTATGCCTAATTTATCAACCTGAGCAAAATAGGTACTAGTAACATTAGGAAATAACTATGAACTTTAAAATAGTTTCTCATTTCATGTGATCTATTTTACTATGATTTGGAACTTCTACAGAAACTGGGAGAGACTTATATGTCCAACCTGAAGGGCAAAAGAAAAGGCAAAACATGCATGCAGTTCTAAAATTTCCAGGTCATAAGAAGAGTAAAATGTCATTCTCCAGGCTATAGACCTGTTCAGGAAGCAATCAAACATCATTCTCAATTCTGTCTTTCTGGAATAGACAAATTTAGGACTTATTTGAGTATTTCACTAGTAAGTTGAAAATATGCTTGGAGGAGAAGAATGTAATTCTTGAGTGACTGTTAGATAGACAGGAAATGCCAAGAAAACCCCAGGGCAAGTGGAAGATGTTCTTAATTTTAAACACCAGGAGTGTTTAAGCATTAAATGACACAACATCTGACCATTGCATTCATGTGTGCTATGAAAAAGGGGATGAGGTGGGAAACAGCCACATGTATATACTGTTGATTTTCCTTACTTTTATTAAATTCATATTTTCAGATGTGTCCTGATTATATATTATTTTTTCAAAAGAACTTTAAGTGTCATTCCAAAATGAAACTTGCCTCTGATTAGGATATGATGGCTGTTGTCATGCACTGCAATATTGGAAGGAAAATTTTCTCTCCAAAACCATTAGCAAAGCCCTAGAGGTGTACTGCTCCTCACAATTTATTTAGGAATTTTTCTTTCCAATTAAAATTTGTGATGTTTTCATAGCAACACACACAGAATAGATTCTAGTGATATAAATGTCCAAAAAAATAAAAGGAAAAAAATTAATACATAACATGCTCTAGTAAATCTCATGAGTTTCCTTATCATTGCATTTTGAAAATACACTAAGAAATGAAATGGAAACAAATCCAGTTTGCATTTCTATGTTTAAATAAATATCCTGCACAATATCTTCAATATAACACTTTCACAAAAATGAATTTCATCTGGAAATGCAAAGCACTTTGCAAACAGGAGTAAGTTCATTATTAACAGTATAATAATCTGGTGCTACAAAGATAATTTCCTATAGAATTGTGAGAATACTTCAAACACCATAGTCACCATAATGAATATTAAGAATGATCAAAACCTTCCAGAACTGTTCTGAAAATGAAATAGAAATCACCTATGTACTGTAAATTGTCATTCCATTTGAAATTTAATGTCATTGCAATTTCACTGTTTGTAGACCATACTATTAATTTTTTATGTTTATTTCCATCTAAATTTAAAAGAATAGGCATATATCCTCCCCTCTCTATCTCTGAGTGCCATTTTATAGAGATGAAGAAGTGCAATGTTTACAAACAGGATCAGGGGAAGAATGAAAAATTTTGTACAACACAGCCACAGACATCGTGACTGATGAAGTCAGTGCTAATATAGAAGAATGCTGGAAGAAATCAGCCTTTTTGGAGTTTTTCTTAGGAGAGAAAGAAGAATCCAAAATGCAGTTTCCTTGCATAGCATCTTAATGTCAATTCAGTGTGTTAAAACAAAATGTAATATAGTCACTTTATTTGCCACATTTGCAGTTAGTGACTTTTATCAAAGACCTTCCAAACTGAAGAAAGTTTATTTTCTTCTAGTTTCAGGGGTTTTTCTATGGTATGTTGTTTTGGTATTTTTAATTCAACATGACATACACAAGAAGCATTTTTCTCATTACTGATATATATAGTTTATTTCAATTTATTTTTTCAGTAAGTTTATGTAGGCATCTCTCACCTGTAAAGCTAACATTGATTGCCCTCACTTTAAAGCAAAATTTACCTTCTACACAAATCTAAATTTATTTTCACCCTCATTGTGAATCAAATGTAATCAAAACACTGAAATATGAAACGGATCATATCCTGCAGACCAGTAGTATGAAAAATTGATGTTTCTTTATATAAGAAATTATTTTTCATTGGGAATTTATGTTGTACAGTCTTGACATAAAACTAATATGCAATATTTTCTATACTTTGTTGTATATTACAGATTTCTTTCTTTTTCTTTCTTAAAGAACATCTATTGCCTGAATCTTGCATTACATAGCATGAAAAAAATTATTAATTGGTTAATATTCATTTTTCAGACAAGACACGATAAGACATATTTTCAAAACACAGATCTATAGATAACATTCCATATAGATAGCATGGAAGTTTCTAAATCATATTATGATAAACATAACAATTACTTCTGTGGTAACTATATGTGAAATAATTTCAGCAACAATGAATATGGTAAAACTCTTAATACAGCTTCCATTATGTCTATAAAATTAGCTCTCAACAAAAGACACAAAAAATTATATTGTCAGATATTTCAGATTTTAATATATATTTGATTTTAAAAGGTGCACTTAAAGTAGTATTATTGCCTCTCCATTATGAAATGAATGATAATTGATTTCTCACTACAGTCACTTTGTTTATATTCATCCCTATTTTTCTGCAACAAGCCATTCTGTCCTTTCATGAAAAATGTTATAAAACATTGTTGTGTTTTCTCCTTAGTTTCCATATGAAACTTTTGAATAATAAAAGAGAAAAAGAAAATTAAAAAAAAAAATTAAAAATGGAGATGTCTGATATTTCTTAGATGTTACACCAAGCACAGCTTTTCAGAAGCAAACATCTTTAGAATATGAAAAAGAGGAACAGTGATGGATTACATGAATAATATTATTTTCATTTGTTAGTCTCTGTTCTCTTCCCATCTGCAAGTATTTAAAAATTAAGCATCTCAGATATAGAAATGCAGCCCTATATTTTCTGCCTGCATTTATCATCACTAGATAATCTCTAAGGTCTCTTCCAACCCTAATCAGTCTCTATGATCTCCCCCCTAAATCCGAAGAGATATCAAAAACTCAGTTGCATCTGCACCAAAATCTACTGCTACAGAGCTCATGCTCTGCCTAAACCACTCAGTAGTTGCACTGGTGTGCAGTCATGGAGGGATGCATGGTAGTTAGTAACAAAGATCCTTGTGACAGATTTTCTTGTAAAAATATGTTCAACTCCTCTCCCATCCTCACTCATACATGACCATGGTGGCAATCAATGCCATTTCTAGTTGTGTTGTCTCTGCTTGGTAGTTCTTCTGCCAATGGACTTATAGGATTAGGTGAAATTTGCAGAAGAGAAAGGCAGATTTTTACTGCCTTTCACAATAATTTGATCCTGCTCAATGGCAAACAGCATTTTGGAGAGAATGGATGTGGCAGGTGAAATAGATTTGCAGGAATGAGCTGGAAAAGTGTAGCTCCTCTGACAATAGAAAGATGTTTGAAAGAACAGAGAAGGAGATCCACAATGAGGAATCTGGAACTGTAGAAACAAAAACTTCACATGAACCAGAGGAAATGGGAAAGAGCAGCTCTCAGAGGCACTGAGGTTAGTGGAATGAAGTTTGAAAAAACAGGGTTTTTCCACAAGGACTGAAGAGGATGAGAAGCTTTTATAAACCTCTCTTTAATTTCTTTTCTGATCTAGTCGGAATCAACTGACCCAGTTCTGTACTTTCTCTCTTTTATCTCTATAAATAGCTAAATATTATAGCAAGTATTCTACAAAAACTTGTTTTCTTTGAAGTTAAAAGCTCTTTAGTCTTCTTAAGGTGGCTCATATGAGATTATTTTGGCCAACATTTCACCTCAAACAGTGATTGTCACACTATTCAAAGATTGCAGACACACCACGTACCTAGAAGAAGCTGTCTGGGCATAAGAGGAGTCTCATCAGAGAATCTCAGAATGTGTCAGTCTGGGAGGGACCACAGTCCATCCTGTCTGTTCAAACAGGGTCATCCCAGAGCACAAGGACCAGGATTGTGTCCAGATGGTTTTGGAATGCCTGTTTTAACAGTACTTTGGAGTAAGTTTAAGTTGCACCATCACCACCTCCTGCCTCAGTATGTTCTCAGATAGTACAAGGCCATGCACAGAACCGAAAAGAGATCAGAATGAAGATTGAGATACAGCCCATAATTTCATTCTTACTGTATTTCTGCAATATAAGCAGTATAAACAGTATAAGCAGTATAAGCAATACAAGCAGTTCCGTTGCTTTTTCTTCCTGTTTGATCTGCCTCTTGGACTAAATGAATAATTCAGACTCTCCAGAAGGTAAGTGTGATTATTTATCCTCACCTCTCTGTAATCTCTTTGTAGGATTACAGGACATGCACTCCTACCTGGATAGCGAAGTATGTTTAGAACAATATGATTAAAAGTCTTATGCAATTGTATGTCTGTCATTAGAAACAAAATATTCACTACTCAAAAAATAGAGCAAATGTTTGGCAGAAAGATGTATCCATCAGATAAAGGGAAGGAAAGTTTCAAGAAAACTTGCAATGCAGTGACTTGCATCAGACTCTAAAAGAGTTTTAAATATTTAAGGCAGTTTTTATGACAAAAACCTTCATCTATGATGTATTTAACACATATCGGTACATAACAGTATGTTTGCCATTATTTTTAGACTGCACTAACATTATTCACATTCCCAAAAGCTCAATCAAGAAACTGCATGTGCATTGACTTGCAAATCACATTTAAGGTAATAGAAACTTCTCAATATTATCAGTGTTCCCCGCATAAGTGGAAAGCTACTGGAGAAAAGAAGACTCAGCTGCTAGGAGGCAAGAAGCCTTTTACTGAGGTGACCTCTAAAATCCCTGTAATAGTAATATATTCATAAAATATTTAAACATTATATTTCATGTGTATCTTCCATGTTTGCAGTATTTGCATGGTTTCAGCAGTACGTTTGCTCTCACAAAACTTATGATATATCATCCTGTCTGTCATTTCATGGTGCATGAGAATTCCTTCATTATATACTAAATTTCCCTTGTTCAGAACTCGATTGACAATGACAATTTTATATCCTATATTTCAGAAGAAGCATTAGAAACATGTTATGGCCTTTCTTCATGTATTAGGTGGTGTTGGGATTGTCATGGTTTCAGAGAGGGAGTGGAGACTGTGGGCATGGCCAGGTTGCTATTCTTTACCACCCACATCATCTTGGTGAGCACAGTTTTGGGGAAAAGAAAAGGTAAGCACCCTGGAAGACTATTTGTATAACTTAGGTAAATATGTGGTTTACCATTTAAACTCTTTGTGTTCTTCTGGTCTCTATCCATGGCTACAGATAAGCTGCTGTATATCTAAAAATTTCAGTGCTAGACTAATGTTATTTTTACATCTGATATCTCACAGTCTGTAAGAGATATTATACAGATATTAGACCAGATTTTCAGGTTTATATCAGCATATGGTTATTAATTTCTTCTCAGCTATGTAACTGAGGACCTGACATGTCTTTCCTTAATGAGATAGATGGAATCCCAAGTTTCTTTGTGGTTTAAAATATTATATGAAAAAATAGATTTTTGCTTTAATCTTGTCTAAAATATGTGTTCTAGTTTGGGGGATGTTTTTGGTTTGTTGATTTTCTCCCTTGAAGGGAGAAAATATTCAGACAGAAGAAAATAGTTAAAGGCAAAACAGTGCCTGCTGCATATGTGTATATGTTTTTGTATATATTCTCACATGCAGATGTACACTTTTAAGAAAATGTAGGTGTTTATTCAAAGGCTTAACTTAAATCACGTATAATACATAAAATGGTGTTTTGCAAAATTGTGGGGATGCAAAGTAATCTGAATAGTATTTTGAAACCTTTCCAAAGAGTCATGCATACTCATCCAGAATATTAATAAATGCACCACAATTGAAACACCAGAGTCTAACATTTATGTAATTTAAACACTGGAGAATATTAAATTAAAAAATCATCTTTTTTTTTTTTTTTTCAGCTGTGATAGTTAGGAATTTTTTTGAGTTTTGAATTGAGTGAAAGTCAAGTGAGGCCACTTAGGAATTTGCCTCTGGACATGCTAAAATGCCAAAAGCAATTCAACTGTGATTCAAAACATTGGATAGCTATTCAGGTTTTAGATTTGAAACAATGGAAACATTATTTTAACAGAGATCCTACTTGTTTTTCCAGTTAGTTTTCAAGACAGTTTTGCTACCACAAAAATTCACAATGTTAATACAAACAGTAAGTAAATTAAAACAAACCAAAACCAAGTTACACTTGACACAATTTCAGAGAAAGATAAACTTCAGTAATATAGCTATAAATCTATTTTGGAAGATACAAATAGATTAAAGAGGATGAGAACATTTCAAATCAGTGAATAATTCATTGGTTATTGACAAAAATTATATTGTGCCATCCCTTTGTATGCCAGAGTTCAATTAAATTGTTTTACCACAAAGTAACATCTGCCACCATAGGAAAAATCATTTTAGTCATGTTGTGAGCAGTAATTCTTTTTGATTTCTTTTACTAAATCTGAAATACACATAACATTATTCTAAGTGGTATTTGTATAAAAAGTGCATATCCCATAGAGGTTACTGTTTATTTATAATTCTTATGTCTTCCTTGCCTTGATTGCCACATGTTTAGATATTTTAGAATAAAATAAAAGTCAAACAATATTTGACTGCTAAAAGTTTCTGGGGTTCTTGTCCCCGTAAAAGAGGGGCAGAATAGAAAGAAGAAAAGGACACTGGGAGTGTCGACAAAGTTAGGGGGGCTGCCTGTTGAGGACAGTTCTGAGAAAGGAGTCTCAGTTTATCTTCCACAACTTTCAACCCCTTGGCAACACAATAGATGGAAAACCCTGAAAATTGCCTGGAAAAGCCAGATTTACCAAACTCTCTACCAGAAAATTATAAATCCTTAAATTAAAGCTGATGCTTCTGAAAAATACCTATGTGTTTTTATGTGTTCATGAGTGTAGAAAACATGAAGAGTTCTACAAAAACTTTTGAAATCAATTTGAAAATTGGCTTTTGGACCTTTTGTCTACTAGGAAGTTGATGCTAACATCCCCTGGTATTTAAATCAGGACTCCAGCCCTATGAGGACATGAGGTCCAATTTTATTTAATTTCTCAATATTCATATATTAGTTTACTGCTTTCCAGATACTTAGAGAATACATGCAATGAAAGACTGTGGTATCAACATTGGAGCTGAACTAGGATAAACTAGCTCTGAAATATTTCACAGTTTTGCAAGATAATTGAATTCTATATAGCTGGGATTTCATTCTATGTTTTTCATAATCAAGTGACAAGGTGTTCAAGTTGCAGATTGACTGTCTTAGGCAGATCTAGTGTATACATTCATATGCCAGAGGAAAAAAAATACACTTAATCTTCTAATTTTCAGTTATTTTTAATTAAAATATGGGTATTGAAACTGTGTTTACTGGGTAAATTCACAAAAAGGGAAGGAGAATATATTGCACCTTGATGTTCTGACTATTAGATCCTTATTTCATGTCCCATAAAATTTTTTCCATAAAATGCAGGTTTCAGATATGTTTCCTCACATGTTAATCTATATTTCTCCCCTATTTTCTGGGGTAGCTAAATAGCTGAATTGCAGAGAAGTTGAGGACCCTGGAATGTCCTTCTTGTGAGGCTTAGACCTTTTAGAGAATTCCTAACTTGTTTGAATATCAGCTATTTATAACTCACTGATATTTCATTTTCCTATAATGATTTCCTGAATCTAGGTAGGAGTCATGTTCTGAGTTAATAAAACATCAGTGTACCTGATAACATGATTCATGACACACTTCCCTCATTACTCTCCTAACAATTTGTAGGTGTATAGCACATATTCAATATCATATGAAAGAGTGGAAAATGAATATTTTAATTATCAATTATTCTTGTCTGTACTTTTTCAACTTCTTTAAAATATCGTTTGTGGAGGGATGGCAGAGATATCTAAGGGAGAAAATAATCCTGTAATATATGTGTTGTAGAGCTATAAATCAGCTTCTACCTGTACACAAATAGCCAAGTAAAGTCATTAATGAGATCTCCTTAGCCAACAGTTTTTCACTTTGGCCCATATTTCCCACTTTGGATTTCACCTCTCCTGTTTTTCTGAGCCCTCAAATTCCCTTCTCTTCATTCCAGTTTTTTAATTCTGCCTTCTGGGAACATACCATTGCTATTATATTTTTAATTAAAATTTTAAATATTGCAAAGAAATATCATTCTTGGCTCATAGCTTGGCACACAGCCTAACCACCATGAATCGTGTTCTCAGGTACACTGATATTTTCATTAACTGAGGACATGACTCATATCTACATTCAGTAAATCATGAAAAGGAAAATGAAAAATCAGTGAGTTGTGATTAATTGATATTCAAAATAGCTAGGAATTCTGCAAAGGTTTTAAGACTACCAGAATAAAGGTTTTTCAGGGGTCTGAGTTTAAGCCTGTTGTCCTCAGCCTTCCCTGCAGCAGAGCCTATTTCTGGCAGCATCTGCCCCAAGAAGTCTCCTTCTCCTTTTCTCTTCTGTGGCATTAGCAAATTTATAGTCATTTAGAGGGCAGGAGGCTGTGACCCCATGCTCCCTTTTGACACAAGGTTTACAGTGCAGTTTGTGGAACACAGGATGCCACATTTTTTCCTGGAACTACTGACCCATGACATTTTTATGACAGCAGGAAAATAAAAAGGAAAGCAGCAAAAAACCCCACCTGGCACTGGTGGGTTTTTATACTACCCTTGACTGAGTACTGAGAGAGTGTGGAGGGTTTGAGGTTAATTTTCCCAAATGCATTTATTCCTAAATCACAGCCTCTCAATGCTGTGAAAATATATGTACCATAACACTTTAAAAGTCTTACAGTAACAGCGATGACAGTTTAAAAGAGGATATAAAAAGGGAAGTAAAAATGATTTAAGGCTCCAAGTATGTCTCTGTATATGTGTATGAACTTAATACCATGGTTAATTGAACCCATACTGATAAACTGAAGAGGAATGTTCCACCTTCAGGTGCAAAGTAGACAGCAGAGTGAAAACACCAGGGGCTATACCTACCACACTCAACATAAAAAGGCTTCTTTCTGAAATAAATGCTCTAAATTTCCCAAGCTTCCTGTGATTCTCACGTTCCTGCAGTGTCATACACAGGCCTTCACATCAGCCAGCTGATACAGTAGCAGTGACACTGAATTGGAAGTGCTGATATGAATACTCTGATAAGCTCTGTAAGAACCAAACATGTGCTGATTTTTCTCAGAAATTTAGTTCAATACAGTTCCTCCATTTTGTCATATCCTTCATCCTAAGTGTGACTTATTATGATAGAAATGAGAATATGTGAGCAATTCTTTTAATACCTGCAGCTTTTCCTTCATCTAAATATTGTGCTGTTATCCAATAATTTTATCCTTTTTTTGTGCCGGCACCTTTCCCAGTTCAAAACAATTATGATCTCACACAAATTCATTTGATCCCTTGATCAACCTTCACCATTTGACTACCCTCAAATTCTGCAAAAAGGTGAAAGAAAATCAGAGTGAAAGGAGCATACTTGGGTTGTGGAAACATCAGTAAGTGGAAAGTAAAACTTTATCTTTGTATGGCAGAACCAATGCGCACTGTTCATATGATGATATGTTTGCTCATCAACTTTTTTGAAAGACACAATTAATTCTTCATATGTGTGGCAACAGAAACTGAAAATAGGTATAGCATATCAGATGAGTTATCTTAATAGGATGGAGGGAACACAGGTCTTCTATAGTTACAACATGAACACTATTTAAGCTATATATTAATATTCTGTTCATGAAGTTTAATTAGTAAGAAATACAGCTGGAGAATTTATCATTACAACCAATTGTTATTAATTGTCACCAAGGTTTCTTAATTATTCACTTTGGCTGGAAGCTAATTAATTTCACATCTTATGTGCTAGTTAGCAAAGAAATATGTTTTCACCCATATATACCAAAAGGGAAGAAGAAAATTATTATTTAGAAAGAATTTTTAGATTTCATAGAATATATTTGTTTCAGAAATCAAAACATCTTTACTGGTTATTGAAAAAAATGCTTGAGGTGTGTGTCTTGAGAAGGGGATGGGGTATCATTCTTGAAATACAATAAAGAGTTGATTATATTTTTCATTTCCTTTTATTTTTGTCTTGAAGATAAACTTTTCTTATGCAAATCATAAAACCTTATCTTCTTTCCCACCTTGAAAGAGTTGGTTATTCAAAGAGAAATTGTTACATAAAGGCCCTTTTTTCTTCATGTTGGATCATGCCACTGTCTCTCATTTCACACAGATGTTACCAAACTTCATGTTTTACTAATTTTTTAGAAGGATTCATTGCTGATAATGAATAGATTTTCACTTAGACTTATTCAAAATTTATCTTTTTAATTTATTTTTGAACTCTAAATTCAAATGTTCAGTTCATTTGGTAGGCTCTCCTTTCATGTCCATATTTCTTTTGAAGAGCACATATGTTAGCAACTTAACTTGGAGGTGTGTGTGTGTGTGTGTGTGAGAGAGGGAGAGAGAGAAACCCCTCATGATTTTTAATTGATTTCTGATTTTTCTTTAGTCTCAAAGTGATTTTGGTGCATTTTATTTAAATTTCTTTTAGATAAAGTTTTCTGTATGGATTCCAGGAAACCTCCCAGAATGTGTCCCCCTACATAGTCCCATACCACCCATTTACCAGCCAGATCCTTCAGGCTGTTCCCATTATGAAAGCATTCAAAATTGCATCTTCCCTTTGCATGCAACTCTCAAATCCTTACAAACCTCTATTTCTATGTCATTCTGAACATGTATTTCTTTATCCTTGCCTTTAGCTTTACTTATATATCCTAAATAATTGTCATCTGCTTGCAACCTAATTTCAGCACAAAACAATTTAACAGACCCTTCCTCATCTTCCCACTTATTCGTAGCTTTGATTTTCAAAGTCTTTGTTGTAGATGTGCTTTAGAATGTGTAGAAGCAATACCAGAGAGGAGCATCTTGTGCCGCTGAGCAGAGTGCCATATGGAAGTGCTTTCCCATTAAAGGACTCAGCATTTCTCAGGGCCGCAATCATGTCATGGCAGCTTTAGGAGGCAGAGAATCTTCTTTATGCTGCGAGACATCTTGGAGTCAGTGATGGCTCAAATTCAGGATGTTAAAGGCAGTGTTTTTGTGTTACAGTTACTGGTTGCTGCAGCAGCACTAAACTGTTTCAGGACCTCAGTTTGATGTTCGGGCAAGAGGATAACCAAGAAGTTGCCATTTTCACTCCAAGGCATACATGGGAGAGTCTTCCAGGAAAGATATTATGCTCTGTTGCACCTTTTGGAGTGAATCCAGATGAGGCCACTAACATGATTAGAGGGATGGAGCACCTTTCCCTGGAGGAAATACTCTGAGAATTAGGATTGTTCAGGCTAGAAAAGAGAAGGCTTCTGTGTGACCAAATAATGAGCTTCCAGTACCTGAAGGGAGCCCACAAGAAAGACAGAGACAGACTATTTGCAAGGGCCTGGAGCGACAGGACAAGGGGAAATGGCTTTAAACAGACAGAAAAGAGATTTAGATTAGATATTAGGAAAAAATTCTTTACCATGAGGGTGGTGAGGCACTGGAACAGGTTTCCCTGGGAAAGTATGGATGACACATCCCTGGAAATGTTCAAGACCAGGCTATGTTTCATAGCAATCTGGGCAACCTGTTCTAGTAGAAGAAGTATCTGGCAGGGGGATTGGAATCTTTAAATTCCCTTCCAAGCCAGGCCATTCTATGAATTTATGGTCTTTAAACCTCCATTGATGGCTTCTATCAACAGGTGTTACAAAGAATTGCACAGAACTCAAAATTGCTTTTCCATTTACTGCGGCTTTCATAAGTAGTTCCATGTATTGCACCTTTAGTCAACACACTCACATCCAGTCAGGATAAGTGCCTATCTTTGATACAGATGTCCTTTGGCAGGGACAGATAGAGGGATATACATTAAAATAAGGAGATCCAAATTTTGGGGAACAGCTATAGATGAGGAATCCCAAAGTGTAGCTACTGGGTCTTTAAGGTGTGCTTCCTGCAGAAGGAAGTGACAGAAGTTTCCTGTCTATGCCTTACCTTCTTTAATTGCACAGTCCAAATGAGCTGTAAGACACGACACCTGAGTCATCCTCAGCACCTCACAAAGTGTTGTATCGTAGCTCAGATCTGTAGAAAAATTGCTGATTCAAAATGTATGTATCATCATATGTTAATTGATCCTAATTAGTTTTCCTGCAGGTGTGTCGGCGTGCTATCACTTTATACTTGATGTAGCTAAAGATGACAAATGCTTCTTAGTGATCAGAGCTCTCCTCTGTCACACCTAGCAAGGCAGTGTTGTGTTCTTTGCAGAAATGAAACAAGAACACCACCGTGGCCAGATGTGCACCATCACTCATGAGCTGCATCCATATGCAAATAAATTCAGCTATTATTTCCTCATCAAACTCACTGCCATGAACAGTGCAAAAGCAGTCAAGCTGTAAGCTGCAGCTAGAGGCAATCTGCTTAATTTTTCGTATTATAAGCTGGCATCTCAGGCTTTAGAAGGTATTTCAGTGAAAACAGGTGTAGAAGAAACTTCATCTAAATTCATCTTGTCTCTGAGAGGCACATAAATGTCAGACTGTCCAGTAATGTTCTGCACAAACTAAGCTTCACTGTTATACAGAAAGATATAAACTAATTGAGTTTTGGCCACACAACCTGAGTCTTGAGTGCACCTGAAGTGTTACTCTGCCAACAATAAGCCAAGGATGGAGAGCAGTGATGTCCCAGTTGATGCCAGTAGCCCTGTTACCAGTCAGGACAAGCTGTGCCACAGTTTACTCACATGTAGAATTTCTAAATAGCTCTTGTCAGTTTAAAAAAAATAGATTAACTGTACCCAGTTGATAGCAAACACACACCTGGCACCAAATAAACCAGCACAGTCCAAAAGATTTCTGCATCTCCACCCCTGCCTTGCACTAAGCAACAGCACCCTCCAAGTGCTCTCAGGGGAAACCTTTGCAATCTCCTGTAGATTCACAGCCATTCACCTGGTTTCAGACATACTCTGCTTGAGACACAAGGATCTATGTATTTGTTTCTGTATTCAAAATCTTACATGTTTTTATGGGATGGCAATTAGATCCACAGACAATTCTCAGCTGATGAAAGGCCCATGTTCCCTTTTACAACCTAATCCTGACAAGTTAAATTTTGACAGAGTTTTCTGTATTCTTTTGGAGAATTTTGTTATTTAGAATTATCATTCAGAACACCAACAAACACATTTTAGCCACTGATTATATCAGTCTTATCTACTTGTACAGTTATAACAAACAACCTGAGAAAAAATTTATAGACTGATTGCATTAAGATTTAGGCTAAACCTGATTTTTTTTTTTTTTTGCTCTTATCTTAACTAAAGTTTTGCCTTTAAATATTTTCTGAGATCTAAATATCTAGGAACTCTTAATATCTAAGAACTTTTAGACAATCTATTTCAATGACATTTTTTGCCTTTTAATGCTTCTTAAACTCCTTCTTCAAATATCTTATGTGTTGAGTGTCTAAATACACAACTAAAACCACAACAAAATAAAATGAGATGGTAAAAATTATCTTTATTTTCTTGATTTGTATTTATTTAGTTTAATGTCTGGTGACAAACTGGACTGTGGAGCATGGAGTTAGCCCAAATGTCTGCATGAGAATCAGTCACTGTTTGAAAATCTGTAAAATCACTGTGATAACACAGTTCTGAGTCCATGAAATATTAACCACAGATTTCCACAAGTATTCAAGTGAAGAAGTGATGAAAATGTTGGTGTTCTCATCGGAGAATGGGAAGAAGGTAAAGATGGGATAGATTAACAAGAAAGCTTGGTTTTGGCAAGCATTAAGTGTCCATGTTTTCCTGTGGAGTGGTTTAGGATGTTGTTTAATCCTTACCTAGCACAGACACTTGTATGTTTGGGTGAGTTTCTCTAGAAATTTTAAGACATGCACCTCAATTTGACATTTGTCTCCTGAACACTTCTCTTTTAACCACATTTTTTATATTTCTGCTATGAAATATGGATAAGAATCTGTAATATATTTAAAAATAAAATAAAAAAAACCCACTATGTCTTCTTGAAAGTTTTCTTTCTCCCAAACTTCCTTTGCTACTCTAATTTTCAAGTTTGGTTTTTCATTTTTTTTTGCATCTTATCAGACTAATGTTGTTTTTTTTCATAGGTATTCTTATCAACAGTAACTCATTAAAGAAAACATACCAGGCTGTCAGTGAAGGAAAGCTTTCAAAGGCAAGAAACAGTGGTGGAAATATTGTTACTTGTCTTCAGTTTGAGAGAGGGATCAAACTGTATTTGTTTTCATCAATACAAATAGCTTCTCAATGAAATGTGAAAAAAATTATCCATGAACAGAACTGCATTTTAACATGATCAGCTTTATTAAAGAGAAATTGAGGTGTTGCACTGCCATCATACCAACTTTTTTTCTGTATAAGAAGAAAAATCACAGTAAAAAAAAGCCCACTAAAACAATATTAGAAATTTATTTGATAATTCTCTTTTTAGATTTCAATTTAAAGTTAATAGGAATAGATAACAAACAAAACAGCTATGAATGTCAAAGAAGAGTAAGGGATTAAGGTCAAGGTACCTGGATAGGTAATTATAATATTAAATTTTATAGTACCCTTAATAATCCTTATATTTCTACCTAATTTAAGTCTAGTTATACTAATAATTACTTTACTTTATGACACTGTATGCACCATGTTGAAAGCATCTAATGCATCTCTCCTCGTGGAACGGCGCACAAGAACAGCGCTGTGCAAACAGACCTGGGGCTCCATGGCCAGCTGGATCTGAGCCAGCAGTGCCCTGGCAGCCAGGAGGGCCAGCCCGGTCCTGGGGACATCAGGTACAGCATCACCAGCCAGGTGAGGGAGGGAATTGTGCTGCTCTGCTCTGGGGCAGCCTCACCTCGAGTGCTGGGGGCAGTTTTGGGTGTCACGATATTAAAAAAAATATAAAGCTGTGAGGGAGTGTCCAAAGGAGGGCAATGAGGATGGTGAATAGTGAGACAGAGTAAAGATCCATTCTGAATTAGGTGAAGTGTCTAAGAAAGGTGAAAAGTCTGTGAGGCCAAAGCTGAAGCAAAAACTCGCATGCCGAGACAGCAAGGAGACAGAGAAAGAAAAACAGAAAAGACCACAAGGTCGATTTGCCCCCGACTTAGAAATTCCTTTGATAAAGAAGAACTGGTGCTAAATGTCACGTGGAATGAATATGTATGAACTTATTGTGAAACTGTATGCATATGCTTTTGGAAGGGGGATAAAAGAAGACCCGACGTCTTCAGAGGTACGCATGCCTTGTTGGGGGACTTGCATCCGGCGCACGTCGTAATAAAGGCACACCGGGCTTTACAACTTTTACAAAGTTGTGAGGTTTCTTCTTTTCTCCGCAAAACATTAGCCTTGAGGAGAAGCTCTCTGAGGAGCAGCTGAGGTCTCTTGGTCTGTTCAGACTGAGGAAGAGAGACTGAGGACAGAGCTCATGGCTGTTTGCCGCTTCCTTACAAGGGGCAGGGTAGGGGCATGCGCCGATCTCTCTATGACTGTTGCCACTTTTCTCTTCACAGAGAAAAGCAAGGCACTATTCTTCCCAAGGATTTCTGAGCTTCACATTCTCTGAACCTCAGAGAAAGGGAAAACACAATTCTTATCACTTGCTGTGCCTGTGTTGTGTCAAAGTAGAGTGCAATGTGGAGATTGCTTACCCAAAGTGAGGATGCTTTGTTTCCTTGGCCTATCAGGCCCAAGAGAGTGTGTGTGTTGGACTGTCGGCTGACAGTCACGAGACAGTCAGGAGATTCAGGGCAGGGTGTGCAGTGATGTGCAGGGTTGAGTGCTTGGCAGATTCAGTTTTAGAGGTATAGAATAATTTAGTATAATAAAGTAATTAATTCACCTTCTGATATCCAGATGCATTGTTCTCTCCTCTTGTCAGGGCAATCACAGAACCTGAGGGAATGGTCTGAAGTTGTGACCAGTGAGGTTTAGACTGGATATCAAGAAAAGATTCTTACTGCAGAGGGTGGTTGAGCTCTGGAAGTGACCACAAAGCTAACAGAGCTCAAGAAGTGCTTGGACAAAACTCTCAGGCTCAGGGTGGAATTCTTGGGGTGTTCTCTGTAGGGCCAGGAGTCAGATTTCAGTCATCCTTGCAATTCAGGACATTTTTTGATTCTGTGTTTATTTTCTGTTACAAATAAGGATTAAAAAAGGAGGTGAGGATGCAGGATAGGCATTAAAGGCATGCCTTTCAGGTTCTATTTTCTATCATTGACTTTAAATTTGAGCATCTGATTAAAAACCTACCTGTGTAATCTAAAAGCTTTGCATCAACCTCTTGAAAAGATTCCTGTGCAGCTGGCTTAGCTGTAGAGATTGCTTTATGCATACAGATTCCCCAAATGGGGAATAGTATAGCAATTTTGTAAAAATTCAATACAGAAAAAATGGAAGGAAAAATTATGACAAGTAGAAAATAAAATTATGGTAAATGATATGCTTGAAAGCCAGCCTGTAATGGGGACAAATGAATGAAACAAAAATGAAGGAATATATGAGATACACATTCTGCAATGAAACTATTAAAGCAACACTTGAATTTTTTAATCATTCTTTCCAATGTCAATTCACTCATTTCCTGTTGCTAATTTCGTAACTGCTATTTTGATCACATTTTAATTCTTTTTTTCTTCATTTTATTTAGTCCTAGGTGTTTATACTTTTTGTTAGGGAGAGATGAGAGGCATTTTTGCTCTGTCTCCTTTATATTTGACCATGTTCTTTTCTTCTATCTCTTCTCTCAAATATTCATCAAGATTTAGCTATATTCATTTATCTGCTTATGAGGTAGATGGTTAGGAATTACAAGTGAAATATCAGGTTTCAAAACTATAATACCATAAAAATTATTTCTCTGAGTATCAGGTCTCTATCTTATATTTATTCCTTGTTTTTCACACTCTTCCTCTAAACATTATTAGGTGCCTTTGTTTTGGGATTTTTCCCCCTGACAGGAAAAGAACAGGGGATGTACCTGAGCATTCCAAACTGGACCTGAATGTACATTAACCCATTGAACTTTATGGTATGGACTGTGACCATAATTTTGAAAAATAGACATTAAAATTGCAAATGTATCACCACTGGATACACAGATGGTGATAACTTTTCTTTCTGCTATCTATTTAATCCTTTCTTTCTCTTTTATTCTTTTCCTTATATATTTTCTCAGTGATACCTTTATATTGTTATATTTCTATAGATAATAATAAAAAGTGGCTAAATATCTCCTTTCTACTGCAAGCAGATTGTTCTAAAATAAACCTGCCATGGTCTTTCAGTGTCATTTTACTCTAAATCACCCCAAGGGATCATTTAACAAGAATCTCAGTTACCCCACCTCGGGGCAGATTCTAACATCATCATCATCATCATCATTAAAAGGAGAGAGAGAGGCAAAGTGGAAGAAAACCAAAGACAGACAAGTGATGCCCAATGCCCATCCCATGCCCCAGCAGGAATCAGCAGCTCCCAACCAATTCCCCCCAGTTTATATCCTGAACATGATGTTCTGTGGTATGGAATATCCATCTGGCCTGTCCAGGTCACCAGTTCAGGTCAGGGTGTGCTACATCTCAGCTTCTTGTGCATCTGCTCACTGGCAGAGCATGAGACAGTGAAAAGCGCATGACTTGGGTAAGCAGGACTTAACCACACCCAAAATATCAATGTATTATGAGCATCATTCTCATACTGAATCCAAAACACAGCCCTGTACCACCCATCATGGGGAAAACTAACTCCAGCCCAAATCAGACTTTAATGCCTTCTAGTGAAATCCTCTGTGTAATTCTTGTAGGAATGCAAGGAAAGCAGCTCTGTACATCACTGGGCTTACTTTTATGTGCACTACTTAAAAATTATATGTACGTTTCCATCAGATAAGGAATTGTAGACAAACCCATCCTATAATAAGCTAACATTATAAAACAATTAACATTTTTAGTCTCTCTGCCATGTAAAATTATCCAATATGGCTTAGCAATTCATCTCCATCTACAGAGAATGCAAGCTGTTTCTGAAGAGTTATCCCTTTCTTATAGAGCCTAATTTACACATTATTACAGTGTTTTAAGAGAAAACAGCAGGCTTTTAACTTGCAATCACTTTTCATTGCTATTTAAAATTTCAGATACCTTTAACTTTTGCTGACTTCCTCAGCAGGAACTGCAATGCTCATTTAGTTCCCTTTCCATTAAGAACTGGGAACTACATATCCCTAAAGTCTAAACAAGATGATGGCACACAAACATAAAAATTTAAAAATCCACTGTCCTTGGGATATTAGATCCTCAAAATGACCAAATCCTCCTTGGAAAAAAAAAGAAAAAACGGCTTATAAGAAATAACAGCTTTAATGCAGAAACTGAAACAAACAGCCCTATTTAAAAAGCAAATTTAGGTATGAATAAATGCTATAGTTTTTTTTGTTTTCAATTTATTCACAGGTTATTAAATCCATTAAGCTGATTTTCTCTAGTTTTTTTCTTATGAATGATTGCCTACATCCTCAGAAAATTACTTTTAAAACCATTAGAACCAATACAGGTTTTTATGAATGTTTTAATAGTGTAGTGCGCTTGACAGTTAGTTTTGAAGCATTTGCAAGTAAGAGTAATAAATTAAAAAGTCTAAACTTTATTAAGTTGGTCATTTTTTCTGGGTATGTACCTGTCAGTCAAAAGAATTCAGCATTTCAATGAAGGCACTTAGTAACTGAAGGCTTTTGTAAATGCTTATTTATTCATTTACATCTTTGCAACACTTGGAATTTAGAGAGACGTTTTGCTGCTATGGAAAGACAGTGGCAAAGCTCAGTGGGTTTCACTAAAGGAGATTAGCAGAAGTGAAAGCACATTCTTTTCAATTTGTAAAGCACTTTATACTAAATTCTGAATGAATAAGTCGATGATTGCTCAGAAAAAGCATCTTGATGGTTTGTTTCATAAATGTTCATAGTAGATATTGGTCTGTCTATCAATAGGTCTCCATGGCCTTGACATGCTTTCCACAGCAGATCATTTTCCAAGCAAGCCTGGCCTGCATTTCATCTAAACTAAGTACATTTGCCACTGATGTGAGCAAAACTTTGATGAAATCTCCAATAATTAGCCTTGAATCACATTAGTAAATGGGACAGGATTTGTACTTGTTCAGAATCATGCAATCCTATTCTGCCTGGAACAGCTTTTTAATTGTAGCTTTAATGAGCCTTACATGGACTAGACTTCTACAAAACATAAGACTCATAGGGATTCCATCAATTTGTCTTGTCATCATGCCACGTAATCTCTTCTTCAGAAATACTGCATAACTGTGACTCAAAAAAAATTCAAATTCTTTCCCCCATACCTCCCAAAGGAAGTCTGTTAATTTTCCTAGTTAAGTCCAGCTGATATGACTATCTCCAATTTAAAAAGTTATTTAAGTGCCTTTTTTTTTCACTCTTAAGGTAATTTGGTCCTCTGAAAAATTTAGTGCCCAAACAATAAACACTGTGTTTTAATTGGGAAAAAACCTGACTATACCAAGAATTAGTGTTTGGAATCATTTGCTTAAAAGAATTTTGTCTGGAAATAAGATACCATTATTTAAGAGTTAATATAAATTAACAAACTAAATGACAGCTAATTTTTTGATCATTTGTATTACTTTTGGAAAAACCTTTTTCAAAATGCTAAAGCTCACATAGTTTTTAAATTTAATGGGGGTCAGTCACTTTTCCCAAGTAACAAGTGATAGATTGAAAGTAAATAGCCTCAAGTTTTAACAGGGAAGTAATTATTCTATTAAGAAAAATTTCTTTACTGAAAGGGCTATCAAGCACTAGAAGAGGGTGACCAGGGAGGTGGTTGAGTCACCATACCTGGAATTATTTATAAGATGTTTAGATGTGGCACTTGGGGACGTGGTTTAATGGTAAGCTTGGTAGTATTTACAGTTGCACCTCATGATTAATATTTCTTTCTAACCTAAATGAGTCTATAAATCTATGGTTCTGTATTATCAGTCTATCAGTAAATTAATTCTAAAAATATTGATACTCTCTCCCATACAACATTCTGTCTGTATCTGTGTTGGAGGAGAGAAAATTGAGAAGATGAATGCATTATATCTTCATTTATGGGCACCAAATGTCTAATCATACAGGTTCTATTGTGTATACATGCATATGTGGCATATTGTATATACAGTGTATATAAGTAAATCCACATATGTACAGTTGCATACTGTATATTCATTGCATTAATAATAATAATTTCAATGTATAATATTAGCTGGAAAAATAATTAACCCCAAGCATCTTTTTAACCTCAAAGGAAGGGATAATTATCTTTAATGATTCCACATAACAAATGCGCCAGTCGGGGGTTACTTACATTAAAGTTCATCAAAAGACAGTCTGGAATCAAAGGGCTTTCACATTAGAAGAAACTAAACAACATAAGTAAGCAAGACTGTGACTTGAATACAAAATTTCCAGTCTGTAGTTCAGAATGTATATAATGAGCAATTTTAATGTGTGTTTAATGTGCAAGAAGCAGCAAACCCAGGGCAGTTTTTATCTAAGGGATGATACTTACAGAATTGTTATAAATGGCTTTTAAAGTTCATTTTCTGCTGGGACACATCTAAATAATTGCATAACTACAAAAAAAATATTGCAAATACTGAAACATTATAAAGCTTGTTCCACCTTTTATATCAAGATAAAAGGCAAAACACACCACAAAAAGAAAAAAAATGTCCAGAAAGTGTTGTACTTTTAAATTTGTAATCTTACCATACCAGAATGTACAACTTTTGTTGGACATTTGTTGTGATTTGCATTGGCATGACAAAGAGGCCATAGTAAATAGGAAAATTAACTCAAAGGAGTAGCACTTTTGAAACAAGATCAACATGTAGAGAAATATAAAGATCAGCTTTTCAAACAGAGACTGCATCTGTTAGATATTTATAATTATAAAATATATTTTTCCCACTTCTATATATTTGTCTATTTAAATGACTTTAAAGCAAATATACTCTTTCTTGTATTTCTGGGTTCCAGCGTCCAATAATATAAAATATGTCTGCTAACACTTTTCTCTATCAACAAACCATAGATACCTTTGCTTTTTCTGGACTATCACTATCAATTATTACTTTGACAGCAATGTCTAGTAGCCTCAAAGAATACTGTGTACTTTTTGTCCAAGGCACAAATACACGATGTCACACAGTTAATAACAGTCCAGAATAATCTAAACAGGAATGACAGGAGTCAAGCAGATGCAAACAAGGTCTAAAGGCTTTAATCAATCAGTGGAAATAAGAAATCTAGCATTGATTTTTTTATTTTTTTTTTAATAGGAGTTTGTTATCATAGTTCTGCTACCATGTGGTTCTTGGAATCCTGCAAAAATGAAGTATTCCAAAGCCTGGTGAACTTCTTGGAACACATAGATTTCTGTGTCTATTACAAAAAAAAACCCAAACAACACCAACTAAAAACAAAACAACAAGTTTTGGTTTATTTAAGCTGCACAGTCAACTTCTTGGAGATGACTGGCAAAAGAAAAGTTGTTAGTATGCATGGAGTGTTGCCTGCATACATCCACTGGCCTGTTCTGACATTGGCAAAACATGCCGAGGTTCTGGTTCACTGGGTCTCAGCTGAACACAAATATGTGTGGGAATCTAAGGACACTCTGAAGTCCAGAGGAACAATAGATTGTGTTCACTCAAGGTTAGAGAGAAATAAAACAACTTTGCAAAGATCATTAATTTGTCCAGAAGTCTGAAAATAGTGAACTCAGAGGTTCTATCCAGTCTGATGATAAGTAAGCCAAAATATACAAAAAGCAAGATAACAGTCATGAAGACAAGAAGCAGCACTAAATATCTCCTGCAGGAGAAGAAACAATGTTATGGAAGAAGAAATCAGGAGAAAGACCTTGTAGTGCAGTTCATCTGAACAACACACTGACCAGATGGTTTTCTTCACAGGTGTGTTAGAAAAGCCATTGGTTAGGATATTCTCCAGTCCATTTTCAGATGGGCAATCCCATCTGCTACCATGAAGCATCCAGATTGCCTCTTGTCTGTGAAGATGATGTTTTTTCACGGTATATGTTACTTAATAGAACTCATCCCTGACAGTGATCAGGGCCAGGCTGGATGGAGCTCTGAGCAGCCTGGTTTAATGGAAGGTGTCCCAGCCCATGGCAGTGAGTTGGAATGAGATGATCCCACCCTTAAAGGTCCCTTCCAACCCAGGTTATTCTCTGATGATTCTGTGAGTACATGGCACTAATGAATGCAAATGCATATGTCAACTAGCTGAACAAAACTATCTATGGTAAAGATCAAAGTTTCTATGCTGTCAAGAATTATCTTGGTTGTCAGTGTAGTCCTGCCATCAGATCACTAAAATGGATTTCACTTCAAGAGAATAAACTAATAGATGAGTGATTTTGACTCATCAGTTATTGCCAATATTTGTGGAACGAATTTTTTGTGCAAGCTGCTTGGTCTGCAAAAAGTAGTTATTTTCAAATGGTGAAAATTTCTGTTATGATGCAACATAGAATATGAAGCACATAAAAACAATTATTTAATATAGTAGGCAATAAGCTATCAAACAACTCTTCTGTGCTTCTCAGGAAGGCAAACAGTGAAAATAGCACTCAGGATCTACATCCATTTGGCCTCTCAAAAAAAAAATGTACCAAGCAGCTCACCCCAGCTCACAGGTGAGATGTTCTTGAAGTTCTAAGGTAGAAGGAGTTTCTGAGCTGCTCATCCCCACTCCCTAATCTGGCATGCTGAGGTCTGCCAAGCTGATACAGACTGCGTGGCACCACAGACGCTGGGGTCTCAGGACTTTTACCAGATCTAAGGCCGATTAGCACTCCGTACCCTGGCCCTGTGTGCTCTCCCTGCCCCAAATATTATGCAGAAGAGTGAAATTACCAATGGTTACACAGGGTGTGTTGTTCCTTTTCCAGTCAATAACAAATGTACCTACTTGGAGCTGGGTCAACTTAGATAGCTCATGTATCTGGGTCATGGAGTGGGATAGCTCTCACCCCTTCTCACTCAGCATTTACAATAGACTGTGAAGAGCAGCACCACACAGTCCAATGTAAACACTGGCCACGCTGCAGCATTACAGAAACCACTCTGTCTTCAGCAGTGTGCAAAAGCAAAGTTTCTGTAATGATTTATTTCTGTTTCCATGCCATTGACATGCTTTTTTCAAAGGAGACCTCCAAACTACTGAAACAATGGCACACCAGGAATATAACAGAATAATACACCCAGTACAATCAGGGAGAAAAAAAAAAAGGGAAAAAAATTACTTCATTGCTGCATTTGGCAAATTTATAATACTCAGCATTCATGAGCAAAACCCAGCATTGCAAAACTTGATTGCAGAATCTGGTAGTATATCTGTTCATGTTTTTGTAAGTTAAATGGAAAATTAGTTTGTAGTAATTTGACAAGCCTCAAACATTACAAAAGAGCTTGAAGGCATACAAACTACTTTGTGTTGAGTAGCAACAGCACAGTGATATACTCAGCTGCATTTTATTTTAATCACCTTTTTTGTTGTACTGGGTTCTCACAGCCAGGTTTTGGTAGCTGGGGGCTGCAGGGGTGGCTTTGGTGAGGAGCTTCCAGAACCTTCCCCCACGTCTGACAAGGCCAGCTCCAGCCAGCTTCAGGACAGAGGCACCACCACCCAAAGCTGGGCCAATCAATGAAGGTGGCAACACCTCTGGGAAAACATATTTAAGAAGGAGAAAAAAAATATTATATTGTACAGGAGTTATTGCAGTCAGAAGAGAGAGAAGTAGAGAAGTGAGAACATATGAGAGGAATGTCCCTGCAGACACCAAGATTAGTGGAGAAGGATGGGCAGGTGCTGCTCCAGAGCTGAGATTCCCCTGCAGGTCATGGTGAAGCCCATGGGGATGCAGAGATCCCCTGCAGCCCTTGGAAGAGGCACACACCAGAAGGCTTTGACCCTGTGGGAAGGCCATGCTGGCACAGGCTCCTGGCAGTGACTTGTGAACCCATGGAGAGAGAGCCCACCTCGGAGCAGGTTTCGTGGTAGGACGTGTGACAATGTAGGGGATCTGTGCTGGAGCAGCCTCTTCCTGAAGGACTGAGCCTGTGGGGGTGACCCACGCTGGAGCAGTTTGTGATGAGCTGCAGCCCATGGGATGGATTCAATTGGAGAGGATTCCATAGGATTCTCCCATGGAAGGGACCCCTATACGGGAGCCGGGGAAGGACTCTGCTCCCTTAGGGGGAAGCAGTAACAAAAACACTCTGTGGTGAGATGGCCATAACCACACTTCCTCGTCTGCTGGTGGGGAGTAGGAGCACTTGGGAAGGAGGGAGAGGTAGTGGAGGAAGGAGGCTTTAGGATTTGGTTTAATTCTCATTATCTTGTTCTGATTTTGATTGCTAATGAAGTCTATTTATATCCCAAGTCAAGTCTGTTTTGCCCATGATGGTAATTGATGAGTGACCTCTCCCTATCCTCATCTCAACTCATGACCCTTTTGTTACATTTTCCCTCCACTGTGCAGTTGGGGAGAGGAGGGATAGAGTGACACTGATGGAAACCTGACATCCTGCCAGGGCCAACCCACATTTGTCTATTCTCTTTTTTTAAAAAGATTCCTATTCATTTTAACAACAATTCTAAATTTTAAAAAGGAAAAAATAGTAGTTCCTGCTCTTTGTAGATGCCATATTTTTGTTTTTCAGTGCAGAAAGAATTATGATATACTTAGTTTCCTGAGGTTGTCAAAAAACTTGCAAAGTTTACTTTTAGTACTACTTGAGAGAATTATAAGACAATTCATACTGTAATAAAAATGTTACTGCCTAAGTTTTGAATTTATGTGTACATGTCTATATAGATGCATATGATACAACACTGCAAAAAGACTGGAATATAAAGCTCCGGAATAGATGTCACTTGGCTTTCAACAAATTACTTTCCAAGTATTTGTGCATAGTGCATTAAGTGCTGTATTTCAGCACTTAGAAGAAAATTGGTTGTTAATATACAGGATCCATTAGTATTGAAATTGTCAGCAAAAAGTAATAGCTGTACATGTTCAAGGTTATAAAAAATATGTTTAGCTATGGAAAAATGGAATTATCAGTATTCATTTGAAATAATTACTACTAACCAATATGATGCTTCATTAATAAAATGTGCAATTGACCTGGTTAAAAACACTATCATTAGGAAATTGCATGCAACTTTCAGTGACTCAACAAAATTACTTTTTGGCCATATTCTAAGGAATTAAATCATTAATTTTCAAAAGACAGATTACAATGTTTTTAAGTCCTCTCTAATAAAGTGGATGTACATTGCAGATCATCCCATATCAGCGAGAGTTTTTGTATTAAAGAAGGTTTCAGAATTCCCTCTCCAGTGATTTTCCATGTAAGTTAATCTTTGGTGGTATGCCCAAAGACATGTCATATAATCCTTTGAAAATTATGTTTTCCATCTCTTCCCCGCAGATAGTAGATTTTTCATTCTTCTGCCTGCTCATTTGCTTTTTTTCCTACTGTAGAAACATTTGAAGGAGAATGGACAAATTCTTTGTCCTTCCTGAAACTAGATGGTGTTGCCTGATAAACTGAGATGTGGAGATGGACAGAAGTCAGTTTTGTATCTCCTGCCTATTGGCCATCTGGGGATTGTTGAACAGTTTTGAATAATGCTACAAGAATACACATATACATATCCAATATGCAATGAAGGAGATGAATAACCAAGTTACTAACAGTACTTAAATTCTTTCTTTTTCACAGTTCAAAACCAATTCTGCCTCTAAAAGGAGCTATGTGTTCTCTCAAAATAACAGTATTTTGTAGGCAGTTAAATGATAATGCTTTAAAGGCAATTAGAATTATTTGACACTTTCTGTTACAAACTGTTGTATTCAGATAATTGCAACTAAACAAAATATAAAGCACTCCAGCTGATGTTTTCCATTTCAGATGACTGAGATGGATTTAAAAAAAAAAGAATCAAAACAGGATTAGGAAAAAATTCAATACTTTTCTTATATAGGTCAATAAATAGATCTTATATATATGATTGAAAATGTTGGATCTATGATCCAAATATCAAATATCTAATGATATTTGAAAGTATTGAGAAAAATTATTGGGAGCTAGTGAGAACTCAGTACATATCCCAGCCTGTGCTGGAGGGACACAGGCTCCCTCTCTGCAGGGATTACCCTTATTTTCCCATCTCAGTGGAATGAAACGAATGGAATTCTAATGAATTAGGTAATTTGTAACCTAAAAGTCCAGCAAAAAATAAAGCATGTGAGAGTGTAATTGAAGTATGTGTCATTATGGATATTCTCAGGGGGGTGAATTCCTGTATTTACCAAGCTCCAGGGAGGGGATTCTGCCCCTCTGCCCCCTGTGCTGAGAGCCCACCTGCAGGGCTGCATCCAGCTCTGGGCTCCCAGCACAGCAAGGACAGGCACCTGCTGCAGCCAGCCCAGAGCAGGCACCGAGGGCACCAGAGGGATGGAGCAGCTCTGCTGGGAGAAAAGGCTGAGAGAACTGGGGTTGTTAAGCTTGAAGAAAAAGATACTGGGGTGGCTATGGAGTGACTTAAAGAAGACTTTGGGATGACTTAATTGTGGCCTTCCATTAGGGAACCAACAAGAAAAATGGAGAGAAAGTATTTGCAAAAGGCCTGGAGTGGCAGAACAAGGCGGGGTGGTCTTCAAACTTCAACATTCAAACGAAGAGATTAGGTTTAGATTGGATATTAGGAAAAAATTCTTTGCTGTGAGAGGGGGGAGGCCCTGGAACAGGTTTCCCAGAGGAGCTATAGCTGCCCCATCCCTGGAAGTGTTCAAGGCCAGGCTGGATGGAATTCTGAGCAACCTGATCTAGTGGAAGATGTCCCTGTCCATGACAGTGGAGTTGAAACTGGGTGATCTTTGGGGTTCCTTCTAACTCAGGCCGTTCTATGATTCTTGGAAAATTTTTTAAAATTGTGCTTTTTTTGTCACCTGAACCTGTAGTAAGGAAGATATATATTAGATCATGTTTCTTTAAGGAGCATGTCCTAGCACAGGCACTTTCCCTACAAGAAAGAATGATCCTTGTATATTAAGATTTATCAATCCATTACTATAGAAAATGCAGTTTGAATGTGTACTAAAAAAAATATTTTGGAACTCCTAAATAAGTTTTATTCACAAATTGAACTTTAAACAGGTGATTTCATAAGAAATTCTCCAGCCACCTCATTTTGGGAGTTTGTTGTGTTGTAGTATTACATATATATGTTTTCATGCCCTGAAAATGTGTCAATTCATTGCACATAGCTTTGCACAGTGCTTTGGAATGTGTCAATTCATTTGGACATTGGACAGTGCTCTGACTGCCAGTGTTGCAGTGCCTGAATTACAGGAACATGGAAAATAGAGGTAGTAAACTTCATTTCCTACCACAGTTTGAACACGTCTTGAACTCAGGAAATGGCAGCTCCAGTGCAGAGCTCTATATGAATGAGTAACTGTTTGATTTGCCCTTTTTGAAACGTCACAGAAAAAATAATGCAACAGAATGGAGTTTATATGTTCAAACTTAGTAAGCGTGGAAAAAGCACTATTGAAATAAACACTTCTTACAGTTAATATAGCAATAACTCTTTACATGTGTTAAGCACATGTAAAGAAGCTCTTAAGTGGGTGTAAATATCACTTTTCATTTGGTAAAAAGTGTCCTTTTTTCCAAACACTTCATACAGAAGCACAGTCTAATAAATTGTGCTTCTCCACTGCAATCACAAGCATTACAGGCATGTGCCAATAATGTAATTTTTGATAATTATTTCAGGTCCTTTTAGCTAGGACCACATCTCTGAATCTCAGAAATCCTTTTTATCTCTTTAAATAAAACTTTTCAGTGTCCTGATATTAGGGTTTTTTTTCTATAATGTTTCAAATGTTCATAAGAATTCAGTCATGAATCTTCTGTTGAAGTGTATGTTTTCTACAGTTCTTCTAAAACAGATTACTGTCCTAGTTTAGCACTGTAGAACAGAATATGATTGTCTCTCTTTTTTTTTTAATAGAATATAGTATAAAGAACATTTATCTGAGGAAACAAAACATTTTGTAAGTACTCCTTGAGGGAAAGTACTGTACTTAAACGACCATTTTATTTTCACCATACAATAATATTAATAATGATCAATATATCATCCAAAGCTTCCTCTCTGAACCAAAAACTATTATTTTAAAGGCATTAAATACCACTATTATGGTACCTAGTTTTCAGATTGAATTTCTGCAGTAATCAGTATTTTCTGCCTTACTTGTCACATTTTTTTCTTTATGGGTGTATTAACTTCCAAAGTACAAAATTGTCATTTTGCAGAACTGTCTCCAAACAGCAGAATGTCATCAGTAGTCCAAAAATCTTTTTACAATTCTGAGAAGGTACATAATACTTTTTGCACAATCTAATTTAAAAGAGAATGTATTTTTGTAGGAAACAGAGCTAAAGATTGACTGAAACAAAACTCTGAAAAAATTATTTATGGTCTGGTGGGCTGAACCTGGCTGGATGCCAGGTGCCCACCAAAGCCCCTCTCCTCCTCAGGTGGGCAGGGAAAAGTAAATATAACACTCATGGATCAAGACTGGGGCAGGAAGTGATCCCTCACCAGTTACCATCACATGCAAAACAGATTTGACTGAGAAATTAGTTTATTACCAATCAAATCAGAGTGGAATAGTGAGAGATAAAACCAAATCTTGAAAATATTTTCCCCATCCCTCCCACCCATCTTCCTGGCCTCAATTTCACTGCTGATTTTCTCTACATCCTTCCCGCCAGTGGCACAGTGAGGAAGGACATGGGAGAAATTCCTGGTATCTTCTCACAGGAGCTACCTCTGTAGCCGCTCTGTTACAGTCATATTTTTTGGAAAAATCCTTTTGTTCAGGATTTTGCTCCTGGGAAGCTGAGAAGCCTCAGAGAAAAAGGAAAACAATATTATTTTATTGTTTCTCCTCTGTTTTACTCATGTAAAATGTGCTGGAGATTGTTTATATCACAGGTGGCTGTTTCATTAGTTTCTGGTGTGAGAATTTTCACTCACTGGCCAATCAGTGTCAGGACTCTGTGTCGGGACTCTGCAAAGAGTCACGAGTTTTTCATTATTATTTTTTTAACCTTCTGTAAGTATCTTTTTTGTATGTTTTAGTATAGTTTGATATAGTATTCTTTAATATAATATAGTATCATAAAATAATAAATTAGCCTTCTAAGAAGATGGAGTCAGATTCATCATTTTTCCTGCCACCAAACACAATTCCACTCCACTACCAAACCTGGCCATGAAAATCCAGAACATGACCATAACTCAAATTCAGTGTACTTAGCAGGTCACTATGAGAGTCGTTAAAAAACCCTCCATAGAATAGAATAGAATAGAATAGAATAGAATAGAATAGAATAGAATAGAATAGAATAGAATTAATACAATGCAATAGAATATAATATATAATGTAATATAATAAATATAATAAATATAATATAATATAATATAATATAATATAATATAATATAATATAATATAATATAATATAATATAATATAATATAATATAATATAATATAATATAATATAATATAATATAATATAATATAATATAATGCCTGAATATTTAAATATAATACCTGGATATTTGAATTGCCTTATATGACTTACAGTCACCATGTGATTTTTATCGATATTAGTAGAAAACGTAGTCATTATTCTAAGAATCTAAACAAATACAAGCATCCATCTGGCATTTAGACAGTATAGAATTATTAAACATGTCTGGATTTGGTGAGCTAGAATGTACTAGAGTAAACTTATGGAATTCTGTCATAGGTAGCGTGTTGCACATGAAAATTTCAAATATAGTCAGATTTTTTTCCCTTCAGTTTTCTATTGTTTTGCTTCCAGAATACAAATATAAGTTTTTTTCTTTTACAGAGCTATTCAGTGGAAAAAGAACTATTTATAACAGGATAATTTTCAATATTTATGGTTTCTTATGGAAGTTTCTATTTGACACACTGTTTTTTTCTTTCAGTTTCTACTTTTAGCATAATTGGTCACTCACTACATTAGAACTTCGCATTCTCTGAATTTCATTACAAGTTCCATGAAATTTCTTTGTAACAAAAAAATAATCTCTATCTATATAACTGAATTCTCCAAATTATTTTAATGGGTTTCAGATAATTTCCTGCATTTAGAAGTACAAAAATAAATTTAAAGGAACCAGTGCCAAACGCATGCAAAATATTACCCTAAGTAAAGATTAACTGTACAGTAGCTTTCAGACACTCTTGGATAATTGCACACAGCTACCAACAAAACATATATGTGAAATATAATGACTTAACAAAAAAAAAAAGGAAAAAAAAAAGGAGAAGAAACTCTATTGCAGGGGTGGGTTTAGATGTTTTTTCCACTGAAAAGAAAGGAAGGCTGTAATTGCTAACTTCTGATAATATTGTATCATTATAAGTCAAAACTGTTAATTCAAGCAAAATAATTTATTCAATCATCTATTCTCTGCATGAACAGACTGACCTTCTGTTCCACATAGAACTTTAGTTCTCATAGTGTTTTCAAATGATCTGTTTCCTCTAGCTATAAAAGAAGTACCACTACACTGAGATGTTACCAAGCTCCTTTATAAACTCCATTCAGCACATCTCATTAATAGTGAACATTTACTGAATAATGACTGTTCATTTTTTATCCACAAAATATAATCAGTTGTGCTCATGATGAAGCCAGTGTTGAGAGTTCAACTATCCAATGTCCAAGAAGGAAGACAAACATCTATTAAAAACCATAAGTTAAACTCACTGATACAAAAACTTAAGTGAAAAAAAACCATCCCTAGTGGATTCATCTGGTTGTGATGGCTGCATCCAGCTCCAATTTGCTTCACAATATCACAGTAGCCAAGGGCTAATTGGGGCCATGGGCACACCCAACCCCAGTTCTGGTGAAGGTCTGACTCAAGTCACGTTTGGGAGGCAGTCTCAGCTGTAGTCAGGATGCAGGCATGACCATGAGCCCATTTCCTCACTCCATAAACAGTGGAGAGCCCAGGGCACACTCAGCTATCCTGCATGGGATATGCAACAGGATCTACCCTGGAGCAGGGACGCCTCAAAAGGTTCTTGCTTAAAGGTTGTTGGAGGTTTAGAGATTCCTTGTCCAATCAGACACCCAGTAAGGCATGATAAGCTTTGGAATCTGAGACAAGTGGTGCAAAATACAGGCATTCAGACATAAACTATTCACCAAGTCCAGGATTAAGTCTGGATCCTGCTACACTGAACTCCCCTCTGGGAGTTTAGCTCATCACTCACCCAAAGTGTCTCCCTGACAGTTTTGTCTGACCCTGTTCTGTTAGCAGTGAGTAATCAAGAGTGCCTTGCTATCAGATCTTGTTAAATCACCATCAGATTCAGTACCAAAAGTCACCGAATCACTGATTTTTTAACAAACATGCTGCTATCTGTCTGTTACAGGTGAAATGCAGCACTCCATCCACAACACTAATACACCTTAGAAAAGCAGATGTAAAGCTCTGTGTTCTGCAGATGACATTGATTCAATCAGAAAAAAAAAAAAAAAAAAAAAAAAAAAAACAAAACAACAAAACCACCAAAAATAAAAGAGAAATTAAGCTGTTGAAAGGAACTATTCTGTGACTGAAAGGGGGAAGATAAATGTGGCTCCCCAAAACCAAAATTGATATTTCTATGTTCGCTAAATGAGGTCTTGCCCTTCACTTATGTGTTATGTCTTGTCAGGGTGAAGTCATGGAAAACTTTTAACCAAAGTTGTTTAGCACTGTGTGGTTTACTAACTAACAATAAAATCTTAATGGAAAATATTGAAAATTCCAATTCTTCCTCAAAATAATTGAATTGATGCTTTAAAATATGTTTACTTTTTTCATGGAAGGGAAAAATATTTTCTGACAATGGAAAGTATGGTTCAGTTGTGGCAATGAGAGCAAATAGTTTAGGACAGACGTGTTTTCAAAGACAGAACCCCCTATTCAATAGGAACTGGATAAATAAGGTGTAAATACAGCATTACATGTATATATGTATATGAGTATACATGTATATATGTGTATGAGTATATATGTGTATATATATATATATCCCACTGTTGAATAGGTCACAGCTTCTCAAAATTGAAATTTTCCTTCCAGTTTCTCAAATCACCCTGTGTTCTTAAATCAAATATAGCAAATTTACAGTTCAAACCACAGTGTTTAAAATGTTCTTCTGACCTGAACACATATTCCATGATGCTTCCTATGTAAATACTGTACACAAGGGGATTATACACAACAAGGAATATACCTTTCACCTCTCTGAGGAGCAGTCAATGAGAATCAAAGGATTTATTTTTTTAAACAAGATCATGGATATGCATTATGTTGCAGTGCTTTAAGTGCAGAGTGATTTTATATTGGTGAAAGTAAGTGTACACAGTGTTACATGTGGATGTGATTAGTATGAACTTTTAGTGCACCCAGAGTTGTTTGGTTTGCTCATGAAGTAAATAGTGCACTTAGCCTGATGTCAGAGCTCTCAGAAAATATGCTACAATAATTTAGGCAGCCTGATGTCTGTAGTACTTCTTTGCATAGACAAATATGCATAGACATAAAATTCATAGATAGACATGATAGTGAGTAGCTTAAAAGGTAGGGAGATAATACTTTAATTATACAATTATGAGCCATAACTATGGCAAAAAAAAAAGACAAAGAAGGGTGTATACCCCACAGAGGAAAAAAATGGAAAAACCAACTGGTTAAAATTAAAATACGGTTTAAATAATTTTCAGAGACTTGAATGCTGGGAGATCTCCCAAATAATTTTCAGAGACTTGAATGCTGGGAGATCTGCCTAGGACAAGTCCATGAGTGGAATGAACTGTCTGTCAACACTAAAACAGTTTCTTGGTGCCAAATCTGGTCTGTTCAACTCCCTGTCAAGCAGGCTGCACAAAAACCTTGCTGTTGGATGGTTTCAACAAGGGGACATCATGGGATGATGCTATGAGGATGACACAAGAAATGTAGAAGTAATGGGTTGCTGAGTCTCTAGAAGATCAGGAACAAATAAAATCAATTTAGATGTTCTCCAAAGCAATAAATCATAACACTGGTATGAAAGGCACTCATAGCAATTTATTGTGTTTACTCACAATCCCTGGAAAGTCAATTTCCTCCTTATCTAACTAGTTTAGCCACAAGTCACTGTAGATACCATGTACAAATATCCTTGATATTATTTCCTAGAGAAATCCCCCAAATTAAGACCAAATAAAAAATGGGATAAGATGCTCTGATGATGTAATTGGATATTTCTTGTTTGATTTCAGTGTAGTAATCACAGTTCATAACAAATTAAGATCTGTCTAGGAGTATTACATTTGGAGCCACTCAGATAAGTACAACACAAACTATTCTCTTTTTTTTCCCCCTTTGCCTTTGGTCCACACAGCTAAGCACCCATTAAAAGTGAATCCCTCCACTGAGTAACGCCATATGATTAGTAAACAACACACTGAGGCCAGAAAGTACTTTTCCATTTCCATCAGCTTCCAAGCCTCTTTGTCTTTGATTGTTGCTGAGGAAAAACTGACTTGAATACTAAGCAAATGGAAAGTGTCACAGAGCCACCATGTCTAAATTCTCTTGACCTTTTCCTCATATCTGTACAATGACGTAGGAGAGAGCTTCAAACTCAAATAAATAAAGAATCTGATTGAAAAAAAAAAAAAAAAAAAAGTGAAATGTTCAGATTTTGGGGGTGTTTTTGGCCTATCCTAACCTCTTTAGAAATTTTGAGTTGCAGATAAGAAATGTTTTACTTTCTTTCAATAAGTTCATCTGTGTCAGTTTTCACAATTCATATTAAAAATTGCTTCCTATGATATTGGGGTTTTTTCCGAGATTTAGAACCATAGAATCATAAAGGTTGGGAAAGATCTCCAAAATAAATTCTAACTGCTAATCAGCACTACCATGTTCACCATGATCATGGAAGTTCATTGTCTAGTTTTTCAGTGAAGCAACACCAACAAATACACACATGTGTTTGTAACATCCTGTAACAGAAATGCTCTGAGATTCTCATCAGCTTTCATAGTCTTCTGTGAGAATGAAAATCACTAACAACTGAATGATCAATACTAGGGTTTTTGCTATGTATGGGCTTTTTGTGGGTTCTTTATTTTACTTTTTCTGTAGCCAGACTATCAGAGGAAGCTTTGAAGCTGTATACACCACAGCTCTATATGACATGTTGTAGGGGAAGCATGGCACTCATGAGGGATACAGAAAATGGAGGGCTTAAAATGATCCAGCCACCTAAATCCAGAGACTTCCATTTGTGATCTTTTCCTGGGCAGTGATTTCTGTTCCAGGGCAAGACTGATTTTAAACCATTTCCATTCTTCTCAAAGGTTCCTTGTTGTCCAGGCACTGCACATCCCACGGCACCAGCAAAACAGAGCCATTTGTATAGCTGGGCTATGAATCTGATTAGAGAAAAATGGCAGCTTTGCAAGAAAGAAAGGAATAACAACAAAAAAGTATTTTCATTTTCTCCAGATCATTTCTCAGATGCCATTGGCAGTGTGTGACAGATTCTGTGAAGAAAGAGCAAGATGAAGGGGTAGGAATGAGCAGTAAAGCTGCTATGAAGGTAATGTTCCAAAACTAGAGGTTTTGCACAGCATTTCATATTATTAAATGTGCCTTCAGTTTCCAGCCTTAAGGTTTCTAAGGAGTCTTAGTTAAATGTGTAACCACACATATCTGACTTGAAAAGGCTGAGGTATCCATCATATATCTTTCAGCTAAATTATCCAGCAATCACACAATCACAGAATTGTTTAGGTAGGAAATGACCTCCAAGATCAAGGCCAACATTTGACTGATCACCAATTTGTCAAACAGACCAGAGCACTGAGTGCCATGTGCAGTACTTTTTTGAAGACTTCTGGGGATGATGACTCCACCACCTCCCTGGGCAGTCCATTCCAATTTCTGACACTTCTTTCCATGAAAAAATTATTCTTGAAATAATACTGGAGTTTTCATGCCTTTTCACGCCTTCTCTTTGTAAGCAGTGCAAAGGAATGACTATTAAAAACAAGGATGATATCAAAATAGTGTAAATAGATGCTTTCACTTAGAAGCATTTTATAAGGAAAAAACAACCACCTGAATGAACTTGTAGCAAGAATAATGAAATATTATCTTCTGAAGTACACTTCAGTATATGCTATTTAAGGTATAATTATAAATAATGCAAAAGATGAAAGAGCAAAGAGTTTTTTAATCTCTTGTGCACATTTGGCTGTCACCCAAAGACAAACTAACCTAATAACAGAGAGTCAGCTGTAACTCTGAAGCATGCCTTGATGGCATAATTATAAGGGAGGATAAATAATTAGCCATCAAGGAAAGGAAAAATGAACTTTGCTTTATTTTGTAACCTGAAATACACACCTATACCAGCTACGGACAATATTTTTATTTGACCTGAGTACTTATTAGTGTAGCACCTTTTTCTTCATTAGGTTTGTTTTTTCTTTTTTTACAAAATATGCTGTGAAGTACAAAATTAAAACCAGTGACCACAGAAAAAAAAGTAGTTTTGTTTTATGACTGAAGAGACTATCCCTTTTAAGAATTAAAACATAAAACACTAAATATAAAGCAGGGTGAGAAATGTGACAGAATCAAAACTCTCAAGAAATTTCATTCTGTGCACAAGGCACAGAGGTGTACTTGCTGAGAAAAACTCATCTATGCAAGTATATGCATGAGCAGATTTCCATTTTTTACTGAGTGCCATTGAGAAACTTAGTTTACTATCTTTAAATGTGAATCTCCTTGTCGGAGACTCGGAAATTTAAAAGGTAAGAGAAGAAGTTGGAATGAATTCATTTCATGAGAAGGCAAAGATTTAAATTGGATAGCAAAGAAGTTCTTGGTTTGAATAAAGACCAGAATTCTGGCACAGGAAAAATCAGGGTAAAAGTTAAAGATATATGAAGACCTGAAATACCCTTTAGGAACATGTATAGACTTAATTTAATGAGTTTTATGGAGTGTGTTAACTGGGAAGCCCCCATAACAAACCAGCTAAAGTTTAAACTGATTCGTTTAGAAAGATAATGATTGAGTGGAAGTTTAACTTCTTCAAAGCACTGAAAACTGGTTATAGTGTGAGTAGGAGTGTAGTACAGGGCAAAGCTGATTATTGATGAAAGTATGAAGATATGTTAAGAAGTAGTCTTGGTAAGAACATCTTTTCTGGGAAATGTTGCAGGAAAGGCAATTGTAAAGGAATAAATTTCAGACCTCATTTCTAAGAAGGCTGGGGACAAATCAGCTAACTCCAAGCTTATAATCTTATAAAGAGGAGATTTTCTCCCTCTTTCTACCATGGCATAATACAAATACAGTGAGAAAACTCAAGTCCTTCACAAAGCTCATAATACATAAATTAGTAAAAATTATATAGCTAAGGCACTGTTATCTTAAGAGAGATAAATAGATTTAGCCAATGAATTCTTAAGATCCATCACAATTCCATTTCAAATTATTTTATAAAAGCTATAATCTATTTTGGTAAAAATTTACTCCTTTTAGCCAGACACTGACAGGGTTTCTGGTAATCATCTCCTAACAAACTGGCATTAAGACCGAAATGGCTCTTACATTTCCTTAGAACAGCCTCTTTTGCTCAGAATTGCTCCTGTTTCACAGAATAGCAGTAAGGGGGTTGCAGCTTTTTTAAAGGATACCATGTTTTATTCTACAAATCAATCCTTAAGGCTGGCACAGTTTTAATGAGTCAGTTTGTTAAATGTTACAAAGTCTGGAATATTAAGGCTCTGTCAGGAGACAAAAGCTTTTATTTTCTAGTCTTTCATGATTCTAGTTACTTTAGCAGACAGTTTATATTTCCCAATTCCTCCATCTGAAAGAAGAAACACTCTGGATTCTTTATTTCCCCCAATCTTTTCTTCTAATAAGTAATGTTACAGAGGAAACGCTTTCAGTTTTTTTAGACTGTCCATTAGGATGAGTCCTGAAAATCAAATTGGAATCATTAGTATTATCACATATTAGGTGCTTTTACTTGCAAAGTATTAGCAGTTTTGCATTTTCTTGCACTGGTTTTCTCCTTCCACAGATTTTCTTTTCCCATTTGCATCATATCTTATTGCTAACAAAGCACTTGAAATTTCCCCTGGTGACCAAATATGTACAACTGCTTGTACAAATATGTATATGCTTGTGGTTCAATTTCAGCTTTTAATTTTTTTTTTAATTGGAATTAATATCACATTTATTTTTAATTACTGGAATGCTGATTTATCTTTCATTATGATCAAAGAAACATCAAGACAGGTGGCTAAGCAAAATATTTCCTAATGTATATTTCAAGCATAATTATTAATTTATTTCTTAAAATTATAAACCCATGGGTATATGAGTTGTGTCATCCCATATACATTTTGAATTAGTTATTTATATCATTAGAGAGCTGCTTTTTTAGACCAGCTCGGGATCAGACCTTAAGAGTATTCACTAAAATGCAGAATTCTTAGACAGCCATCAAGAACATGGCACTCACCAGCAGAATGATTAGCCCAGAAAAGTAAAACTAGCATGTGGAAATTGATGAAGTTTCCAAAACTTTTTCCTGTTTTTTAATTTTTTTTTTTTTTTTTTTTTTTTTTTTTTTTGCTTTCTGCAAAGTTCTGTCACATGTATTGGTGTTCCCGGACTGATATAATCAACTGTGACTTGTGGGTGCCAACAATACACCACGTGTGCTTGTGCTGTGTCCAACATTTCAGTTTAAATGGGTGAATTCAACCTGAATGTCTATTACACAAACGATAATGTTCAAGTAACAGGAGGTGTTCACACTATAAAGGGCACTAGCAATGTAAATCTAGGCTGGGGGTTTTCTGCATTGCCTTGTACTGTGCACTGCCTCATCTTCTGTCTGTCAGTTGTCCTATGAGTGAAGTTTTTTACATTAAACCAGAAAATACTACATTTTACTTCCCACTAGAACCCACTAATTGGCCTAGGGCAGGAAGGAACAGCATTATTCTCTCACTAGCCATTTTCACTTCTTTTGTTCTCAGTGACAATTTGAAAGCTAAAACCAGCACTTCTTCCTTCACAGAAAACCTGCTCAGATGATCAGGGTGCCCTAATATACCTCTCCAAGCAGAGAGTTGAATTCCAGCTGTCTACATGGACCTTCCTAGGGAATTCTGCATTTAATTTCCCTCTTACCTTGAGAATTAAAAGACCAGGCAGGCTCTAGGTGATTACAGATAGCAATACATGTAAAACCTGTAAAGCAAAGAAAGTAACAGCAGGATGTATTTAAATCAATATAATTGGTGAGATTGTAGAGGTTAATGTTCTTATGGTATAGATTTCTGGAATGCTGTAATTTGCACATAAAGAATGCTATTTTGTGCAGAGAGAGACTGAATCAAAGAAACAAATAAAATAAATATACATTGGACAAAAAACAAATACCTTACTTTACACTGAAGATCTATACATCAAAGAAGATTTATATTTGTGTGTTTGGTTACTATACTGAAGGTACATAGTTTTATTTTTAGCAATTATTATGATTGTGTTTGTGCTACACATAAGACAATAAATTCCTTTCTTGCCCATAAGGTCCCCCTTTTTGATGTGGTTCTTTGTAATACATCTGAAAAATATCCAGCATCTGATAATACACATGGGAATTACAGCACTATCTTGAAGGCTTCTCCCAGCTCCTTTCACAGCTCACATTTCCACTGAAGGTAAATTCAGCTCCCTGAGACCAATCAATACTATGAAGATTTATGGCGTGACTGGATCATAACTGAGAACAACTTAATGCTGTGTATTCAGAATATACATATCACTTAGGATAACAAAAGCTAAAGCTTCTCACACTTCAGTAAAAGATAAACATATTTTTTAAAAAGTAGCACCAAATATAACACCAATATCCATTTCAATATCATAAGAAGGATTATTAAATTCATTTACTAGTGTTTATTGATCTATTCTGCTGACAAATTAGTTTTTAAAAATTCTAGGAAGAACATGAGAAGAAAATGCTTCAACTAATCTATTTTCTTAGACCTTGCAAAGAACCCATTATGAGTTCCTTGGCAGTTTTTCCTTGTATTAAATTACCTTAATTCTCATTTTGTATGTTGCATGGGCAATTCTCATTTTATGCTTAACATAGCCACAAGTCAGAGAAAGCAAAACTCAATAAACCTGACACATCTTTCTGTACTTTAAGGTTCAAATTTATGTTAGATGCAGAGAGAGAGAGAACTGAAGCTGTTAGCTTTAATGCATTCTCCAAATTGGAAAACAGCAAAAATGAAGAGATGAAGGGCTAGCTATGAAATTTATATTACAGTTAAGTGTACTCCCCATAACTCCATATAGACCTGAAAGATTTTTTAGAAATGAGAAAAACAAGCACAATGATTGTTTGTAAGAAGGTTTGTGGGTCTGGTTTAATTTTGAGGATATTTTGTTTGTTTACTCTTTTGATTGGGTTTTTTCCCCTATGGAAAGAGAACTCAGCTAAAACCAGATTGCATAGTGCTGCCTACTGATATCCCAGATCATCACCTCATGTAGAAACATTCTGAAATCTGCAGTTTAAAGTAGCTAAGGAGTTGGTGCAATCTCATGTCACTTTTCACCTGCATTCTTCAAAGTACCTAGTGAAGTTACAATGCCACAGTCCCCAAAAGCAAAGATGTATGGCAGGGATATCAACACTGTGCTTCTGCTGACAGCCTCAGTCATGAAGTGACAGCATGAAAAGTCGAGCCTAAGCTCTCTTCAGAACTGGCAAATGAATCAAGCTGTTTGTCAGACCAGACAGAGAAAAAAGGAATTATTTTCTCTGTGAGGGAAAAAAAGATTGTGAAAATACCAAGGTAGATGGCACCAGGATGAGCAAAATGGATGGCTTTATTTACCAGGAGATAAGGACAATGACAGATCTAAGGAGGTCCAAAGGTGGGCATAAGTGAGGACTGATGTCCTGAGCTATCTGAAGCTGATTCAGAGGGCTAAAATGACAATATTTTTGTGCAGGCCTTCTGAACACAATTTTTTCTTCCCTGATCCCTAGAGGACACATAATTTTGAAATGGCTGCTAAAGATTACAGGCCTTTGAAACTCAAGGTTCTAAATACTTTACCACATATAGCTACCTAAACTATATCAAAAGTATGTTGACCAAAATATAGGCAAGCAGTAAGGAGACAGCTTAAATTCTTATTCATTTAACAGATTTTTAAGAGCATCTTCTCCAGACCAATCAAGCTGAAGAACATAAGTTACCTGGCACCCCATGAGTACTAAGTGCCTCTGAATGAAGCACACCATGACTGTACCTGCTGAGGCATCAGGTGCAGCAGAAAGGAGTGTACAGCTTATTGTATGTGACCATCTCTCTACTCCATCTGTCAGAGAGAGGGAAAATAAGACTCCAGCTGTGAAGCTGCTGCATAAATTCTGTCATGGATTTCAACTCTGAATGTGTCAAAAACAAATGTATAAACAAACCCATTATTTGTTGTGCCTTTTGTCTTTTATGAGTGGTAACCCGTTTCCCTCCATTGTGCTAATCCTTTAGTCTGACACGTGAACTATATCTTCCATATCTTCATTTTACTAGGGTCAGGAAAACAAACATTCCTAATGTATTTCCAAGCATTTTGAATCTACCATTGACTCCCAGAGGAACAATATTCTGCAGCATTGTCAAGGCTGGATGGATGGTATTGGTGATTTGGGAAGCCTTTGTACCTGCTGGCCAGATCTACTCTTACCTGATAGAGACACCACAGCTACCTCTCATAATTTCATTTTTTCTGCTATTCTTAGCAGGGCCTATTACTTAAAAAATGAATAAAATCTATTAAAGAGTTCATTGTTCTTACTGTACAATACATGAGTTTGAATAAGTGGATTTTTAAGAGAGATCCAAAATTTTAGATGTATACATTTATTGTTTTATGAATATATAAGGCAATAAATTTGCAAATGAAATTCAATGGTGTACTCTGTATCATTTGCATTTCACCTAATCTTTGCTGTATTTACTCACAGAAATATTATTTCCAGAAAAACTGCACTTTCTTGCATTATTGTAAATCTGTGACAACTGAAGCATGAAGTTCCTCATTCAGCATGCTGCTGTCTGATGGTGGCAATTCATCCATTCCACAGAAGTCACCAAACATATTATTGAACCTGACACAAAAGCATTTCAATTATCGGCAAGTGGTACTTGTGACATAACCCCCACCATTCTCTGGATATGTGTCTCTTATTTCTATGGAAAATTCATGTGTTTATCTAGACAGTTTTTGGGGAACATGAACAGTGGGATCAAGGAACCCTCAGCAGGTTTTCTGAAGACACCAAGCTGTGTGGTGGAGTCAACACTCTGGAGGGAAGGGATGGATCCAGGAGAACCTGGAGAGGTTGGGGAAGTGAGTCTATGTGAATCTCATGAAGTTCAACAAGGCCAAGTGAAAGGTTCTGCACCTGGGTGAGGGCAATCCCAAGCGCAAACACAGGCTGGGTAGAAAATGAGCCAGGATCAGCCCTGAGGAGAAATACTTGGGTGTGTTGGCAGGTAAGAAGCTGGACATGAGCTGGTAGTATGCGCTCACAGCCCAGGAGGCCAATCCTGTCCTGGGCTCATCCAAGGGCCTGTGAACAGGAGGTCAAGGGATGCAATTCTGCCCCTCTACTCAACTCTCATGAGACCCCACCTGGAGCGCTGTGTTCCCGACAAAAAGAGGACATGGACCTGTTGGAATGAGTCGAGAGGAGGACATAAAAATCATCAAAGCAGCTCTCCATGAAGGCAAGCTGAGACAGTTGGGGCTGTTCATCCTGGAGAAGAGAAGGCTCTGGGGAAACCTTGCAGACCTTTCCATTACCTAAAGGGGCCATGAAAAACTTGGAGTGACTTTTTACAAGGGTAAGACAAGGGGAAATGGCTTCAAATTTAGAGTACTGGTTTAGCTTGGATATTAGGAAGAAATTCTTCCCTGAGGATGGTGCGGTACTGGAATGGGTTTGCCAGAGAAGATTTGAATGGCCCAACACCTGCAGGTGCTCGAGGTCAGTTCTGAGCAATCTAATCAGACGTGTAATGTGTCCCTGTCCATGGAAGGGGGACTGGGTCTACATAAGGTTCCTTCCAATACAAATAATTCTATGATTATATTGAATTTTTTATATGTCTTCCACACCATGTTTGCTGCAGAAAGTGTTTTCTTCTGTGTCTCAGAGCTTGAATTTTTATATTTTTACTTATATTAATTTTTAGGCACTGAAGTAATCCATTCAGAATCTTGTCCTAAAAGATTAAAAGTCAGGTTTTTTAAGATTATATAGGGATAAAATAGGTATTTCTCATTTACTAGACACCTAGAGGTGAAGAAATGCTTTTGAAAAGTAGGAGGGGCAACTGCTGAACGAGATAGATTTGAATAAAAACAATGATATGAAATACAGTGGTACACTTCTGAAATAAGAAATATCATCCAATGGTACAAAACCAGATTTATGGTGTATCTAGAAAGAAAAAAAAATATTTTTATCTTTGATATTTGTATTTCATAATCAGTTTTACAGTAGGTGACAAATAGAAGAATACAATGAATATTTTAAAAAGCAGAGAAAACAAATTACCTTATTTCTCCCAAAGAATTTCAGAAACTTCTAATTTATTATTTCAATAAATTAAAGAAGTATTCTGACTAGCTCTATTTTTATAAACATTTCAGATAGCATGATGAGACCACCATTGGCCTTTCCTGAATGACCTATTTGCTATGTTCATTTGAACAGAATATATTTTCTAGGATTTTGTGCATACCTGAAAAATAAAAATTACCTTTAAAAAAATAATAATATGTAGTTATGGGAGGAACTGTGTTGCTCTCAAGTTTCAATACTTGCTCCTCAAGATAAATCTTTTATCTCTTCAAAGTGATACCTCTGAGAAGAGAAAGAAATCCAACCAAATGCAAATATTGAAGCTACCATATGTGGTTTTGATGCTAACTACATTCCATTCAGGCATCTCTGCAGCATATCAGCATTTGGCCCTGTGGAGTCTACAAACTTGTTTTACCTTCCTTTACCTATATGGAACTTTACTTCTTGCAAACCCCTGTGTGAGTTTATTTTATCTACTTACAAAGTAGTATTTATATTATTCTCAAGCTCTATTTTTTTATATTTATAACATTATATACCTGGATGACACTGTACTAGTTCATCTGTTCTTTTAGCAGAAAAATTATATCACCAATAATTATTTCATGCAGCAAATACCTGTTACAGTATTTGTAGCATATTGTAATGTTCTGTTCATGATTTTGTCACAATTCAATGGATTTTTGGAATAATTCTTATTTCTTCTATAGTACAGACTCTTTATTCTGCCTTTTGCCAGGATTTCTAGCATATAATTGTCCTCTTCTATTGTTTTTTTCTACAATGAGGATTAAATATTTTAGGCATGTTTTTCCTCCCCAGTATTCCAGATGTGTCTGGAAAACTTCTGTATTACTGTAAAATAGTGTAAATGTATGGATGAGTCCCTCCATTCTGAGATAAAAATGAGATGTTTGGGTTTTTTTTCTCTTGATGGCAGAATGTCACTTTTTCAGAAATACCTTTGCTCATAACAAAAAAGTTTACAGAAACTAAACAGAAAAGAAAAAACCCACACTTGTTTTTTCAAAATAAAAATGTTTTCAGAGCAGCAGAACCATTTGTAAATTTCCAAATATTTACTTAGCGCAAGCTGATGGACTCCAAAATATCAATGTCTACTGGTTATTGAAAATCCATTTGTAAGCTAAGCCGTAGTGAGTGACTCTGCATGCATTCTTATGTTATTTATTTAAATATTTTGTTTAATCCATCTATGGTGCCTCTCTCACAGGAATAAACTAATTCCTGCACAGTCCCTCTGACTCACTGGACTTTGTTTCAATCACTGTTCTGCGTCCCTCAAATCTAAAGAGGTAAGGCTGGATTCCAATCAGTTTTCGCAATAACACTTGGAGCTATGACAAATGAGAGAAGAAATTTCACAGTGAAATTGAGGGCTCAGCTTTCTCCAGTGCCAGTGAGGTCTGGCTGGAGTGAAGAAGCAGATTCCTTAAACATAACAGAAATTGATTAATTTCACTGGTATTAATTAATCTCACTAATGAGGAAAACGTCCAGGCAGCTACTAAAGGTGAATGAAGAATAGGCAAGATAAAGCATCTTCCAGAAAAAGGGCATTACATGGTTCAAGAAATGAGACACTGAGATCTGGATACCTCAGGAGTTCCTGAGCTAGAGCTTAAAAAATAGGTGGACAGAAGATCCCAAACAGCCTAGAAATAATCAGAGCAGAAGATGCTTTTCTTATATGAGAAAAACTGAGCTATAAAACTGAGTCTGACTTTCAATTTTGAAAGGGTAAAAGAAAAATAATCTGCACCCAGCTGGAGAGCCACTTTGTGATTTCAAATTTTGAAAGTCATTGAATTTCTGATAAAGGTAGAGGATGCATAGTCCACATGCATCCAGAAGAGGTGTCCTCCTAAAAGCCTATATTATTTAGCTTCTGTTTTTGTCTTTATTTCCTAAATTATTTGTCCAGTGCCCAGCCAACAGAAAGGACTGTTTGAATAAATGCTGGTTTTGTCTTGTAGTTCTTTGAAAGCTGTGTTTTGAAAGGAAAACAGGGCTGATCACTAGTGTATGTGCTACACACAGGTATCATGGTGTACATGCACACATGTACACTGTTACTTTGCTCCTTTTCACCAGCAGTAATATTATAGAGCTAATTTTTTGTAATACAGTAGTTTTAAAAGCCATACCCTTAATGGTCAACCTACTACATGATTCCTAAGTTTAGTAATTATGGAATAATCTTAAGATCTTAAACATCCATAATTGCTGTATGGATGCTTTCTTATTTCTAGGCTGGTTTGCTAAGAGTAAAGGTTGCTAGAAATAAAACATCTCATATGAACTTTACCATGGTAGTTTGTAGAGCAAATTGAAAAGCTCTTTAAGTCATTCTTAGCATGCTTTATTCACACTGTATGTTTAAAGTAGTGTCTCCATTTTAACCTATTAGACTTGAAATTGAATTTTTGGTGAGAGTGCAAGTGTTATTTCAGCTAATATTACTTTCCCATTGGTAATACTTTGTAGTTTTTGAAGTGAAAATAATTTGAAAATGTAGAGTTACTGTAAAGAAATACTAATCCTTGTGAAGGAACCTTATTATCATCTCCTTCATATTTCTAAATTACTTTGGCTGGTGTATACACCTATGGTTACCAAGGCTTCCTCTGAATCTACCCCTCCCCTCTATCTTGTAAATAATTGTGTGAGGACATGAGCATGTGTAAATCAGAGTTCTTAGAAATAGTGTGGCAGGTTCATTGCCAAATCAGGTTCCTTGTTATCTACTAAAACAGTAGTAGGAGGTATGGTTTTCTTTCCTCTTAGGAAATGCCAAAGAGGCATATTAGCACATATGACTTTAAATCCTTATTTTACAAAAGTAAGATGTAAGATTTTCTGGCAGGATTATCCTTGCCTCATTCTAGATACAGACTAGAATGAGGCAAGGATAACCTCATGAGAATTTCTTGTCCCTCAGGGATCTCCCAGTTCACAAATGACCCAGCTTCTCTGTCTCCAGTGAGACATCAGATCCATCACTATCCAAAGCACAGCAGGCAAAACATCTCCCAAGTGTGGACCAGCTGCAGCTCATTTTTTTACTCAGTCTTTAAGCACCCTACTTACAAGGTATAACCAAAGCAACTATTTCACATTTGTGAATATTCAGTTCCTGTACATGGTGGAAGCTGTTAATTCCGGTTCAATTATAGAGAACCTAAAGCAACAGTCAAATCACAGACTGCTTTTTAGTCTCTCTTTTCTGAAGCACAGCCCTGCTTCCAAGGTTTCCACTGCCACAGACAACAGGAGCTGCCACTCCATCCAAAAGACCCAAGAAGGGAGCTCCTATGTGCCTGAGCAGGGAAAATGGGGGAGCTCCAAAAAGGCTCAGAAATAGCAATTTCTCATCTGACCTTAGCAGGCGGTTCCTTGTCTCCTTTGCACTGCTGCATCTCAAACATGCAAATCATGGCAAAAGGAAAACTGAGGGGAGAGAAAGTCTCATGCCCTCTTATCCTGCCTCTAAGCCAGTTGATAATCATCAGGCAATTCAGTTTCTTGTTCTTGTTGAGTCATTTATATGCCTCATTGGTTGGCAGGTAGACACATGACACTGATGAGTACAGTGATTTTTTTACCTAAGCACACAGAGAATTGCTCTATTCTGTACAAATAACCACATTGATATGCAAATTGAGGTATTTGCTATTCATAAATACTTATTCTCATTTCAAACGTTTCAGGAAATTGAGGAGCATAAACAGGACCGCATGATTTTGGCACATGAAACACAAAAGAAATGAAGTAATAAATGAATAAACAGACAAGCTGTATTTGTAAGTAGCTCTGTTTCAAGCCATTATGTACAGTAGTTGCATTCATTAGAATAATTTTGATCAGAAAGAGGAAAGTGAATGAAAAACTATTTCTTCAAAAGGGTTAGCTAGCTAGCTCTAGTTTACAGAAAAGATTTGAGGTATTATTTGATAAAACTTTGATCCCATTTACTGAAAAGGATTTCATATCGTTTATGTTTGCTTGAACTGTAAGATTTTCAGCTCCCACTGAGTTGCCATACAATTTTTCTCCTAATTTGATTATTTATGATTATCCTTAAAAACAGTTAACACCTTAAGTTCAGGACACTCTCATACACCTGTTGCAGTGTCTATACAATTAGTTTCTTTTCTTTCTTTAGCACAGTGTGAAAAAATCTTCACAACTATTTATTTAATTCAAATTGAAAAATCAGTACAAACTAATAATTTTCAGATCTATAGAAGACATAATTATAGATATCTTTGAAATATCATTCTTTTTTGACTTTTCATTATTTTACAAATTTCATACTTCTTCCATTCTATTTTGCAACAATAAATATTTTGAATACCTGCTTTAGTTAATATTAGTGTCAGTGAGGTCATCTAGCTGTCTAAAAACAAGTGTTCACAGATAAATTTCTTTACAATTTACCATGTAGTTATATACACTTCATAACTTTTTACAAACTGATCATTAGGAAGTGCTTTTTCTTAATGTTGGAATAATTTTTATGCAAGAGGTGAGAACATCTTCTTGGGCTGCCATCTGAGTCTTTGTGCTCTGTGGCTTTTTTACAGCACTCTGTGAATAAATACACTAACACAGATCAGATAGTCTTTCTGTGGGGATTGCCTATTATGTTCCCAGTAAAATCTGACGTAAAAAGGGTCACTGAAATACTTAATGTTGTTTAAAATAAATGAAAAAATACAGTAGGAGGCTTGTAGGATCACATTTACAAGAAAGTGGACACGTACTAAATGTTCTTTAGAAAGCCAAACTTTCTAGAACCAGAGAATGAGGTCATCTTTATAGATAAAAAAACTAAGGTTACAAGAAGAAAGAAGAAGCAGGAAAGTTGCTGAGAGGCATAGTGGTGTCAACCCAAGTAAAATAACTTACAGCATCTACCAATTAGATTAAGAAGGAGTTAGGTTCTTGCCTCATGGACAAAGTAGAGCTACCCATCAAGAGATGCATGGACAAAATGAAGCTACCAATCAAACAATGTGTGACTGTGTAGACCAAAATAAGAAGTAAATATAAACAATGTTTAGAAGCACAATAAACAGCTTTTGCTTCATTCACATAAAATTGTGCAGAGTCCTTTTTCTTCTCTCCTCAGAGCCTAGAGCATGTTCCTGGTGCGTGAAGGCTGAGCACGTGGGGCTTACAAAAAAGAGACGTTTAAGGGCAGCCTGTTTCCTCATGAAGGGAGGCACAGAATTGATGGAATCAAATGTTTCTTCAAAGTGATATCCCATAAAACAAGGGAAAATGGCCATTAATTCACCTGGGAGAGGTGCAGATGGGATTGGGCAAAGCTTTTTCAACCAACATTTCTATGATTATGACTTTCTAAGGCTAGCAACGGCAGATTGGCCAGACTGCAACAAAAATTTTGGCTAAACCTTCTAATGGACCATGTTTCACTGGAGCTTTCGTATTTCAAAATGCTGGAAGGCACAGACATGAGATCTAACTATATTATATTGAAGAAGAATTCCTTGCATAATACAAATGTGTGTCTGTAGAACCATAAAGAGACTTTACCCTTATGGACAGCAAGGCCAAAACTGTCTCCAGTGGCTCAGAGAACAAGCACCAGATACAAATTCAATTAACATATCTTAAATGCACTCATTTATGCAGAATAGTTGTAATTTATAAATTAAAATACTTAAATGGGTAAAGTTCTGTCATGTCTGTAATATTTCAAAGCGTAGGGTAAAACTTGAGCTTATGTACTACATGTGTCTCTCAAAATTTCACTATTTATTCTCCTCAGGGAAAATATAAAAGAGGTAAGAGATTTTTGTGAAATTTTACCAAAAGTATATTCAGTTCTAGAAAAAGAATTGAAAAATTACGTTACTGTAGTCTCTCATTTTAGTTCTGTACCTGGTGCTGCACTGTAGTGAAACAGCTGGTTCTCTGTGCCTGACTTTGAGCTAAATTTTGATATACAGATTTACTATAAGTGAAATCTCCTATACATATTTCTACTTATAAGTTAATCTTTTTTAGTGTGTTGAAATCTCACTGCAATTTGTCCAAAGCAAATGGATGTGATTTCTCTTTAAACTAGCATGAAGCATACAGTAGTTGAATCATTTGCCCTGATGTGTGGGGTTTGGTTTTGTTTTTTTTTTTTTCTTTAATGGCGTGAAGTCTCTCCATAATGTCTCAAATCAGCATTCAAATTCCTCGACACCAGAATTTACAAATGTAAAGACATGTCCCCAGCAGTGTCACGTGTGATATCTGCTAGCTATTGTTCTGACTAAAAGTTGGAATATATTTTTCAATCTGTGTTGATCATTTAAATTAAGCATGTGGATGGAACAATCTGAGTAAGTAAATGCACTCTTTTGAAGGAATGTATTGCGCTTAATGCGGTAGATGTGCAAGAAGGCACAAAGCAATATTCAGGCCTCAGAGCAGGTTTCCCAGAGAAGTTGTGGATGCCCCATCCCTGGAAGTGTTAGATGGGGTTCTAGCAACCTGGTCAAGTGGAAAATGTCCCTGCCCATGGCAGGGTGCTTGGAACAAGATGATTTTTAAGGTCCCTTCCAACCAAAACCAAACCCATCATTATTCTAAGATTTAGAGCACTGCAACAATCATGGAAACAAGTTATGCTAATTAAAACTGCTTTTCTCATGCTATTTTTCTTTCTTCCTTCTGTTCATTCTTTTCTCATATATGGTCACAATTTTATGATGTCATTTCCTCAGTTATTTTCACTCATACTTTGAGCCTTTCTTCCAATCATTGCATTGAATGACCTGCTCCAGACTTCAATCTACTGCATAAAGGAACACAGAAACATCTCCTTCCATTCTCCACAAGGACCCTGTATGCTGGGCTGGCTTGGGCCACTGTCTCATTTGTGGGGATATTTTCGTGCTTTCCTTTTTCTCCTTAGTGAAATTTGGGGGTTCTCTGCAGCCCAGATGGAGCTGTAGTGCTGCGAGAAATTCAGTACCAGTATTAGCACTGAAGAGGAGAAGGGAGATCTGGTGTCCTCAACATCCTCTCCTTCTCAACAGTAAATTCAATTTAATGTTCAATTCTCTATTTTTTTCTTCATTCAGCTACTTTCAGTTTTTATGTTGCATTAATTTTTGTAGCTGTACTTAATTATGCCAAAGTGTAAAACAGCAGATTCGATGTGAAATATCCTACATAAAATTCTCTTAATTGGAGGTAATACACAAAAAAGATTTTAATGCTGTCTCACAGGTGAGAGACTTATTTGAATTATTTGATTACTGATTTAATATTTCATAGTCAGAACATATTTTACATGTGTCTTTGTCAAAAGACAAAATTACTTATGATATAGAGGAAACTTACATGTGTATTTTAAACATCTAGCAATAAGAAATGGGTCATTTGTTTTGAGCTTGTGCCACACATCAGATATCCTAAGAGCATTAAAGGTAGCTAGAAGTGTCTCATTTACTCATTAACTGGCACTAGGAGTAAGATATAAGTCTTATACACTGAACAGAATTAATGTTCTATGCAGTCATCGCCACAGAAAATAAAAAACCAAATGAGCAGCAGCATCACGTAAGTACAGAAACAGTATTCGTAATTAATTACTATGAAAACTGAGACACATCTGAGAAATGAGAAAAAAAAAACAGGCGTCAACCTGCAAAATAGGCAGAATTTATGAATAGAATTCCTAGCCATCTACTTTTTTTTTTTTTAGAAAAAGGATGCTACCCTTTAAAAATATTTAAAATATTTGTTTCCCTCAAGGCTCTGAGAAAAAAAAAATAAGAAAAAAATAGAAAGGAAATCATAAAGCATTTGAAGCAGAGAGAACTAGTAGCAATTATTCAAAAGTGACCTCTATATTAAAGGCATTTATTAAAATAGTGTCTATAAAGGGCTTTTGGAAGACTTCCTCAAAAATTGAAAACCTGAGAAGTCACTCTTGTAGAACAGCAAGAGAAACACAGGAAGAGACAGGTGCCAATAGATTGATAAACTCAGCAAAGACTGGCTTCTTAAAATCAGGAAAATCCAATGGGAAGGCATCAGAAACATTAGTTCAAAGACAATAGTCTTCAGTTTGTTCAATTATAGCACTCTGAATAGACTGAAGAAGGAAAAATAAACCTGTCACAGACATATTGTACAGAGATAGTTCTTTAATCGCCAAGACACCCAAATTTTCATTCATTCCCAGAAGTTGCTTTGTAGAGGGAAAGTAAAAGCAGAAAATATTTGAAATAGCCAGAGTGTGATATAAGAGAAGAAACTTTACAATAAATCAGAACTGTATTTATAGCCTTCAGTTTGTGTGTCAGGAAATATTCCTTAAACTTCTGCCTGTCCTCAGAAATAGATGATCCTGGAATATTCCTTGCTTCCTTACTACTTGATGAGCTATAAGAAAAATACTCTCTTTTTTATCCTCTTTTACATAAATTTGGATAAGCTGAGGGTTCCAATCCCCACTCACACGACAGATAGAAAAATTTTTTTCTTTTCAATGGATTGTGCTTGTTAACATAATCATAGAATATTTTGTCTTGGAAGAGACCTTTAAGATCATCTAGTTCCAACACTGCAGTGATCAGGAACATCTTCAGCCAGATCAGGTTCCTCAGAGCCCGATCCAACCTGGCCTTGGATGTTTGCAGGACTGGGGCATTCACCTCCACTCTGGGCAACCTTCTCCAGTGTCTCACCACCCTCTTTGTAAAGAATTTCTTCCTAATGTCCAATCTAAATTGACTCTCTTTTAGTTTAAAGCCATTACCCCTTGCCCTGTCAATCTGATCACCTGGCCTTGCACAAGCCCTGGTGAAAAGTCACTCTCTGGCTTTCTTGTAGCTTCTTCAGGTAATGGGAGGGGCTCTAAGGTTTCCCTGGAGCCTTCTCTGTTCCAGGCTGAACAATCCCAGCTCTCCCAGCCTTTCCTCCCAGCAGAGCTGCTCCATCCCTCTGATGCCCTCGGTGCCTGCTCTGGGCTGGCTGCAGCAGGTCCCTGTCCTTGCTGTGCTGGGAGCCCAGAGCTGGATGCAGCCCTGCAGGTGGGCTCTCAGCACAGGGGGCAGAGGGGCAGAATCCCCTCCCTGCCCTGCTGCCCACGGGCTCTGGGTGAGCCCAGCACACGGGGGGCTCTGGGCTGCACTTGCACTTTGCCAGCTCATGTGCAGCATTTCATCCATCGTGATCTTTTGCTCTAATATAAAATGAAGCAAAAACTTCCAGTTCATTCTTTCTTGGCACTACCAGAGGAACACATACAGAATTATATCCTTTTCCCCTCTTTTTTTTTTGACTATTTTCCTACCTGTATTCCCCCTCCTTCCTCCTATTTATATGCACATCTTACACTCTGTCTGATTGGAGGCTGCTGTGTAATGTAAAATGTGGAATAATCAAGATTTTTGCATGGTAAGTGATTGAACCTTGTCATTTTTCAAGAACAGAGCATCAGGACTAGAAAAAAAAAAAATATAAAACTCTTATAATGTTTCAGAAATACATTAATTGTCAATATCTGTTTTCCTCCTTTATATTGACCATATTTCATGTTTCCATGATTTCTTCCATTCCTAGATGTCACAAATGTGTTCTTCTGAGGGCTAACTCAGAGTTGTGATACTTTTCAAGTATCATAGTGGATGGAGATATTTTTTAAAATCACTTTCTTGGATTATTTTGTCTGAATTTACTATTGTTTTTCTCTACTGCATCATTCCATCTGTTCATACTGTTCCAAAATGAGACTGGAATGTTTTTGAAGAAAAAATGGAAATTAAAAAAATTATATGTGACGTAAGCCAAAAGTAGTGTGTAGACTGGAAAGTTGACTCTGTTTGAACTTCCAGAAGCATGGCTGGTTATCAGCTCTACAAACAAGGAGACAGGATGCATTCCTCTGGGAACAAAAGAGTTTATTTTTGCTTGAAATCCCCACAAAGAGGCATTGAAAAAATTACAATAAGCTGGTAAATAAACTTGACCACCTGAGCTGGTTAGTAAATACTAATCCTTTGTCCTGTGGATTCCTTCCCAGAGATTTGAGATGGCCCAGCAGTAAGGTTCAGCAAATTTCCATATCCTCATGGCCTTTGACAGTAGGAAAATCTTCAAAATGTAATTGTGAGTCCTTACATGTACCCTCTGCATTTGCCATAGAAATTGATCTTGCAGAGAAAAATCAATGATCTTTCATCCAGGACTCTGCATGAGAATTAAGTATTTTTGTTTTATATCTTTGGGCCTTCAAGTTCATGCAGAAGATCCAGAGACCCAGCCTGCTAGACCTCTGTAAAATAAAAGTATTTTTCTGCTCAAGAAACACAGTTTTATGATGTGCTGTCACGTCTGTCATTCGACTTCCAAAGTTAAATTAATATTGCCAGAACATCCAGTTTTTCTCCTTGAGAATCTATCCTCATATAAAGCTCATTTCCTTTGGTAATAGATACTACATGTTGTGTTCATCACCCAAATTAAACTTATCACGGGCTTTTTTTCCAGTTTGTTAGTAAGGCATTGATTTCTATTTTTCATGGTAATGCTATCTCTTTTCCTGGAATTCTGCAAGTATGTCTGCACTGCATTTCAAGCTCAGATGCAGTGGAGCACGGTGATGGCAACTGCCCACACTTGGAGCCAGTTGGAAGCCAGCCACTTCCAAACCAGAAACAAAGCAGACACGCTGGATAACATCAAAGCTGAGCTAATAAGCCCCTGTGAGAAGCAATGTACATTAGCTAAGGTTCATTGTCTGACACACACAGCTCCCAGGCAGGTTAGCAGACTGGCAGAGCAAATTCACATCTGCCTGCAAAGCACTGTGCAGACACACATCTTTGATTAGAGCAGATAATAGAGGGCCCATTACAGGAGACCAGATTAGACACAAGATCCTATTCCCCAGTGTGGCTGTCCCCTCACACAGAGGCTGATCCTGCGGGAATTCAGCCAACAGAGAATCCTGTTGTCTTCAGCTGATATTTTCCAGTTCATTAAGCTTGTCTTGCTGTTTTTCTCTCCTACATTACCACCCTGTTCAACAAATTCACTGGGGTGTGCCATGTAGTACTGGAATTTTTTTATTCTACTACAGAAACCAAAACATGAGGAACTCTTTACAAACTTCTCATTTTCGGAAATAAGCTTCTGTAAAGGAGCATAATTTACTTGGCAAAGGTTATGAATATTAAATCAGCAGATGTGTTCCTCCATCAATAAATTGCAAATTCCATGGCTTCTTTTTTTTTTTTTTTTTTCCTTTTCCCAACCATTATTGTTGATTCATAAAGCCTCTGTCAGGTTTGTGCTTTTGTAATGCTTCCAACTTGTTTGAGCAGGTGTGCTCTGGTCTCTCTTGGGTTGTTTGGCAAACTACCTCATGTCTGTAAATTTGCAACAGGTGTCTAGGCTTTGAAACATATGTATTACATAGTCTAGAGACTGCATGAAATAAAATTATCAGGATGTAGCGAACTTATGGGCTGACTTCGTAAGATTTTGCTCATTGCAAAATCCATTACTGCTTCTCCACTGTTGGACATTCTGCTGCATCTAGATTAAAAGTGACACATAAAACAATACCACTGATGTATTGTTCCTTTTTCTGTAGGTACAGGTACATATTTACTAACAATGACAATGTACCAGCAGACGTTTGAACCCAAATTTATCTTCATAAGAGTTAATTGAGTGATTCTGGTCAAAAAAAGTACATCCCTCTCTCTCCTTGAAATGACTTGTAAAATGTTTTGTTGCAGTAAATTGAAAAATTACTCTTTTTTTTTCTCCATTTTGTTTATGTTGTAAAATTTTGTGTCTTGGTTCTGCCATGATCCAGCTGACTAGATGCAAGACACTGAAATGCCACAGACAATTCTCACAGTATTTTTGTGCAGATATTCAGTCCCAGAAGTTTGAATAGTAGTCAAAGATTTTGAGATTCACCCACCACTATTTTAATCTGTATTTTGTGTTTTCTCATTGGATTATATGGAGAGTGAATATCCAACAAATTTGAGCCCAACATGGAATAATATTTTAAATATCTCAAAAAAGTATTTATCTCCAGAGGATATGTATCAAAGTTATTTATCTTTAATTTAAAAGATTGGGGAACTGTACAATTAAGAGCTGCATATGTAATATTTTAACACATATATGATACACATATTTTAATAATATTCTATTATAGATAATATATCCTTTAAACCCCACATATAACATTTAGATTTTCTTTACATTCAAAATGTTAAATATACCTTTAAATATAACTTTAGACTGCTGCCTTATTACATGCTATTCCCTCCAAAAATCTAGTCCCTTGCCTCTTCCTGCTAATTAAATACATACTTGTTGACAAATATTAAATGAGAAAAAGCTATCTAACAGTTAATGCATTAAACACAGTTCTCCCATCTCATTCCGTGAGCATATCAGATCTGGCCAAAACTCAATTTCATAAAATGTCAATTTTTCACTGTCAAAATTCAATTTACTAGGAAAAGGACAAAACATTTAGAAACAAGCTACTCTTATCATTTCATACAATAGTCCTCCCTACTTAATAATTGGATTTTATCATCGCTTATCACTGTGTGAGGGAAGAAAAACTACTATGCCAAAGAAAGAAAATAAACCCCAGTATATACTTCAGGCTAGAACACTATCACACACATTTTAACTTCCAACCAAGTTATCTGAATTACTGATTATAGCAAGTGATGAGGTACTTTCAAATGCATTAAATCACCAAGAGCACCAGCGTGCTCTATACACCTTCCCAGACAGCTTGTGAAGAAAATATAGAATTACTGGCAGAACCCCTCATGTACAGAAAGCAAGGAGGACCTTTAGTAGGGACTCACCTTCCCATTGCAGACTGTTCCTGGGCTCCAGAGAAGTTTTTTTGGCTGGATGACCATTGCCCTGAGGAGTTTAGGCACAGAATTCCCACCCTGCACTCAAGGCACACCCCCTGAGTCCAGCCAGCAAACCTCTTCCCAAAGCTGATTTTGATTTTGCTCATTGGAGATGTTGCTGCAGAACAAATTCCATCTCTCCAGCTCCTGAAGGATGACAGATGAAGCTGGCAATACTTAAATCACACAGTGTCCAGGTTATGAACTGCTGAATTTCATATTTTTCATTCAGCATTTATGTTATATCTGGTTATGACAGAGAATCTAATAATCAGTGCAAAATCACATTTTGTCATTTGACCCTTACTCTGCTCATAAACCCCATTTAGAGTCTGTTCATTTTTCTGTAAAGTACTGTGCTGGACAGTTGACATGAATTAGTATTTGAGTGCGTCTTTAAAATTGTTAGATTTTAACTTTTGTTAACAACAAGTCTTTTCCATTTTTCACATCTAGGGAAAATCAGGATTAACTTCAGTTGCATGAGTGAGGAATAATGCTAAAAGATTAGGCCTGCTTCATCATTAGAAGAGAAATAATTTTTTTTTTCAGAGTCTTTTGTTCATGGCCATCCAATTGCAGCATTGCAGCATTTTTTCCCTGCAAATACAATTTCACAGAGTGCGCTCCTTTACCTTGAATGAAGGTTAAGACCTAAGAATTGTTCCAGAAGCAGTGGCAATTTTGGAAAAATCTTTCCTGTAGCTAACTAAACTGCTCTCATTGAATTTTGTAATACTCAAAATAGTAGGAAGACATCAAACTATATTAACCCAGGCTAGGTCATATGAACAGAGATTCAATGAAATAATTTGATGCATAAAAGTTTCTATTTACCCTAAAAGGACACTATTAAGCATACACTTCAAAGACCAGGAAAAAGTACTTAGCACGGTTAAAATTTGCTTCAAATCTACAAAAGTAATTTTTGTAAATTTTCTGTATGATTGGAGATGTTTGGATTATTATATCTATTATGTATGTATTTGAAGAATTATGTAGGTGGTGTATTTCAATTTACTGACACATCCTTGCATGATATATAACAACCAATGAAATTTACAGTCCATTTTTTTTTCTTTACATAGATGTAAAACAAAAGTGTTTTTAGGTACAGAGAAACTGTAAAATGTTTCCCCGGGATCTCAGAAGGAATTAAAAAATCCAGCTGAGCACAATGAGGTCCCAAAAGAGAAAGATTACCATTGACCCGAATAAGATTTGGGATTAATAGATAACCTTGTACAAGGTGTCCCACAGCAACAAAGCTATAGACCACTGTGACCCATTTTAGAGTAGAGAAATCAGTTTTCCGTGCAGGTAACACTTAGATCTCTGCAGAGCAATGATGTAACTCTCACTGCACCACACTTGGCTCATTGTAAAGGAAGAATGCAGTGACATGTGCCAAGCCACATCACCTGCTGGGGGCCATGTGTGGTCTCTGTGAGCAGACTGAGATGGATGGAAATTCCTGCTGAAGGAGAGGCAAGAGTGCTGCAGAATTCATCAGTGCAGGTCCAGAAATTAACTAATTAACAATTAACAACTTCCCAATAGTTTGTCTACAAATTCTTGGTGAAATGTCTGGAATAGAAGACAGCTTTCCTTCTTTCTCTGGCATTGTGGGTCTCTGAGATTCAAATGAGTTCACTCAATGTCAGCTGATAATCATCTATGCTTAGCATCTGTGATGACACCTGGATATCCTGCTAGCTGAACAAACCCACTGAAAGGAATGTGTTTTGGCACCCTGTGGTACAAGATGGCCAATGAAACTCATGCTGTATTAGAATTCCAAAGCAGCAAACAAGAAATGTGGTGTGTTTGGCTATAGATATCCCAAAAGGTCCAGAGAAACTGATCTCCTTAAGGGGAAGTCCTCACAGGTATCTTAAAAAGAGAAAACATTGTGTTAGCTCATATAATCCCACACTTTGGAATCCCAACCCATCTATTGTGACCAGCATCTGAATCACGTAGGTAGGGTCTTTATTAAAGGATCTCTTGTGGTGGATTAAAGCAAAACAACACCATATAACCAATATAACAACAGCAATAGTTTTTATTTTAACGACTCTGGGATTGTCAGGAAAAGGGGTGTATTGAAGGTTTCCCCCTGCCCCAGCCCACAGAGCAGGCTTTGCCCCCAAGCAAGGCAGTCCTCTCTGGATAGCTCAGTCCCTTTTGGAGACAGGGTGTCCAAATACCCACGCTGCACACAGCTGCTGGCTACCTTAGGCAAGCTTAGTGTATTTCAGCTCTTTAGTGATTCTCAGCTCTCTTATGATTTCAGCTCTTGCTTACCAAGGAGCTGGAGGGCTAGGGGGAGAAGCAGATGAGAGAGGAGAAGGATCCTGACGTTCCACAGCAATGGTTTATTGAGAGGTCTGTGAAGTGTTCCAGCGACACCTCTTCTGCTGAATGGGCTAAAGCAGCCCCTTTTCATAGGCTACAGAGGGATCCAAACTTGTCCAATAGTAGGGGTTATGGGAAAGTGACCTATGGGGTTACTGAGATAAGCTAGGGTCCGAGCGGCGGAACACAGGAGTTTATTTAGCTATCTCATCATTACTCAGCAATTCCTACTGTTAAGTCAGCCCTCCACTAGGTCTTAGACAATTCTATGGGGTCTGCTACAGTGTATAGCTGTTCTGGGATTTGAAAGAAGAGACAAGAAATTAAGAAAGGAGAGATAGTGAGAGAAAGATAGGGAAAGAGATAGAGATGAACTCCCCTGGCTCCAGTGATCTGTGGATGATCCCGGTCAGTGACTATGGTAACAATTCCCAGTCCTGGTCTGACAGGAGTGGGGACCCACACACACAGAGCAAAAAACTATTAAGAAACACCCCAGCACGTCTGGCAGCAGGAGCTCTGCTGGGACGTGCATGGCCTTTCCTTGGGAAGGTGCAGAGAGGGGCTCTGTGTACAGGGGTTCAGTTTGCAGCTGGGCTGTGGCGCCCTGCTGCACAGGAAGGAGCGGCACAGTGACAAACATCGTCCTCCCTCTGCAGAACCTGCTGCTCACTGTCTGCTTCTCCTCATTTGTCCAAAACCATCTCTTTTAAGAGAAAGTTTAACCACAGGGCCCAGGTAGTTTACCACTTCATCCTAAACTGTCTGCTGTTGGCCCTGCTCCTGCTCTGAGGCAAAACTGCGTTGCTAATCTCCCCCAAAGCTGAATGCGCTGACAGAAAGTGGATAAACAGAAAAAGTTCATAAAATTTATGGCGTAGAAGATGCTATTGAAAAGAAAAAAAGTGTTCTAATACTTTAAAACTGTCTAGAAAACAAAGCTAAGGCTTCATATTGAAACTCAAAATCTTATTATTGAGAAGGCTAAACAGCTGACACTTGACCTCAGATTCATATGAGATGTTTACATATTTGTTCAGTGTTGCTCCTTCCTGTGAATTGTTTTCACTGTAAGAATGGTGAAAGGCGTTTTCAAAATCCTTCTTGATAATCTTAAAAAGCAAAAAAGTAATTATTAAATTCCTCTGAAAGGAATGTCAGATAAACTACTGTAAGATGTCCTTCATAAAGTTGTCATTTATCTTTCCATTATGCTCTGCAAATGAAAGTACCTCACAATATATGTAAGATAATGCATCAGTGACAGCATAATATTGATTTATTGTCAATTACATGTAGAAATTCTTCATGAAACATTGGTGAAGACAATGCTTTCTCCTTCTAACACTTTCATTACTGTAGGCAAACATGAAGTTATATTTCTAAAGTGACCATTTACTATTCGAAATTATGAAGATAACTGTATTTTAGACATATCTTTAACAACTTGATGAAAAAATGAAAACAAGTAGATGCCACTTCTCCTTATCATGAGTCTTATCAATAATATAATTTCAGTGCAAAATATGTCAGTACATTTGAAGAGTTGCTATGCAAATTCATGACAAATTAGAATAGCAAGATAGATAAAATATTTTGTTTAATTGACAAAACATTTTTACCACATATTCCTAAAACAATCCCATCTTCTACTTAAAAGTGCTTGTTTTTTATCAAGGCCATTGCTGTCACTGGTTCCCAGCATACCCTGAGTTTGTTAAAATTGGCTTTTGAAAATCAGAGAAGAAAATGGGTACCTTGTAGGCAAGAATGACACAGTAGGGAATTATTAAAGAAATAAGTGAGATTTAATCTCTCATAACCTCCAAACATAAACTAGAATCTATTTACATGCCAAATAGCAGAAAGAAAGGATGTAAATTAACATTATTCACCAATCTCTCCATTTATGTCACGTTTCAACTCTTGCACACACGTTTAACTACACGAAGAGGAAACATTTGCAGAAAGCAAACAAAAAATCTCCTGATAAACAAGCCCCTCACTTACATACACACAGTGTGTAAGATTTCTTTCCTCTGTGAGTGCCCACCTGCCTCATACATTTTTTATACCATACACTGCAGCACTTGGTTGATTCATCCTTGCCCGGGCAATATAATCATTCTTACACACACACTTCCAGTGCAATACGATTTTTATGTTCAGAAATGTTTTGATGCTGCCTTGCAAATAGGTGGCACTAATTGACTTACACATATCCATCTACCAAACTCTGAAGTTGTGTTCCCCACATATTGCACTTTGCAGCTTTTTCTGCCTTCAGGTTGAGATTTGATTGCAGCAGCAGGAACAACAGCAGATCTTCAAACTGTAATCATATTTTTCAGCAGTGTGCATCACTTATTAACTTTCATTTGATTTCCCTCTGGCACCCACAGCTCCAACAAATGTTATCTTCTTGTTCAGTTTTGTCAAAATCACAAACCTGGCAATAAATGCTGTAGCTGAGACTCTCACTAAATAAACAAACCCTTGAACCATGCTGTAGCTGCTAAGGTGCAGCAAATGTCCTGACCTCTGTTAGAACTCCAGGCTCAGAAAATGTGTCTGAAAGAACTTGTTCTGCTGGTTTTGAGCCACTCAAATAAGTAAAAGGAATTCTTAATCCGTAAATCATAAAAACATTTGGATATATACTGCATCTCCCGATGCATGTTAAAAAATAGAAAGTTTTCCTTTCTTCTAGGACGACAAAGGGCTTTACTTGACACCACCTAGCAGAGGGTGGGTGTTTGTTCCTTGCATTTTGTTTTGCTGAAAAAACATGTTATCTGATATTAGAGCAATTGTATTGGCTAAGAATACTTAATTTCTTCTTGGATAATGTCCAAAGTATATTAATTACCTGCCTTTCCTTTTTCTCATTAGTGTTGAAAGACAGATTGAAAGACAGATTGATAACCTGGAAAGACAGATAAGGCTTGCAAATGCAACTAATATTTCATTACCTAAAATTCTGAGTATATTATATAAAATAAAAATGAACCTGACTTTCAGGGGATAAAAGTTTTTGACATGGGATCTCCTAAAATCAAATAATTCTTAGAATCTCTGATTTTTCAAGGAAATTCAATAAACCAAGAAATACTTCATTGAATTCATCTGGCTTGTTTTTCTACTCAGAAAATGCCTCAAAAAAGGCATTTTCATTAAAACTTCTTTATTAATTATATTAATTGTATGTTTCTTGTTATCTATTTTAAATCTGTGGATGGACTTAGGAACAGTTAAGTATTAATATTATCTATCAAAGTAATGTAATTAAAAATACTGAATAGTTTGGTATAAATTTTTGAAGAGAATGGCATTCTTTATTTCCAATTATAAGATGGATCCTTTTCCAAGGTAGTGGTCCATAAAAATGTTTAGAATTTAAAATCTTATAAAGGAAAGGACTAGAGAAGTACCAAGGCTGTCACACCTTTTCCTCTTTAAGCCATATAGAATTTAGCTGGTGCATAGTTTATGAGTGACATAAACACTATGAATTTGAGAGGATTTGGGTGGAAACACATGCAAAAATAATGTTCTGAATAACAAAAACTCTTCCTAAAGATGTTCCAAAAGGACTCAGATGAAATCTTTTTTTTTCATATAGTGATTCCTTAAGACATACATTTTCAAATGTTTTTCCATAAATACAGATTGGAAGCAATCAGGATTTGGTTGGGGTTTTTTCCCCTATAAATTATAAACTTATCATTATTAACCTCATATGCATTGTTGCTTCCCTCTCCCCTCCCTACACCTTAAAAAAATTGGAAGTTAATCTGATTTATTGTATAAAAGAAGTGAGGTTCAGGTTCCATTTGGTGCCATGAGTAAGATTTCAAAAACAACACAAAAATCCAAACAAATGTTGTTTTAGAGCTCTATCACTTTTTGCAGATATATTCTTCCCATACTTTCTACATACGACAGACTGAAAAAAAACAAAACTCTCATGGATTCAAATGTACAAAAAGACAAACCTGTCTTAAACCTCGGATTAAAATACACTAAAGAAGGATACCAGTTGCATGTTTTTGGGGTTTTTTTACCAATTTTTGTTTTGTTCCAGTCAGAAATTAAAATATAGAGCAAAACATGACAAAATATAAATTATAAATGATGAGGAAGCTGAAGCTGAAAGCTGAAGGTTTGGCTTAAAGAAGAAATGTGTGATAGCAAGTCAAATCCTTTATATCAGATTTGAAGCTATGTTTTGTATTCCAATTTGAACATTGCAATATCACATATACAAAACACTCATGAACAGTATGTGACTGAAAAAGCATGATGCAGATTTTAACAAATTTTCAATCAATATCTACTAATTTTAACAGGAGTAGCTTCTAACCAAAAATACTTGCATGACATTTATTCTAATGAGCTCTGAAGACCTTGCATTCAAACCATTTGAATTTATCACAGTTCTTGACGAAGTTGGTCGTTGCTTTCTCACTTAAGATTATAAGTGAGAAATGGCTTCCAAGGCAGCCCCACAGAGAACATATAAGGCTCATTAATAAATAAATAATACTGTAACTAGGCAGAAAGCAATTTTTAAGTTCCAGGGGTGTCTGAGCATGGAATGAGGAGATGGGAGACCATCTTTAAAAAAAAAAAATCCCCCATGACTGAAATAAAAGGGCTATTACAGCGACCTGTTGAAGGTCTCCATGGTGAGAGATGGACGAGAATCTTGTTTCTTGATCAGAAGGCTGGATTTATTGATATATGATATATAATACATTATGACTATACTAAATAGAATAAAGAGAGAAGTTTGCAGAGGCTGCTCAAGCTAAGCTAAGAATAGAAAGAAAGAATCCATAACAAAGTTGTGTCCAGGGACTCTGTCCCCAGCTTGTTCCTGTGATTGGCCCTTAATTATAAACATGGGAACATGAACCCATCACAGGTCAAAATAGGTGCATCCTATTGCATTCCACAGCAGCTGATAACAATTGTTTACATTCTCTTTCTGAGGCCCTTGCTTCCCAGAAAATGCAGAAATCTGAAAGAAAGGATTTCTGTGAAAAAATGTCTGTGACATCGGGCTAACTGCAAAAGAGCCAGTCTGGTTTTTCTGTCAAAGAACTTATGTATGTCTTTTCCAATTCTGGTAAGGGATGCGCACAAAATATCACATTTTCTTTGCAAATTTACAGCAGTTAAGAAATCAATGATTGCATCAGAAAGTCTCCTGACATAGAATTAACCTCACAGCTGCACCAAACTTTCAAAAGAGATTCAAAGCAACCATGTGTAAAGGAGGCTTTGTCTAAGTTCTCTCTGTTCTTAAAAATAGATCTGAGGTACTGCACCTTCTGTGTTCCAGCATTGAGGCCAAGAAAAAAGCAGAGAGTGCCTAAGTAACATAAGACTGCTGTATGCCTCTTTTCTTTTCTGTCTCCCCTTTTTTACCTTTAGCTGTTAGAGGAATGAAGAAAGAAAATCATTAACATAAGGAATGGATTTTTATACACCTTTTGAAAAGTATACCCTTTAAATCCTGGTGATAAATACATGAGGTATACTCACAGTTACCAACAAGGCTCTAATTTTTATAATGTTTTTTCGCCTGCTTGATGTAGATGGGACTAAAACTGATTGTAAAACTACAGTTGTAGGACAAATTTTAAATTAGGTGTGTCTAATCTATAAGATTACTATTTAGGCCTAAGGTTTGCTGCATAGACAGTAAAATTTTTAAAAGCAGATGATTTTACTTGCACTTCCATACTTCCAGAAGAAAACACACCCAGTCCTCAACTGCTGTATTGATTTAATCTGGCTAAAGAAGAAAAAAGACCTTCTCTGAAATAGGGTGAGCTGTTCTCAGTAGCAATTGTAGCTAGTAACCATTCCAGACATTCAGAGGACTGTGGTGTCTGATAGATGGCAAAACCACACCACCTTCAAAAGCAAAGAAAAACCAAAATCAGAAAAGAATTAAAAATTTTCCAGTTTATATTTCTCTCACAAAAATTACCGACTGTCTCTCCTGAGCAACCAGAGAAAGCAATAAAATAATATAATAAAGTTCAGCACTTCCTGTTTGTCTGGTGATATTTCCTAAATATTTTCCTAAGGCTAGTTACTTTGTTCTGCTTATGGTGCTGTTCTACCTATACCTGAAACAGAGGAAAATGCTTGAAGTGAAAATTCACTCTAGAACAAAGGAGTGTATAAATGACATGCCCCGTGTCATGGCAGAGGCTCTGGTTTAAACCTGAATCATGTTCACAGTCAGAAAAGGGCAACCCAGAGGAAAAATCATAGTACAGGAGTGACAGGGAGGGGAGAGTGACCTACTTGAGCATGTATGATTTCTCCAGGCACCTGATAAAAGGGATGTATTGCTTCCTGCTCAAAAGTGAGGGTGCTGATCTCACTTCAACTCCAAAGCAGACTCTGGGTGAGCTCAGCAGTGCAGGGTGAAGCCTGAGCTCTCCTGGGTCAGGAATAAAGCTGTGTGTAACAGGAGGGGCAGGCTGCCAGCAGGATGTGCTGCTCAAGGAAAGAGTGGAGACAATTAATGCAAATGTTTGTGCTAAGGCAGGTGCCTCATTTGAATACAGAAATGTTTCAGGCTCACACTGAGGTACAGATGGCGAAGAAAGCATAGTCCATGGTTTTAGTCCCTGCGCTGCAGATGCCAGAACAGACAGCTACAAAAAGTACCTCTGTGATTGACTAGGAATTGATTAGACTATTTTCACACACAGAAAATGGAACAACAATCTACTCTCTTGGTTTGTAACAGAAGAGGATTCCCTACTATTCTGCTAGCAAGGGAAGGAAATAACTATCAAAAACTCTTTGCTTGACATGTTTTTATTCCAGCTGAAAATATTCGGTTTCTTATGAAATGAGACTTGCCCATATAACACCTTGATCTGTATTTTGAGGAATCATTGTGTGTGAACACTTCACTTCATTCTTTCCAGACAAATGACATCCTGCAAATATTTTTTCATTTCATTTTTACTGCTACATTTTTGTGCTTTGATACTGAAAGCACTGCCTCTTTCTTTCTTTGAGTTCAATGATTTTCATTGCAGTTCAAGTTTCCTAGACACAGGCATCTGAAGAGAAAGAAGTGATCATTTGTAAGCCTTGTCTATTTCTGTACTATTGGCACAAAGGCAGCATGACCTTAGTTTCTTAATGTTTCCTTTTCCCCTGTATTTGAGGTAATCACTTCTAAGCAATGCAGCTCCATTTTGTGCATCTATAAAACTCCTTGTGCTTGATATACACATATTTTATGGAAAAAAACTGAGTGTGGCTTCTCAAAAATTTTTTTTGCAACTATCACAGAAAAAAAAAATATCTTACTATTCAATAAAAAAAACAAACAAACAACAAAAAAAAAAGAACAAAACAAGACAACAGGTTTTGTCTTGAAACCTAGCACTGCTTCTTTTTCAGATTATATGGAATAAGAATCTGCTTCTTTTTGTGGCTTTACAAATGTTGTATATGATGTCTTTGTGTTGTTGTTGGCTAGAATGACACCTTCTGACTCAGGACAGATGACAACTGTTCTTATACTGGAAATCTAAAATGCTACCCAATATTTTCCCATAGTATCAGTATTATCAGTATTATCAGGATCAGACTGGTTCTTTGGACATCCAGCATCTAATCAGTCCCAGGAGATCTTTTATCTACTTAATCAATCAGTGAAAGCTTCCAATTCAGGTTTCCAGAATAGTCATATTTCTTAAATCTATTCCATTTTGGATTTTCACAAGGAAAGAGATCTTGACAAAAAAACTTGACCAGTCAGCAATGTACTATATATGCTTAAAGGAACTTATTCCACCTAAACTCATTTTCTCTATTTGGTATTTCCAGCTTCTCAGTTTATTTTAAAAAGTCTCTGCTCACTATCCTCAAAGGGTACTTTAATCTGGTAAAATTTTCTAGTTCTACACAGGAAGCAGGATGACACCTTTTTTCACATCTGCTAAATGTTTTATAAGGCATACTGTAAATATTACACCAAAGTTCATAAAATAACCTTTATATCTGCCTTTAAAGTATCATGTATGTGTTTTATCTGGAATTCCTAAAAAAACAAAGTCCAGACAAAATTTTAAAACTTTGGCTTAAAAAGAAAGTCAAGTTTCTTCTTCTTTATTTTTAAACCATATAATAATATCCATATGAAACATTCCTCAGATAAAACACTCTATAGACTTTTGGAGACTAGAAACACCTTGTTTCCTGATCCATCTGCTTTTTTATGAAAAATAATGCATTCATCACTTTCTTTAGTTCATCCATCAGAGTATCAGTAGTAACTCTGTTCAATATCAAATTGCCTCTGAACAGGACACCATAGACAAAAATAGCCCTGTCACTACTACTTTGCCAAGTTTAGGCTAGACATGTTTGCACTTAATCTGATTTTCTCCATTTAATTCAACAAGTGCAAGGAACGAGAAATAAATTTTTGTGTTCCATGAAAGCATGTCTAATTTATCATATACAATAAAACACCCAGTGAGCAGAATATTCAAATGGAATAGAATGGGTTTTAACCTGATTAGGTGAATTTCACTTTGACATTCTGTACACCTACGTTTCAGAAGTGTGCCATAATCTTGAGGTGTGACATAATCTCAATTTTTATATAGTATTTTAAATTATTTTTATCAATTGGCTAATTCTAGAGGTGAATGTACTGTTTATTTGCCAGGTAGGCAAAGAAACCTAGAAATGCTTCCAGCATCAGGATTACACTTTCAGAAATCCGTAAAGTAGCATTCTGTGTGATATATTGATGGTTTTTTCCTACTTTCAGAAACAAATATTTCTTTACATAGGGATTTAAGATGTCTTTTTTACAACTAGTATACTGTTTTCTTAACATGCAATTGGTTCAATAGTGGAGCAGTGGAGCACAAAAGTTACCACTGTTAGTGTAGAAGTAGCAGTCAATACATTGTTAATTATTAGATAATTTATTACAGGAATAATTTCAAATAGATTATGATTAAAAATACAAGCATTATATGCTAGGGTTCCAAAAAAATGCAAGTTAACAAACATTCTGTCAATCCAGTACAACTGCCTAAATTCTCCTTAATCAGCATATCTTTGCAGCAAATAATAAACATTTATATAGTTTCCATTTACATTGATTTTACTCCTGAATTTACATTAACTACTATATCTTTCATTAATCCAATTCACTATCTTCACTAAAGCCTGAAATCAGCAAAGCCACTAAAGAATGTATCTTAAGTTCTAAATGCATCATTTCTAACAAGACATTTTCCCAATGTTCCCATTTACAGGGATTTTATCTGACATCCACATCACAGAAAAGTGAGCTTTTTCTTGAGATATCTTGTATTGGATTGCTGCAAGTGATTTTCTTTATAAATATAACGTCCTAAGTGAGAGACAAGAGTAGACACAGAAGCTGGGGCTTTTTTAATTGTGTCTCAGAGCTGCCAACCAATATATCATTTTGGAAATGGAACAGAGTACTCCAAAGATAGCTCCATTAAAAGACAGATAAAAGAAATTTAAAATTCTTTTTCTCCATTCAAGAAAGCAAAATAAAGTAAACTACAGCTCCAGTAAGACCATTTTACTTGGAAATTAACAGACCCAGTCTTCAACTCAAGGATGGTTTTAAGGAAAAATTGGGTGCTATTTGAGAAACTTCTCCCTTCTTACCCCCAAAAACTAAAGAAGGAGAGGAAAAGCTTTGATCTAAATACAATATAAGTTGAGTTTTAACACTGATTATGCAAAACAGATAATAATTTCTAAGCCTGTCATTTGTATAGAGAAAGCTTTCTAAAAGTTAAAATATTGACTGTAAGGCCAACTTGATGCAGAACAAATATCTCTTCATTAATTCATACTTTTCACAGATAAAAGTACACAAAGAGCATGCTTTGGTATTATGAAGTCATCCCCAAAACTGAAATATTGTGCTGGTAGATAAACACATACTTCTGTATATCTTGGAAAGACAATCATAAAAGCTATTTTTATTGTCAGAAAAACCAAAAAATGTCATAACTTGAATTTTAGGCTCACATATGCCTTTTATTTTTCTAAGCTACGAAGCAGATTTCAGGAAATCAAAGTGAACAAAAGCAAAAAGCTAAAATCTGATAAGACATTAATATAAGATTATCCCAAGTGATATTTTGGTGTAAACAGGAAATGAATTTTTAATACTAAAAGTTCTGCCGCATTCTGAGTACCAGAAGAAAATAAGAAAAAATGTCTTGAATAAATATCTTTGTACTGATAATGGTGATTTATTCTGGAAATATATTAATGAAATTTATTAAACTAAAGATTACTGAAACCGAGAAGAAAAAATCTATTATTAATGTTGCAACAATTAGGTTTAAAAGGTAACCATTTTCTTCCTTTCTCCTTGTTTACAGGTGAAATTACAACCTTTGTTCAAATGGTCTAAATGGTTTGAAGCTAACTGCAACAACTGCTATTATTCTTTATTTCTATATATCCAGTCCAAAATTTGAATCCTTTAAAATAAACAAGGGTTTTCCAATTACTGGAACCCGACCCTTGTGCTGGTATCTCAGTCTCTGATCTCTGTGCCACTTCTACATCAGCAATAAAATGCTTTGATACTCCATGAGCATCGACCTGAACAGCTTGGCTTTGAACATGGCACATTGATCCTCCTGCTCACAAAGGCACGTTCTTGTAAACAGGGAGCTCTTATATTTCTGGCTGTCTGCTCACATGGCTTTCAGATTCAGTCAACACTTTGAAATTTTCGTCAGAGGTGAGGTTTGAAGATGAATATATAAAATAACATATAACACTACGAAGTACAGCAATTCCTTTCAAAGGTGTTCTCTTAGAACTGCAGTATGTTCAGAGAAAAACTGAATTTTCAATTGGTTCTCACATAACAAAGAGAAGAATATCCAACTTCTCAGGTTGGAAAGAAAATAATTTAGATGAAAATGATCAATTGCTACAAAATCAGAAAGCAGTAAAATAGTCCACAGTTCACTCCCTCTTCTAATAGAAGAAATAAAAGACCATAAAAATAGATAGTATGTGTTTTTAAACAAATACATTTTATATTTTTCCCACAGAATACCTGACATCACTCTTGGGGAACATGTTAAAATGTCTCATAGGAGAAACTGTAGATGCAGACACTTCATCTGTTTTTCCACTTTTCTAAGTGTGTGCTGATGGCCTCAGGTGGAGGCAGGACACTGGGTTAGATGAAATCTCATCTAGAACCAGCAGGTCTGTTCTTGTGTTGAGTTTGAGGAAAGAAGACTGAAAAAAATTCAATCTGAGAGTATGAAAAGTCACATTCATATCTAACTACTCCAGTCCAGAAGAGTGTTTCTCAAATGTTTAATGTGAGCATCAGTTACAAATTACCATAGGAAATTAAATGTAAAGGAAACCAAACTTTCTGAGTATTTAGTTTTACCATTTAGGTAATATTGCACCAAATACTCATGTGAGAGTTTATTTATTCCTTTAGGGTGATGTGTTCAAATCAGATATGATTTTGATAGTTGCTCTTGAATTCAACGATATAAATGCTGGGCTAATATTCCATTAAAAGATAAAAGGCTAAATTTCTCTGCATTGTATTGCTAGACACGGCAATTATCTCTTCTTTCAGGATATAGCGATTTTTTTTTGAGGACAAAACTAGTGAGGAGAGGCTGAGATCTCTTGCCTTGTTGAGTTTGGAGAAGAGAAAGTTGAGGAGTGACTTTTTCACAGTCTACAACTCCCTCCAGGGCAGCAGTGGCTGGGGAGGTGCTGGTCTCCTTTCTGAAGTGATTGGATATGGGACAATGGAATGAAACTGCATCAGGGGAAGTTCTGGCTGGACATTAGGAAAAGGTTGTTCACCCCAGAGGGTGGTTGGTCACTGAAACAGGCTCCAAGTTGAAGTGGTCATGGCAGCAAGACTGCCAGAGTTCACGGAGTGTCTGGACAATGCCCTTAGTCAAATTATCCAGCTTTAGGCAGTCCTGTGAAGAGCAGGGAGTTGGAGTCAATGATTCTTATGGGTCCCTTCCAACTTCACATATGCTATAATTCTGGAGTTACTGTGCTAAGACAAGCATTAAGAAATTAGATATAAGCATTAACACAATTTTAAATTGACAGTCTTGCAATTAGACTTAGTTGGGATTTAATTTTCTTAACAGTAACAGGAAATAAGAAGTAATTTATGATAATTAACAACTAGTGTCAGGGATTAGCTACACAGCACAAGCCACCTGTCAACTAGACCTAATGGTATTCATCGTAAGTGGCACATTCCTGAGCTGAAAAATTCTGCCAAATAAGATGCATCTTGACTATTCCACAGGGGTTTACTGCAGGCATATAACATTTATGGTCTTAATATCTGTTTTGGTGGAGTTTAATTGGTTGGGGCATTTTGGGGGGTTATTTTTTAGCTTTTATTTGGTTGGTTTAGTATGGTGACTTTTGGTTTTGTTTTGGTTTTATTTATTTGTTTGTTTGTTTTGTTCTATTTTTTTGTTTATCTGGGGTTTTTTGGGGAAGTAGGAGACAACTGGAAACAACTGTACTTTCCTTTCAGCTCAACTTCTCTCATTCTTTTTCCATCTTATCACCTCATTCTCTTTATTCCTTCCAGGATCAACTCTTTGATCTTTTCTGTAGTATTAATATTTCCTGTCCCAATTCTCATTGCTCTTCTGCCTCTTTCAGTGTGTCTGCTACTATCCATCCTAACTTCCACTTATTTCATAACATAGGCCCTTGTCCAGACCTTGAAACTATTGCCCTACAAAATACTAAATTTGGCAGAGCAAAGCCAGTAAAAAAAACCTGAAACTGATTTCCAACTAAATCACAAGTCCCTTCTTAAAAGTGCAGAGGTTAAAAATTCTCAGTGAAACAGACAGAAAAATGTTGACAGAGACAAACCAGCTTATGTCCCTCTAATCTGATTCATGAAAAGATTTAGTGTTTTCTTCATTTTTTGCAATTAATCTTAAAAAAATATTCAAGCTACAGCCAACACCAAATGCAATATTAAATTAAAGACATGGAAAATGCAGCTAAAGAATTATGACTTGGCTAAATGTAAGAACTGAAAAATGGAGTCAAATAATAAAGAATGTTAAATGGCCTTTGTTATTGGAAGACTGTGGCTTCTCCCTACACCAAGAGTTGGATTTAGCTCTGAAGGTAATTTCATATTATGGGTAATTTTAATTTCAAATAAATGGATTTTTTTAGATTAAGATGCTAGAGTTATACCATCCCTGCATTTAAAACACATGCGGATGTGACACTTGGGGACATGGTTTAGTGGGGGAATTTGCAGTGTTAGTTTACAGATGGACTTGATGCTATTAAGGGTCTTTTTCAAACTAAACCATTCCATGATGTTATGATTTTAAGAAAAACCTTTCATGGCTGCATATAAAATAATGCTGCAAACATTTAAAACAAAACTAGATTTTGGCAAAAAAAAAAAAAAAGGTAACATATCTTTTTAACAAATTTTACTGTCAGCAACATATCTTTCTTCTTATGTTTCTTAGTAATTTATTTAAGAAGATGTTTCGTTTAAAATCAAAATTTTCACTAACAGATAATAATAAATGTGAATAAAATATAAGAACATAGCCCTTCACCAGAGAATGAAGACATCAAAAAGCTTCATCAAGCTAGACAGTAAAATACATTTTCATTTCAGAATGTTATGACAGTATAAAAAAATATGTAGTAATTACTATTTCTCTCAGGAGCATTTATTTCTAAAGTAACTTAAAAAGAAATTGCACTTGAGAAGACTTTGCTTGTTTAAATCAGAACTCTTTGTAACTGACATGGATAGCACTTTCTTTAATATATAGTTAGAAAATACTAATTTTTAAGTTTCATTAATTCAATAAATTATTAGTTGCTGTCAGTTTAAATTGTCAGTTAATATATCCTGAGTTTCTTGAATACCAAGCAGTAGCCCTCAGTAAAAGTTAACAATAAAAAGATGAGCATAAGCCTCTTGTCCTCATAATTTTAATGTCCACATACTTTATAATGAGAATTTATACAGTATTGTTTAGAAAGACAAAAATTTTTTCAACTTATCCAATTTAACACAAACAGCTGAAACTTGACTAATCCAGTATTTTATAAATAAAATTGGAAAACATATGAAAGCTTTTATTGATGAATCATAAATAATTAACAGGTAAGTATATTTTATATATTCTAAGGTTTCATTTTATAATTTCCTAAAACAACATCGAAATAATAGCTAAAGCATGCTAATGTTAAATGCAAGTATACTTTCTTCTTCATTCTGGTGTTAAGGTCACACAGTTTTCCATTCCTATGCAGCAACAAAAATTTTATTGTAGTTAATAGTTGTACAAATTGGTGTATATTGTAGAGGAGCAAAAGGATTATTTTGTAAACACTGGAAACATTTTTGCCCCTCCTTCCCCCAAACTTCTTTGATATCTCTAGATGCAATGAAGAACTGAGCAGAAGCTATATTCAAGAAGTGAGAAAATATGCTCTAGATAATAGAGACTTCCAATTCTACAGGAAATGAATCAAAAAACAAACAAGACATCACTGAGAACTTTGTGAAATAAAAACAGTTCTTCATCATCCTGCCTTTTTCAGCTACTGTACAAGTAATTTGTGTATACTAAATAGTAAATTTAAAAGATAGCATAATTTAAACTGGAAAACAATGGTAAAGTTTCCTCTCTGCATGTAGACTTTCCAAGGTTGGTTTCTACATGTAAACATGCTGCATACAAAGTGATGTTTGTCTAACTACCACTCCAACTCCTTCCTTTAAGCTGGTCCTCTTTCTCCCCTGCATATATCTGACCTTATATATTATTTTAAAAAATGCAAGTAATGCATTTACTACAATCCTTAAAGAGAAAGGATTTATTTACTGTGAGTCACAGTCATGTTTTGACATGACGTTCTGTAAGTAGTATCAAACCATGCTTTTCTCCATGAACAGAGGAGCTCTGGGGTGATTTTGAAGACTCATAGAATATCCTGAATTGGGAGGGATCCATCAGGATCATCAAGACCAACTCCTGGTCCTGTGCAGGACATTCCAACAATCCCACCACGTGCTCAAGAGCATTGCCCAAATGCTTCCTGACCTCTGTCAGACTTGGTGCCGTGATCACTTCCCTGAGGAGCCCATTCCAGTGCCTAATCACCCTCTGAGGGAAGAACCTTTTCCTGATATCCTGCCTAAACTTCCCCTGATACAATTTCTGGCTGTTCCCTTGGGCCCTGTCGCTGCAGAGCAGAGATTGGTGCTGTTCCTTCCCTGCTCTTTGTGGGGAAGTTGCAAACAGAAATTCTCTGTGTCCGCAGTCTCCAGGCTGAACAGACCAAATCGCCTCAGGAGCTCCTCAGATGGCTTCCCCTCCAGATCCTTCATCATACTTGTGGCCTACTTTGGAAAGCCTAATTTTTTTTTATGTTTTGTTGCCCAAAATGGCCCCAGGACTCGAGGTGAGGCTGCACCAGTGAAGAGCAGAGCCCAGCTGGAGATGCTATGGGACATCCTGCTGAAGCTGCAGCCACATGTCCTGTCACCCTTGGCACCAGCCGCCCAGAAATGTGGTGTTTGTCTGCATCTCCATCTTTCAGTCACAGACTTCCAAGGTAATGAAAGGAAGAACCATTTTTGGCAAAAATTCTGTTGTGCCAGAGAAATTTGTCTAAGCTCTATTTACTCCTCATGCTGATGTAGAACACTGTTAATTTTACAAAATTAATCAAGTTTAATTCAGTCTTCAAGGTTCAGTTGGTACATTAGCTGGAGATCTGAAATGAGTCTAACTATGTCCCAAGATGCCTTTCAACTGTTAAGTCAGTTTTATTGGACAATCAGCTTTGACCTAAACATGTAAACTAATGTTTTAATGGAAGATTTTTTATACTATAAAAGACATTATAAAGAAATAAGCTGTACCTTCTATATACTCACAAATAGATATATTTTTTCAAGATTGTTTTCAACCCATCATCTCCATTACTTTCTAGACGGTTGAAAACTTTACACAGGCTGTGTTTGTCTCTGAAAAATATCATATTTCTATTTCCCTGATAAGCTCCCTGTGTTTCTGTATCCTGCTCTCTTCAGCAGTCTCTGTTCCTATATGTGATGCATCAAGACAATAAAAGTAGGGCTTGCTTAGTAGAAGTAACTTGCAGACAAAACTGTTGCAATAAAAGAATAGAACTATGATAATAGAACTGAACACAATACTCTAAACTAGAGAGAAATTAAACATGAATTGGTTGATATAATAGCAGCATGCAATAACTCCTTGAAAACAGTTTCTACTAAAAAAGATGAGAAATTTCGAAATACTACCTATTTTTAAGGGCTTTTGGGATTATTTTGGAAAATTTAGACAGCTAGGTGGCCCATGTGTAGCAACTTAACATGTTTTCTTCTTCCTGACCAAAATAAAGTGAAAAATAATGGAAAAAGTTAACCTGGAAAAGAAAGATAAGTCAACCCTGCTCAGTACTCTTGCTCTAAGGGAAAATGGTATTGCAAATCTCCTAAAATGCTGAATGTACTGAGAAAAAGTGGATAAAGCAGAAAAAGCTCATCAGATGTACAAGATACTATTGAAAAGTTTAAAAGTTTAATGGTTTGAGTGGTTTGTAATGATCTAGAAAAAAAAGCTAAGACTTCATATTGAGAGTCTAATAATAAAAATAACAACAGCAATGCCCATGGTATTTGTTTTCAGAATCACAAGATATGATCATTTTTATTCAATGTTGCTACTTTCATTGAATCAGTTTCACAGTAAGGAGAGTGAAAGGCACTTTCAAGATCCTTCTTGGCAATCTTTAAAAGCAAAAAAATAATTATTGAATTCTTCTGTGAGGAATGTCAGATAAAGTATGTAAAGTGTCTTTCATTACATCGCAAAAGCACCACTGCATCACTTGACATAGCATCTGATAAATATTCATTGCAGAATTAAATGCACAGAGCTATCATCTGATTTTCACTAGCACTGGGTTTATATACTTATTATATATAATATTTATGAGTTGCAATATTTTATTGTACATGATCATGTGATGTAAAAGTTCAGTAACGTAAAAAGGCAAAAAAAACCATTTTTCATCTCTCTGGGTAGTGTATGGGTAGAGCAAAGAGAGAATCAAATCCAACTGGGGAATAAACAAGGCCAACCAGAACAGCAACAAATGTTCCTCAGCTGCCTTCAAAAGTGAGAACCAGAAGGCCAAGCACCTCAAGGTGTCTATGGCTGTGGTGAACCCTCTCACATCCCTCCTGAGACTCGATTCCCTCTCTGAAATGCCTATAAACCACCACACACAGCGTGGGGACCACACAGGAAGAATTAGAGAACTGGGTGCACTTGCAGCAACATGATCTCACTGCAATTTCATGTCACTCCAGTCTTCAAGGGGGCAAGTAAGAGAACCCTACTAGCATGTAGGGAGCTACAAGCCAGTCAGCTTCACCCTACTCCCTGGGAAGTAGATGGAACAGCTCATCCTGGACGTCATCTTGAAGCATGTGGAGGAAAAGAAGTTTGTCAGGGGTAGTCAATATGGATTCACCAATTCTTGACCAATCCAATTGCCTTTGTTATAGTAGGACTGCCTGGGCAGAGAAAAACAGTGGATGTTGTCTCTTGACTTCATCAAGTGCTTTGACACTGTCTCCCATAACATCCTCATGGGAAATCTCAGGAAGTGTGGATTGAATGAGTGGAGAAGGAGACGATTGGGAACACTCTGGGTGTCAGAATTCAGAGAATTATGAGCAGCAACACCGTCTGGTTGGAGGCCTGTAGCCAGTGGTGCTCCCCAAAGGCTGGTATTGGGACCAGTCTTCTTTAACTTGTTTATTCATGACCTGGATGAAGGGACAGAGTTTGCTGCAGATACACAACTGGGAGGAGCAGCTGATGCACCAGAAGATCTGTTGCCATTCAGCCACGCTGGGCCAGGCTGGAGAAGGGAGCAGGGAGGAAACGAATGGCATTCAACAAAAGGAAGTGCAGGGTCCTGCACCTTAGGAGGAACAACCCTGGGCACCATCACAAGATGGGCACTGACCTCCTGGGGAGCAGCTCTGGGGAGAAGGCTCTGGTGGTCCTGAGGAACAACAAGGTGTCCGTGAGCCAGCAGTGCCCTTGTGGCCAAGGAGGCCCATGGGATCCTGGGGTGAATGGCAAGAGTGTGGCCAGCAGGTCGAGGGAGGTGATCCTTCCCCTCTACTAAGCCCAAGTGAGACCACATCTGAAGTGCTGTGCCCAGTTCTGGGCTCCTCAGGGCAAGAGACACAAGAAACTACCTGAGAGGGTCCAGGGAGGGCTATGGAGGTGATTAAGAAACTGGGGCATCTCTCTTATGAGGAAATGCTGAGGGTTCTGGGCCTGTTTAGCATGGAGAAGAGTGGATTGAGAGGAGATATTATCAATGCATGCAAATATCTTAAGGATGTGTGTCAAGAGAGTGGTGCCAGACTTTGCAGTCAGGCCCAGGGACAGGGCAAGGAGCAATGGGCACAAAATAAATCACAGAAAATTCAAACTGAATATGATGAAAAAATTTACCCTGAGGGTGACAGAGCACTGGAACTGGCTGCCCAGTGAGGCTATGGAGTCTCCCTCTTTGGAGATATTCCAAATATCCCTGGACACAATCCTATACAACCTGCTGTAGATGATTCTACTTTAGCAGAGGGGATGTGTTAGATGACCTTGAGAGGTCCCTTTCAAGATAAACTATTCTGAAATTCTGAGATTCTGAGATCCTGAGATTCATGCTTCACACTTATTTAAGATTAGTCCAAGTGAAACCTGTGTACACAAAGTCAGTTTTCTTGGCTAAGTCAGATCATCTTATCCTCCTACCTGAACATATGATATTGGAAAGGGACCCTTTTCAATGAGTCCAAAATGCTATTTGCACTCAGTTAGAAATACCTAAATTATTGTTTTCATTAGAAGTCCTATGTCAAAACCCTGTCTAAATTACAGAGCAATTGAAACAGGAATTCAAAATGCAACTGCTCATGGACCCAAAATCTTTGCATTGTCTCTTCAAAAAATCCACCCGTAATGCACAGCAGACACAGGTATATTTATCACTTCAATTTGTAAGTCTGCTAAGTAAATTATTGCAAGAGGTAAGAAAAACAAATCTCACTTAAACTAAAGAAAACTAATTTGTCAGGAAAATAGTGAAATCCTGCTCCATTTCAATTATTTAAAGATTATTTTTGCTTGTATTTTTTTTCACATTATAATGCATATCTCCTTGCCTTGTTTTTTTGCTTTCTGACCTCTGCACACTAAACTTCTTTGCCCTAGTAGAATTCAAGAAAATCTCCCAAGAGTTTTAAAAGGCCAGTGAAGCAACCAGTCAATGCAGTTCAGCTTTTTAAACTCTTTAATCCCTGTAAGAATTTTCCTTGAGAAAGATTTGAAAGATTAAGTCAGCATCAATTAGTTTCCAAAGGGTTCCCATTTCCAAGTGGTCCACATCATGGTTGTCTTCCTGAAATTGATTAGGTGCATCTTACTAGAAAATCTTTGAATCTTGACACTTCCATATTTAGGGCATAAATTGTTGTGAGGCAAGCTGGGATTTTTTTTCTTTTTTTGAAAGGGGAAAAATCAGGAAGAACATTCTTATTTAAAAAGAAAATCTCTTTTTTAATAGGACATGTTATAGAATCACAGAATGGTTTAGGTTGGAAGGGACCTTAAATATGAAGCTCAAATAACCCTGACATGAGTAGACATACCTTCCACTAGACCAGGTAGCTCAGAGCCCCATCCAACCTGACCCTGAACACTTCCAAGGATGGGGCAGAGTTACAGTCCTGTTTTTAAAGTTATTAGAAATACCTCTGCCCAAAATAAGGTGCAAATGAGACTGTATGCCAAAGTCAGTAGTATGGGTTTTATTATATAGGGAATATTAAAGAAAGAGAGAGAGAGAGAGAGAGAGAGAGAGAGAGAGAAATTACAAATGAAAATACAAATGAAAAGAGGTAGGGAAACAGAAAGAGAATGACAAAGTCAGATTAAAGAAAATATCACCACTCCATGGATCCCACCAGTGGCATGATGATCCTTTCCAGCTGGTCATCTTGGTAGTGAAGGTACCCCAAAAAACATAGAATCCATTGGATTAATATATGTTCAGGCCAGGTGGGAACTTCTTTATACAGTTTTTGCTATAATGGGCAAAACTCCTTCCTAGCAATGTTTCAGGCATGACCCACTTCAGTCCCTAACATGCAACCACAGCTTCTTTGGGAAACCTGTTCCAGTGCCCCACCACACTCACAGGGAAGAATTTCTTCCTAATTTTCCCAATTTACAGCTGATTGTTCCTGCTGGGAAATTTAAAATGTCTCAGTAAATCCTTATATGATTAGTAACCTTTAGATGATATTATGCAAAAGAAAATTATATGTTTTTCTATAATCCTTATCTCCATTTTATGAAGAAGGATAAGGATAAGGATGAAGTAGGTTTTTGGAATACATGAATGTGCATATACTGTACTATGAAGAGACTTGGAAGAATTTGAGACTTTAAAAAATGCACACAGGACTGAAAATAAAAACTTTCCATTCAAACAGATGTTCAGACACTCCCCGTAAATTGTAATTGAAATACATTTAATAACTCTTACTTTTGCTCATATCAGAAAGGATATTTAGAAAGGAACTGAAGCTGAAGTCTCACCCACTGAGATTCCCACTGAGATCACACACATGCAATCAGAAAAATGCATATGCATTTTTAGATAAATTATACATGAATCTGAACAACCAATTAACATCTTGATTTGATTTGCTCAGTTTAAGGATGAAAAATATTGGAGCACAACTTATGACACAGGAAAATCAGTGCTGTGTTTCTAGGGAGGGGGAGAGAAGGGAAAGGTAGAAAAGATACAGGAGGAATGGAAGTCCCTGCACCAGTTCCTTTGGTGAAGTGATTTTTCAAAGTCATAATCTAATACAGAGAAAAAAACCCATAATCTTTAAGGCTTAAGATGCATTGTAAACAAACTAAACACTGATTTATAGAAAGCATTAAAAAGACCAAATAAAGAAGTGTAAAACATTTTGTCTGATATCTTCTCTCACATATGTTCCTCAGCCGAGTCAGACATTTCAGAATAGAGAATTTATATTCCTTCATTTCTTCTTCACATTCACATTATATACACAAGCCTCTGAACATCGAGATTTCCACTCCTATCCCTGGCCAATCTACAGTTCTTTGAATAAAATAATGACCTTTCCTTTAAAAAGAACTACCAAAACCAACCAAACTATTCAGATGACAAATCTTTTGTTTTACTTCTATTGGACGACTTCAGCTAACCTTTAAGCTTTTTTATTCTGTCTGTACTGTGCAAAGCTTGAACCTTTTGCATGTGACAGTAACTACAAAATGGCTTACAAAAGCATCCAAACCTCTTATATTTTCTCACACTTATAACACTTCTCCTCATGTTATAGTTTTAATGTCCTATTCAATTCCCTGCCTGTTGTAAAATACTGGTAGCCTCCCTAGCTAGGTGTTCTTTAGAGAAAAGAGAACACAGTAAAATTGCTATTTTAATTCAAAGCTAAGATCAATGATGACATCCTGAAAGGGATTTCAGCATCACATGGAGCTTTTCCTCTCTAACTTGTGTTGTCAGGCACTGGAACAGGCAGTCCAGTGAAGCAGCACATGCAGGTATTTAAAAGGTGTGTAGAGGTATCATTTAGGGGCATGGTTCAGTGGTGCACCTGACAGTGTGTCTGGTTGGACTCAATGATTTTTAAGGTTGTTTCCAACCTAAATGATTCTGTGACTCCTTTTGGGATATTTCCATTCTCAGTGGGGCAAGAAGTAGGTCATTATCTCTGAACCTTTTTCCTTAACAAATATATCTGCTTTCCGTCTTTTTAAATAGCATATCCACCCTTATTCCTTCTGATCACCTATGAAGTAGATGGAATATAAAAAATGTCTTGTTTTTATATTAGTAGCTAGGAAATTAGTTGACTAGAGAACCTTCAGTCATTTGAACATTAGTCTGTGTTCATAGATGAACTATTTTGATGACTGATGCATCATTCCATTCACAGTTTCCTTCCGTTCAAGTAGCTGGGGAAATGTTGATCTTCACAAGAAATAAATTGCTTCAAGTTTCATAACAGAGTGTCCAAAACAGATGACCCTGGAGAGAAATCACTATCTAGGATATTTCTTGTAAAACTTGTAGAGAAAATGAGAAGAAACTGTAGTGAAAGGGAAGAATAACACTCTCTTTTGATTTAGCTGGTAGCTGGACTATATTGTAATCAAGATTTTCTCATGTAAGAAGCTATTCATTCAGTTTAATCCTTTAGAAATTTATGAAAAACGGGATTTTCAAGGAAAAGTATTTGGACTATCTTTGGGTTTTTATTTTGCCAGTTATATTACAGACTGCATTACAAATCATGACATTTGCTTTGAAACGAATATTAAATGTACCTCTAGCCATTCATATTAAAACAGATAAAAATAAATCTTTAGAAAATTAGTATATTCACACTAGGGTGGAGGAATTGGGCTTTTCTTTCTGGTTTGGTTTTTTTTTTAATATCTACAACTTGTGGGGCTTTTTTTAGATCATTAAGAAAAAAATAAAGAAAAAAAATCTCTATAGAACCTACTATTTTTTAATTTTAAAAATAGTGCATTACCTGCATAGTGTAAGACAGAAATATGTCAAAGCTGTTAGAGCTTCACAGATGTTTTTAACAGAATAAATATCCTAGGAGTCCAAAGTAATATTTACTTTAACATCCACAGTACTTTTAAACAATATATTGACAATGTAACATTTTTAGCCAAAGGGGGTTTTTTTATTTGCATTTTTCCTAACTGGGAGTGAATGATGCCTACCCATGTATTCTGGAAAAATTCAAAAGTGGAACTGGAGAACTTCCAGCCAAGTGTGACCACTTTGCACAGCACCAGAAATCTGCTAGGCTGCCTTCATAACATGCAACCAGGCAAGATAAATTCTATGGGATACTTGGATACATTATGGGAGATCTATAGAGTAGGATCCCATAGAGTGTTCCGGTAACTGAAAGCTGTTGAATCTTTCATCTCTTCTAGGATGGAAGGGTTTGCAACCAGGAATGTGCTCCCTGAGGCTGTGGAGAAAGTCTGTCAGGAAAGTGACAGTGGGGCTTTTGTAATGGAAATCCTGGCTGGACAGCTCCCTGGTATCATAGGAGCTGACAATAATCATGTAGGTGAGGAGAATCAGGCAGATATAAAACCCTGGAAAAAGTTCCAGACTAAAAATCAACAGGAAACTGAGCTACCATGAATTGGAGAAAATTTGCTTGCTTTGTAGGAGATAGATATATTTTACCTAGATAGAAAATTCTTTGAAGAATGTGAAGAAAAGTCCTTGAGATCAAATATTAAAATAGGGAAAAATCAGAGGTTGGTCACTGGTGGGTCAGTTTTGAACCTGTTTTTATCCAATACCTTTATAAAAAGGCTTTTTTACAGATTATTAAGGCATTCCAGGTAGTCAAGTGCCAAATTAATGGCAAGAAATAGCAGAGAATCTCAGAGAATGGAACATGGGAACAAAGAATTGGGACATGAGCTATAGTATAGATGAAAGTAAGGAACACATATGACAAAAATAATCCAAACTATGTCTATATTATGTTGAACTTGGAACTGACAGTCTCATCTCTGAAAAATGATCTGTCAGTCTTCTGAAATAATCTGCTCTGTGTTCAGTGGCAGCAAAAAGAGCCAGCGAAGGTTGGGCACCATCAAGATACTGAGGATGAGACAGATGGTGTCATTTTCTTGCTATATAAAGCCTTGGTACACTGATTTCTTGAACACTGAATACAGCTCTGGCCCTGTTATTCAGAGTCTTGAAATTACCAAAAGGGAACACACTATGTGTACAAAGACAAGAATGCCTCTGCAAGTGTTGTTTCAACAGTATAAATATCCAAATTACCTAATTCATGCAGGAAAGCCTCAGTAGCAGCATAAAATTGTTAGATAAAAATCCTTTTCTCTGGTGTAATGCTTACTCTTTCAATGAATTTTGGGCGCTAATCTCAAGAGTTTGACTGCGAGGCCTTCTTATCACTGTAGGTCTGTGCCACGTGCCTGATCAAGACCAAGAGGGCAGTCCAGAAAGCCACATTTCCAATTCAGCAATCTGGAACACCTTTGTTTTCACAGGATGCAGGGAAACAGGCAGCTCTGTTATACACTCATTTAATATGGTTGCAATTACTGTAGCTAGGATTATATCTCAAATGTCCTAATCCTCGTTTGAGACAGGAAGACCAAAGCAATACTTACTTTAAATTGTTTAATGAGTCATTTTAGAATTGCTTGAAGGGGATAACTTCTTAATTTAAAGATATTATGACCCAAATAAGCCTGACCCTTAACTTAAAACACAGCATATTTTCAGCTGGGTACATGTAAAATATATGCCAACCTGAAAACATATTTACTTTTTATTGTACTTCTCATTTTTTTAATTTTCTTCCTTTTACTGGGCTAATGAAATTGGAATTGTTTTGCATTACATATTGCATTTTGTTTTGCGTTATATTTTTCACTATGTTGTACATTATGTATCAGTGAATCCAAATTTAGATATATTTCCTAAGCTACTAAAAATAAAAGGCGATGCCTGGAAACAGAAGACCAAAAACAACGTGGCACATCAAAGACAGTAGTGTTGGAGTCCAACAAAAGAGCACATAAATGCCCCAGTCTGGGACCTTGATGCCTAGGTAAGTACTATTAACTATTTTTATTAGGAAATAAAAGTTTAAAAAGGAGGAAAATGACAAAATACAACCAAAACCTATTTAATATGATGGTTCTAGTTTCATATAATTTCTGAGCCCAGATTCATCACTTTACACTCAAATTCTGCATGCATATATGAGCTTTTAAACACTCTTCCAAGTATACAGAAGCAGTGCCTTTAATGCAGGAGTGCAGCAGTCCCTGACTAAACTGCACAAACAGTACATACCTGGGGCAGCTCAAAGAGGATTAGAAAATGGCCTTGATCCTGCAGCTTGCAGTTGTGGGTTGGAAGGATCAAGATCAATGGCACCTTTTTATAGTGCAGCCTCAGCAGCCTCAGCACTGCTATTAAACATCTGTTTCATTTCAGCCCAGTTTTAGGGGCTTACTTCATTCCCATCTTGATCACCTTTCTAAAGGGGACGGGGGAAACCAGTTGGGATTGGCAATATTTATTCATTGTTTCACACTGTATTTCACTAATTTGTTCTATAAAACACAAAATTAAACTTGTTCATCAGTAATTGAGATGGATCAAATGACAAGGAAAACAAATTGATCCAGGAATCTGATTCATCACTCTGCTATGGCAGAGGTTACAACGAGCACTTACTCAGCCAGCCAGCCTGTGAGAACATAAAACTTTCAAGGAAAAACCTTGGGGCTGGACAAACAGCAAACAACCTGGTTACTTATTCAATCTTGTCAATGTCTTTCCTTCATCTTTTTTTAAAGATGTATCAAGCATTCTCTTAAAAACAAGTGCTGTATGTAAAATTTTCGCATTGGCAAGATTTGAAATAGAGAATGTCAGCCTGTCTCAACATCACATTATCAGAATTAATTTATTTAAGCTTACAAGGACCTTAATCTCTCAAAGATATTAGAATGCTCCCAGTTTTATGTCTGAGAAGATTCAACTTTAACACTTTATGAGCATGTAAAGTGAAAAAGCTGCAGACACATTTTTGTTATGAGAAAAAGCCCGACAGAATGTGATAAGGATATTCAAGTTACGTGAACTTTTAAAGGTAAATTTACACAAACCATATAATGATGATAAACAGTTAAAATTATGCTTTTTATAACAATAGCATATTGAATGTGGTCTGTCAACAGTTAGAATTCTTTATGCTGTATATTTATAAACATATACACACCCAAAAAGAAACTTCATTACATGACTGAAGATAGAGGTAAGGTTTATCAGAGTTCTTCTGCAAGTCAAGCAGTTTCAAGAGCACCAGAAATAATGAAGCCTGGTTTCTTACAGATTTTTGTATCAGGGTTGATTTGTGAGCCCTGACTGATGAGTTCCTTGCAGCAGAGACACATTAAAGAGCTCTGCTGGAGTGGATTGTTTCTAGTCTAAGAAAAAAGTGAACTCCTGCCACAAGTTCTGCCTTAGTTGGGCAAATAAGTGAAAATACACATGAATGCATCATCATCTGTCTTGTGTCACTTATAGACCCAAAACTTGTAAAATATTAATGTGAGGCCTCCAAATTTTTCTGAGAGCTTACTTGAAATGAATTATGGTGTTTAAGAATTATATGGTGGAGACTGGATAAAGATAACTGTTTTTCCACACCTGAACATGAATATATTGTAATCAAACCAAGAAAAAACATTTCAATACCTTCCTTTGTTTTTCTTTCAACATGTGCTTATGCCAGATAAATTAATTAACAATGCGCATTGTTGTCCTCAGTTTAATGTGCTTCTTTTTACTCCAGTTAGGCAAAAGAAATGTATTGGCTGTTCCTGTGGTGTAACCACAAGAGATCATTTAGGTTTCATTGTAAATTTCTCTAAAAACTTGAAATAGATACTCTTACTCATGTAAAAAGAAGAGTCCAAATTGTTATATCAGGTGAGGTAGGTATGTTCAAAAGTATAAAAAATTAAAATGCTGTCTGGCACTTACCAATTCTGGTTTTGAAAAATTACCTCTTTAGATTATGGTGTTCACCTATTAGTGGTGGGGGGAAAGTGAAAATGTTGTGCAACTTTACATATTTGTGAAAGTGCATTATTTTAGCCCATGGAAAGTCTGTGTTCATTATTTATTATCCACATGTTGAAAATACTAAGGAAAAAGAATATTTTTTTTCTTTACTGCTTGGTAGGAACAAAGAATGTTCATGAAAGAGATGTTTATTCTTAGCCTAGAAATTATTCACAAAACAAAGCAGAAATCCACCATCCAGGAGAATGGATTTAAACGAAAAGCTTTCTTTTTCCATTTTTCCTTAAAATTCTACTAACACTGTCATCTCCTGAGATGATTCTGTGTCTGTCTATTCCCATTCCCCACCTCACTTCCCAATACAGTTGCAGAAATCTGTAACTGATTTCTGTTTGGCCCTTGTTCAGGCACTGATTCCTGAGCTCCACAGATTTCCAGTCACAGTTGCAGCTAAAAAACTTGATTGTACGGTGACTGGACATTTGAAGAAGTCACAAAATTAAATTTATTTTGTTTCTTGTATATGTGACAAAAATCAGATTACATTCTATTCACATTCTGTTTCCTTTGTAGAGATAATGGTGATTTTTCCGTACTGTACAAAATGCAACACTAATTCACTGCATGAGAGACACTTTGGAATCTTACAAACATAAAATCATAGACAAATGAAAAAGTCTGTAATTAGTTTCTAGTTTTGATCTGTTACCCACTTCAGGAATGAGAAAACATCACCCCATCATCAATTTAAGCAATGAAAAACAGAAGGTACAAAAAACCAGAAAGTACAAAATACAATTTACAGAAAATCAATGTATCTTGGACCCCATGAGGAAAAATAGCAAGTTTTAAAGGCTCTCTATACCTCCAAAATATTTTTTCAACCCTAAACTGCTGGGCAAATTAATAGAGATGTGCACAGATTTGATAATGAAGTGATTTTTTTTTTCTTTTCCTCAATGATATTCCACTCTTGAATAGTAATTTGTGATATATTTTCTTGTTTTGCTGGGTTTGATTAACTTATTTTATTCTAGCATGAGGTTTACTGGGAACAATTACATATGAACCAGAGGGTGTGTTTTTAATTTTCAGGCTCTAGGCTTGTATAATGTTTTCATTATGGTTTATTCTAATTGAATCAGAAGCCATAAATCCACTTTCAAAGGAATCACATTCTTTGCAGATTGATAATTATAACTATTGTCTGTCAGATTTATCTTAACATCTAAATGACACTATAAAAATGCAAATCAAATCATTTTGTAAGAAGCTTAGCCTTCATGTTTATAGCTCTGAAATGTTCAAAACCTTCACTTCAACTGAAGAAAACTGTAAAGTTAGGAAAAAAACCCAACAGGTTTTTAAACACTGTAAACTCTATTTATTATTCAAGACACAACTACTACAGATATAAAATGAGTATCACACAGAAACCAAAGTAAACCCTAACATTTTATATGAGCTTTAGCTACAGATTCTATATAGAATGGTTTGAGGTGGATTTTATTATACTCGTTTTGCCAGTGCAGTAACCCACAGCACTGTGGGTAATCCCATCTGTCCAAACAGAGATCAAGTTAACTTTTAGCTTTTTCTGTTGGAAAAATAAATTACAGACTGATTGTCTTACACAGTTTCAGTTTCAGCACACCTATTCATATTTATGCTTTATTTCCATTCAAATTATTTCTAGAAGGCATTTTCCCTCTATTTTTCAAGCGGAAGCATCAAGGTGAGGATCAGTGAATTCAAACAGCCTGTGGACTTCTTCCCATGCCCTGAGGAAATTCTATTTGAATATGAATCAGTAGTGTTAATTAGATGAATAGGCAGATTGCTGAGTATTTTACTTCAGGCTGTTAAACTCTGAATGTGTAAAATTGCTATTTCATTGCTTTGTTGTCCTCAGAGAAATTGCTTCATGGAATTATCATACTATGTTTGTGGAGAGATAGTGGAGTTAATTACAGCTTTCCTGTCTCATGTTAATATTCTTTCCATTTCTTCAGTTTACAAATTTTCTGGCTTGGATTTGTTTGGGTTTTTTAATGTCATTAAACATAGGAATTACCTTTTCAAGTTAAAAATAGTGGAGGTATACTGCTATAAAAACCTAGGATAGTTTCTAGAATAGGTTTTCTCAGACATTCAGGATATCTAAGCAAACATACATGAGTAGTATTATTGCAATAAGGTGATTCTTTCTCCCTTACTAACTTTTTGTGAATGAGACTGTTCATGCAAATCTACAGATAAGAGTGGTCAGGGGAGGTAATAAAATGAATGCTCATGTTCAGCAAGTGATGATTCCTTTTGCCAGAATTGCTGGTTGGTCGTTTACATAAACAAGGAATTGCATCATGGAAATTCCTGAGTTGTCCCCTAGCAAACATCCATGTTGCTTTCACGCAGCCACACTTGCCATTCCAGCACTGGCTCAGGGGATGTTAGCTTGGAAGTCACTACTTAAGTGATGAAGGAGACTCAGTTTGTACGAGAGAGAGAAAGAGGCTGCATATCTTCCCACTTTCGCATCACACAACCAAGAGCAAGAGCTGACCTTGGCAATGTTAACAGAGGTAAAGAAGGATAATTCTGCTAGTCCCATGAGAACCAGAGGGAATGTCTGTCTAGTGCTCTATTAGACTGCCCCTATGTATCATTTCTCTTTTCATTTTACCAGATCACAAACCCTGACAATACTGAGAAGGTGAACACCAGTTAGTCTCATCTACTTTGCATCAAGAGATATTGCTACTGACAGGAAAGGGAAATAAAATTAGGTGGGGAAGAAGCAAAACCAGCACTGAACAAACCAAGTATAACACTTCAGATCATAAATCCAGCAGTAGGTATTCTCCTATTTCTATGACTTATACCAAAGTAACATTTTACCCTTGCTAAACAACCTAAAATATCCCAATATACTCACTACTGTTGCAGACATCTTTTCATTAAAAATCCTTTCTTAGGATTTTTTCTTTCTGAGAAGCTGAGAGTCTTCAGGAACAAAATGTAAACAATGGAAATCTGCTGCTGTGGAATGCAACAGGTGCATCTGTGATTGGTCTCATGTGGTTGTTTGTAATTAATGGCCAGTCACAGCAGAGCTGACTCAAACAGAGAGTCTGAGGCAGCTGCCTTTATATCTTTTTTTTTCTTTCTGTTCTTAGCTTAGCTAGCCTTCTGAGATGAAACTTTTCCTTCTATTCTTTTAGCGTAGTTTTAATGTAATACATATCATAAAATAATAAATTAGCCTTCTGAACATGGAGTCAACATTCTCATCCCTTCCCTCACCTGAAAACCCCGTGAACACCGTCACACACTACTGTTGAAACAATTATGAAGCACATTTTTAGTATGGTGGAACCATGACCATGAGCAACTATTATGGGGAAAGCTTTTGCACTTGTTTTTGGGAAAACAACACAACTGAGTGCATTCCTGAAGTGTCTGTATGCTCATAAATGCAACATGTGGGAAGAGATGGGATGGAGTTGGGCAGTGGGCTGTGGGATGCACGTGCAGAAGCACATGGCAGCACAGAGAGGATTGTTTCCCCCTGACCCTGGGAGAGGAGGTGTCCCACTGCACACCCCTAAAGGAGAGGAGCCTGCTGGAAGCTGACAGAGGAGTGAACAGAGCATAATCACCCCACAGAAGGACGTTTAGAAAGCATGTTGCTGATGAAGCAACATGGGATAAGTCACGTAGTGAGAATTACCATGTAAGGAAATACTGTGCCTTGAAAAGTGTGTGAAACCAGCTCGTTTCTTTTGAATAAATGATTCAGATTCCCTGCTGGTCTGAGTCCGTGTCACAGTCACTCACAAAAACACATGGAACACACAAAAAAAATTAAAAGCCAGTGAAAACTGCAGGACCATAATCCCCTTGGTGTCACAGAGACATGGTGGGTTAGTCAACACAGTTAGGGTTGTGCCATGGATGGATACAGGTTATTTAGGAAGGTAGGCAGAGAGGGCAAGTTGCAAGTGAAAGAGGAGGAGGATCACAGAGGATTCTACCTTGGGATGGGTTACAAGACATTTGAGAGGTGATGGATCAGTTTTAGAGGTCAGATCAATGTGGGTGATGCCGTGGTGGCTGTTTGCTACAAACTGCCTGTTATGCTCTGATTAGTGAGAGATGCCTCTGCCTGAATTAAGGTGCAAATGAGAACATATGCCAAAGTCAATAATATAGATTTTATTTAACAGTAAATGTGAGGTAGTGAGATTGAAAGAAGTTAGAAGAGCTGGGGGAGGGAAAGATGAAACAGACAGAGACAGAGAGAGATAAAGCAAAAAATCACCACCTGTGGCACCAGTGGCTTCATGTTGGTCCTTCTTCACCCCTCTGGTGGGGGTCCCAGAGTCTTCCTTCTGAGGTTACCACCTCTATACAGCCCAAGTTCTGGATATCCACAAGGCAGTTGCAGGTGCATTTCTCATAATTTGGGTGATATGCATGAGTTCCTTCCTTTCCCACGGCTGCCACAGAGGGAATTGTTTTCTAGATATATTAAGCAGGTTGTGGTAAACCAGATCTCACCTTACCAATCTGGAAATTAGCACATTCCTGTTGCAATTTCTAATCTCAAGTTCCCACTGTCATGGTTGATCTTGTGGCAAGTTACTTCTGTGGCTTTGACAGTGTTTTCAGACATGCAACTGTGCTCTTTTATCCTTACCCTGCCCGTTCAGGGGGAAGCAGCAGATGAGGTCTCTTCAGACACCAGGATGAAGCCAAATATGTGCAGGCCTTTCACCTCATAGGTGATTTAAATCACCCTGACATCTGCTGGAGGAGCAACACAAAAAGGAACAAGGAATTTGGGAAGTTTTGGGAGCACATTGAGAAGAACTTGCTGACAAAGGAAGCTAAGAACTTCCTGACATAGCAGTTTGCAAGGGAAGATGCTCAGCTGGGCCTCATGCTTGCAAAAAAAGGAAGGGATTGTTAGAGCTGTGAAGGTGAAAGGCAGCTATGGTGGCAATTTCCACGAGGTGTAGGAATGCAAGATCCTGGACTTTGTGAGACAACTTTGGCCTCTTCCACGATCTGCTTGAAAAAGCCCCATCAAATAAAGCTCTAGAAGCAATAGGAGCCAAAGAAAACTTATATTCTGGGAGCATTTCTTTCAAGCTCAAGAATTGTCCATTCCAAAACATAGGAAATGCAAAAATGCCACAAGGCCTGCATGTATGAAGAACCAGCTCCTGGCAATTTTAATAGGTGAGAAGGAAGCATACAGAGTATGCAAAGCAGGGACAGCAACCTGTGATACACTGTCTAGGCATGCAAAGACACAGTCAGGAAAGTCAAAGTTCACCTGGGATAGAATCTAGCAAGGGAGGTCAAAGGCAAAGGAAGAACTTGTATGAACACTTAGGTAACAAAGGAAAACTAGGGAAAATGCAAACCCACTGCCAAATGATGCCAGGAAGCTGGGGATGGAGGCATGGAAAAGGCTGAGACATTTAATTAGTTCTTCACATCAGCCTTTTCTAGATGGATCATCCTTCAAAAAATCCCAGGCCAGAGGGAAAATCTGGAGCAAGGAAGATTTGTGGAAGACAATCATGTCAGGAAATCCTTAAGAACACTGGGTGCACCTGCTTTAACACAGTGTGGGACTAGATGGTGCCATGCTCAGCGTATAAAGCTGGGGGAAGAATATGAAAGTGGGAGGGCATTTGGGGTGATGATTTTTGTCTTCCCGAATAATTTGTATGCTTGATGGAGTCCTGCTCTCCTGGAGGTCTCAGAGCACCTGTCTGTAGAAAGCAGTAAATTAATTCCTTGTTCTCCTTTGTATGAATGCTTTTATTTTATCTATTATACTACCTTTATCTCAACTCATGGGTTTTCTCACATATACCCTTCCAGTTTTCTTTCCAATCCCACAAGGGAGAACGTGAATGGATGAATGAAGACTATGTGGGGCTTAGTTATCTTGCCAGATTATACCATGACACCTCTCTGTTTAAAGCACCATCACTGCTGGCACTGCGGATGTCCCACTACATTCTGTATTTACAAGTACAGTTTAACTAACAAAGTGAAACCCCAAAGTTTTGTAGTACTGTGCAGAAATTTAAAGAGTTTCTGATGACAGTCATAGAAGAAAACAACTAAATAAGGGAAATAAATTGAAATAATGGAGAAGACTGACATATGTTTCTGCAATGGCAAACAAAATAAGTATGTGAAAACAAACCAGCAGTGAGACAAAAGCAAATTAGCCCTATTTCTTCACTGGTCATGCCATGAAACTGTTGAAGAAGGCACATAGGATAAGGGGGGGAAAATGGGATTATGTTTCCCAGAATACAGGACAACATCAGGTCAGATCCCTGAAAACAAGTTATATCTTAAGGGTGGCTTGCATAGAGGTGCAAACCTTTTCATATGCAAAAATAGATAAAAATAACATTAATGAGTTAATTTCCTGAAGGAAATTTTAGAGAAGTAAAAAGTATTTCTGAAGTTCCCTTTGATTTTATCACAATTATCCCCTTGATTTTATTACAATTTCATAGTAATGTTTTGGTTTGGTTTCATTCTGTTTAGGATTACAAACATTTAAAAAAATGAATATTTTTTGATGTTGTACAGTTTTGCACAGCCTGGTGTTCGGTAGTGGGGGGCCACAGAGGTGGCCTCTGTGAGAAGCTGCTGGAAGCTTGCACCATGCCCAGCAGAGCAAATCCCTGATGGCTCTGAAGATGGACATGCTGCTGGCCAAGGCCTGGCACAGTTAAAGAGACTGGTAATGCCCTTGTGATAACATATTTGAGAAGAAAATCAAAACAGAGTAGGCACAGTTTTATTCCTCTAGTCAGAGAAGAGGAGAAGGTGAGAACATGTGAGGGAAACAACATGGAGACAACAAGGTCAGGGGAGAAGGAGGGGAAAGAGCTGCTCCAGGTGTCAGAGCCAAGATTCCTCTGCAGGCCATGGTGATGTCCACGGTGAAGCAGCTGTGCCCCTGCAGCCCATGGATCCATGGGGGATGCAGAGATCCACCCACAGCCCATGGGGGAGATGCCCACGCTGGAGTGAGTGGATGCCTGGAGGAGGCTGTGATCCAGTGGGAGGCCTGGTGGAGAGAGGGGGCCCTGCTCCCAGGCTGGAGCAGCCTGTCCTTGGAGGACACTGCTGCAGTTTTGGGACAACCGTGTTCATGTGGGAGGGACTCACATTGCAGCAATTTTGGGAGGACTGCTGCTCGTGAGGGAGCAGGGAAGTTCACAGAGAACTGTCCCCTGTGGGAGGGACTCCATGGCACAGCAGGAGAAGGGCTTCCCTCCTGCAGCAGTGGAAGAAAATCTTCAGGTGAGGAACTGACCAAAACCCTCATGTCATGTTCCTCTGCACTGTTGGTGGGAATGAGGGAGGGATTAGAGGAAAAAGGTGTTTTAAGGGCTCATTTTGCTGTTCATTATCCTCCTCTGACTCTATTAGTAATAAATCCACTTTTTACCTCTAAGCTGAGCCTTTTATGACCTTGGACTGTTTTCTCCCAGTCCTTATCTCAGCTCATGAATGCTTTGTTAATTTTTTTTTTCTCCTCTGCCCAGCTGTGGCAGGGGAGGGTGATTGATCAGCTATCGTGAGTGCCTGGCATTTGGCCAGTGTCAAACCACAACAGATGTCTACTAGAAACCTTACAATAATTGCATGATGACAAAAAGGTATTTGACTTACCTGTTTATCAGTGCTACAATCCATCTTGTTGCATTTAAATTTACTAACATATAATTTTAGATAGAAAAATAACCTGTTAAAAACTATGTAGGTTATGGAGGTAATAACTTCAAAGTTTCTTTCAAGAGTCCATCTGAACCAACAGTTTTATTCACTGCTATGTCGTTAAAATCATTAATTACTACTCCTACAGTTATTATGCTGCTGTTTTAAACATCACATTGTTCTGACTTCAATTTAGCTAATTTTAGATTTTAAGCTGTTCCTGTGCTTAATTGTTATTAAGAAGCTGATAGCTATGTATTGATTTGAATTAGGAAATTAATTACAATTAACTTCCTTTATATTCTCTAAAATAATGCAACTAAGGGTTTTAACTGCAATTTTTTCCAGTGTCTAGCATCAAAATGTACACAATTTTCATTCCGTAATTCTCATAATAATAGATGCAGCTCAATTCTCCATTGTTCCTTATATGTCATGTATATTGATTTGTTTTCCCAATTCTACAATATTTTAAATAATGTCCTTCACCTGTTTTTTTTAGTTGTGATTCTATAAATTCTGAATTTTATTTTGAGAAAAAGGATATGATATGAAAAGATATGTTGCGTTTATAGAGGCGTAAATTTGCCTTTGAATGTTCTTTATATTTGAGAATAACTGCAAGAATTTCTGTAAATCAGTGTTTTGTACTTTAAATTTGAAAAAATACAACTTTTATTGGAGTCCAACCAACGTTTTCAATTAACATCTGGTGCGTAAACTTTCAAAATGGACTGAAACCTAATTTAAGGTAAGAATATGAGAAAAGAGTGATTACTAAAAGTCTCTCTCACTCTGATATCTCCACAATTTATTGTTAGAAACATCTTCTATATTATTCTTCATGTACCTGTTCACCAGTTATGATTAATTTGTCGAAATAAAGCAATTTTAGTGACTTTTTTCTTCAAGAAGCCTTGAACACTCAGTGTCATCCTGCTGCATATCTGTTTTTAAAAATATTTTAATTTTTTTGTCAGAAATAAGTATATTACTATGCCATAAAGGTAATAGGGATATTTGGGCTGTCATTATGCAGGAATTATAGAAAAATGCATTTGAACACTTTCGGCAGGCAATTGGAGTGATCTGGAACAGTGGTGTACTGACAAATACATTGTAAATACTGTTGTCTGTGATGTTGATAATGACAGCTGCAGACAGATTGCTGTAATGACAAGAAGAAATATTTAAATATTTCTGTCTTCCGTAACTGCTATCTGACTCTGGTGTCAAGCAAATCTTATGCAGAAGAACTAGAGCAGTGCTGCAGAAATGGTATCAAACTCAGTGTGATGAGAGGCATGGGCTCAGCTTCCTGAGGGGAAATTCCTCCATGAAAATACTACTGCTTTCCAATGGGCCTCAACAGTTCACTTTGCTTAGGGGAGAAAACAGCTTCTTTCTACGCAGCTCACTTTGCAGAGATGAACTTTCCTCTGAAATATTTTACAAAAGGATTATCAGCAAAAAAACTATAGGACCATCAAACTTCAGTGGAGGTTTGAGACAGAACAACTTACCCAATGAGGAGACTATGCTTGCTATCTTTAGTTTATGAACACTAAATCATTTGGATAGAAAATGTAGCTTTAGGCGATGAAATAAGCATAGATAATCCAAGGTAAATGTATTGACAACAGAAAATTGTGCTAGGAAATAATGATAGCCTTTTAAAAATCCGGAGTTTAACACTCTTTATGAATTCAGAAAAAGATCTTAAAAATATATAGCTCTTATTTTATTTGTCCAATTGTATGTAAAACAAAGATATTAGCCTATATTTGTTATTAATTAATTTTTTTTCCCAAAACATTAATCTCAGACAGATGATACAAGAAAATCACCACATGATAAAAATAATTCTTCTAGACACACTAATTTGAAAGTTTTGGTGAAGTGGACACCCAAGAGAAGATTTTGATATTTAAGCCAGATGAAACTGATTGGACGTGACAACACTTGATACTGTGTGTCTGTGTAGAGGGTGCTCGCAATCTAAATGATATTACCAGCCTAGAGGGTTAACAACATGCTGATTGGCCTCCTTTCAGCTGTCCTTGCTGCAACATGGCCTTAGATTACCAAATAACAAAATTTACTTTGTAACTGTGCAATTTTCTGTACTTTCTTTCCTTGTATAGCTTGGAGAAATGTTAATGATAGTTGTGATTTGTTCTCCTGGCATTTAACTGTTTAACTACTGGCTAGCAGGAAGAAAAAGCTATGGACTTAATGCACTTATAGTCTAAGCTTCTTATTAAATGATCAGCTAAAGACTTTTCTAAAGCCAGACAAGATAAAGTTCTCCTTGATGCAGAGCATGGAACATTTTCCAGAGCACGCTGAGGCACTGAACCACAGAAATGGGGGTACTTGTTCTGGCAGGGAGAACTTTCCCAGTTCTCAGAAACAATTTGAATAAGAGAGCTTTCAGCACCCAGCGAAGTCACAGTGACAGGAACCAGCCTTGACAGTAGTGAAAAATAGCATGTGCTATTCCTGAGAAACTGTGCGCTGTCACATGTCTTGGCACACTCAGAGCAGATGCACAACCCATGCAACCCTAACTTGGCCTCAAACTCTGAGTCAGTTATTTCAGAGTTTTCTTCTCTTAGAGGCACAGTGATATAAAATTTTGTTGAATTTGGTGGGTCTTAAACACTTTCTGAATTGTTTCTCTACATTAGGGCTTTTGGTGAATTGTATGAAGAAAAGAGAAAAACAAAAATCCTCACAGTCCATTGATATTGATCCTCCTACCCTAGATGGGACTGCATTGTAGAAAAGACAAAATCCAACCTAAAGGTTCAGAAAAATAAATGTTATATTTAAAAATATATATACTTTCTACAAAACTAATAGTATTTTCTGAATACCTTCATTCCTTATTAATTTATTTTGTTATAGTTGTCATTAGAAGGAACAGATGGAGGTATATTTACAGTCCTTTATAGAATAAAGAACATTTATTCTTTATAGAATAAAGAACATAAATAAAACCTTTAATTTGCAGACCAGTCTTCTTAACATGTTGACTGATACAAATGGTCAAGCTTTACTTCTTTCTCCTCCCTTTTCATACAACATGATGTGCTTTGACTGTGGCTGTTATAAAAGTAGATGTTCAAATCTGTCTTGGTTTGAAAAGACAGGTGTCTGCTAAGCAAGGCAGGAGACACCCCTAAAATGGAAAATGTAAACCCCCTCTCTCTACATTGTTATAATTTTGAAATAATGGAGCGCTCAGGCAAAGATATGGGAGCAGGAATAACAGTTCTTTATTAGGTAAGAAAATAAAAATAAAATAAACAATGCAGTAATACAAAACAACACTGACTGAGTCAGCATACAACCTCACACCCTGTGGGTCAGGGTGTTGGTAGCAGTCCAATTGGAATGGTGGCTGCAGTCCTCCTGGAGTGGCAGGTGTGGTTCAGTTGAAGCACTGATCCTATAGAAGGGTGTAGTTTTCCTCTGAAAATCCAGTGGTGGTGTAGATGGGCCTGGTCTTCCTCTGGGAATCCAGTGGAGAAGAAAGCTGCACCTCTGGAAATCCATTGGAAAAGGCTGACTGTGTTGTTCCAACTCTCAGACTATATCCAGGTAGGAATGCTTGGGTCCTCCCCCTGGGCGGAGCATCTCACAATGGGATGATATAATTTTGTCATGCAGTGACACTCAATGGCCCATTGACAGCAGATATTTCCCTGAGAGAAGATTAGTTGTGAAAGTGATAAAGAAAAATTGCCCATATAACAGAAGATAACTGCCCCACCTCTAACAGATGATAATAGAATACGCTACTCCACCCACATCTTGCAGCCCAGGACAGCAGAGTACTCACTAAGATAATAAATTCAGGGTTGGAAAGAAACAAAAATGAGAAGACAGTAAATGAGCACATTTAAAGAGGACAAATTTTTTAAAGATAGCATGAATTTTTCAGTAATTGTCCTGAAGTTGGATAATCCTGAGAATATGTTATGGTTTACACCAAGTTTGAAGAAAGAGCTATCATTCAACCTCCTAAAGTAGACCTAATAATTAAAATAGACCCAAGGATGCAAATCAAGACATTGTCTATGTTTGCATGAAACCTAGCAGCTGGTGAAGTCGATTATAAGGGACTTCAGTGGGGCATTAATTATCCATTTTATATCCTGCATATAAATGCTGATGTAGATGTAAACAGAAACATAGAACAAAACCCTTCCTGATCAGTAAATTAGATTTGCTGTTTCAAGGGAAATATAGGTAGGATATTAGGAAAAAGTTTTTTACAGAAAGGGTGATAAAGTACTGGAATGGTCTGCCTGGAGAGGTGGTGGAGTCACCAGCCCTGGATCTGTTTAAAAAACAACCAGATGTGGCACTTGGTGCCAAGGTTTAGTTAAGGTGTTGGGGCGTGGGTTGGAGTCAATGATCTTTAAGGTCTCTTCCAACCTATTCACAGAAGTCACCCATTCTGTGAATTCTGTGACATACTACACATGAAAATGATAACATTAACATTGGACGATTGGATTTTTGTCTTTTTCCTTGAAATGAAATATTGAAAAAAATATTGGTTTAGAAATCAAAAAAGTATTTGTTGATTCTTCTAAGTAATGGGCCTGGCTTTGGGTTTTTCCTAGAGATCATCCTTGTATCTCGGTTCCATGGAAGATGTCCTAACTATAAAATTAACGAGATATTAGGAATAAATAATTCCCTACAGAGTGGGCAGCAGAAAGCAAAAAAAAAAAGTGCAGAGCTCTGTAACCTGATAGTTACATTTCTGTGAATGATCATAAACATGGATCCAAAAATGGCTTTTATTCTGTAACTTCTTAATGCAAAGTGCATAAATAACCATTATTCTATCTAACCCTCTGTAACTCAGTTTCCACATATGAAATGAAGATGATTAGTGCTTTCACTTGTCTAAATTAATACAGTTTCTTCATATTAAGCTGCAGAATTTACCCTCAAGGCTGTCAAACTCCATTTTCACAGTGCTGAATAAACCATATTCTTCATTCACTACTCTAAGAAACATATGACAAATGTCATAGGAAGGGCAGGGTAAATATATGTTTAAATAATAAACATCTAAAAGGAAGAAATGCATAGGTTTTACTATAAACTTCCTCATTCTAAAAAACTTAGAATGATAAATACGTTTTCCCAGATTATATGGTCTGCATATTCAGACCACTATCTTACCTCTCCTGTGATGAAGCTGTTCACAGATCTTTCATAGTGATGCATGTAGAACTATAAAACACTACTTTCCTCAAAACAGCATTATCAGATTTACCCTACATCCAGTATTTTGTTTTAATTGAACTATGAAAAGGTTATATCTGCTTGGTTTTGGACTTTGCATGTCATTTTGAAGACAAATGCATGGCAGATTGACAAAAAACATGTAACAAGCATTTTAAATTGACTCAACATATGGATATAGAATTAACATGAGTTGTAGCACACTTGCTTGCCAACTTACTGAGGTTAAACTACTTAGAAGCCCGAAAAACTCTGAATATATCATCCTGTCAAGGTGCAGAAGGGCTGAGCAGAACTTTAGACAAACAGTTCAATCTTGACTCTGATGAAGACAGGCTTTCTCTTCTCCAGTGCAAAGCATCCTCAGGTCAGGCTTGTTTTACCTCATTTTCACCATGCAGAACATTGTGAAAATGTGTGTGTGAAAATGGAGTGCTGAACATGCCTCAGCAAACTATTTCAAATATATCATGTCTGCAGACACCACAGCTGTTCTTACACGAGCTCATTTCCTTTGTGTCTCTCTGATGGAAAATTGTGGCTGTGTGTCATGGTGCCTTAGAAATTACCTATCACTCTGAGATCACTTCCTTCTCAGCTTTTAGAGAGAAATCTCTCAAGTACTTAGGATACAATGGATATGTAGAGACAAGTATGCTATAAGGAATTCAAAAATTATCTGTGATGTAAGCACATTTGTGTAGACAAAGTGCATGAAAATATTAATAAATATACCATCTTACTACTGCAGGGGAATATGGTTTGTACAGTCATAGAATCACAGAATCATAAAATAATGGAATCACTAAAGTTTGAAAAGACCTCCAAGATCATTAAGTCCCACCTTTGAACAAACACCAACTTGTCAACAAGACCATGGCACTAAGTGCAACATCCAGTCATCTCTTGAACAACTGCAGAGATGGTGATTCCACTGCTTCCCTGGGCAGTGCTGTTACAATGCTTAACAACCCCTTCAGTGAAGAAATTCCCCCTGATGTCCAACCTGGACCTCCTCTGGTGCAAATGAGGCTGTGTCCTTTTGTCCAATCACTAACCAGTGAGAACTAACTTGGGAGAAGAGCCTGACCCCCACCTGGCTGTACCCTCCTGTCAGGGAGTTGTAGAGAGTGAGAAGGTTCCCCCTGAGCCTCCTTTTATCCAGGCTGACCCCACACAACTCCCTCATCTCTGCTTCTCATCACATTTGTGCTCCAGACCCTTCCCCAGCTCTATTGCTTCTCAGGACATGTTCCAGCCCCTCAATGTCTTTCCTTGATTGAGGGGCTCAAAACTGGGCATAGGATTTGAGGACAATCCTGTTCCTGCTGCCACTATTGCTGAAACAGGCCAGCTGCCATTGCCCTTCCTGCCCACCTTGGCACTGCTGGCTCATGTTTAGCTGCTGTTGACCAGCACCCCCTGATTCTTTTCCACTGGGCCTCTTTGCAGCCAAAACAGAACCCCCTAACCAGGGATGACCTGTAGGCACCAGAGAAAACAATTGCACTGAAATGAATTAGAAACACAGAAGACAATCTTCTATTTCTTGAAGGAATACATATCAGCTACAATAGACATAAAGCACCCCTTGACACCACTCTCCTTTGATGCAGCTAAATCTTATTTTAACATTTGTGGATTCATAAGAGAAACGAGACAGGAAGACTGTCATGTCCCACTGCAGGGAACTGTGAGGAATTCTTTTAAAATTTGATGATCTGGGATGAAATTGAGTCAAATGAGACAACATTGTATCTGAAAACTGATTATTGGTAAAGAAAACAAAAAAGGACAAAAAGTAGTTACTCTACTAAAGAGGACTATAAAAGACAGAAATGGAGGAAGGAAAATGGAGAAGGATGGGAAGAGAGAGAGAAGGAGGGAAGAAAGACAGAGAGAAAAAGCTGGCATTAGCACCAGAAGGTTGGGGAGAGTCAATATCCATGCAGTGGAGGAATGTGCACGCTGCCTGCTGAGGAGCCTGTGCAGCTCTCAGAGAGTTCCCCAAGCTCAGCTCCCCTGCCATGGGTGGCCAGACCTGGGGTGAGTGAGCGGGAGCTCGGGCAGGAGGTCCAGAACCTTGGACAGGGAATCACAGCCATGGGCTGAATCAGCGAAGCAGGATTAGCAGCAAGTGGCTCAGGCAGAAACACAGGGACAGAGCAGGCAGGGCATTGGGCAGGGACAGAGGGACAAAGCAGGTAGGGCATTGGGCAGGAACACGGGGAGGCAGGACATGAACGGCAGCCAGTGTCTAGCCAAGCACCCAAAGACAGAAAGAGAGAGGAGTGAGTGAGTGAAGGCAAACAAGGGCCAAAACGAGGGCAGAAGAGCCGAAAAGCAGGCTGGAGCCAGGGCAAAAAGGACAAAAACAGAGCAGGGCAAGAAGCAGACCTCAGAAAGCTGGAGTCAAAGTAAAAAACAAAGACACAAAAGCCCCCCAGATTCAAAAAGCCCCAAAAAGACAACTCTGAAAAAGCCCAAGCCAAAAAGCTTAAAGCCAAAATGCCCAAAGCCAAAAAGCTCAACTTGCTAGCTAAAGCAAAAAACACAAGACCCAAAAGCTCCAGAGATTGTGTCACAGTAACTTTTATACCCCCTGTCTCCTCCCAAAGTCTCTCCTCCTGACAGGACGCCACTGGCCCAGTCCAGCCTTCCGCTGCAGTCTATTGCTGGAGCCCTTTCACCATTGATTGGAGAAACCTCTGGGGAGTGCAGCATCCTTGGTGGTCTCCTGCTGACTGCCTGTCCCATGTGAGGTGTGAAATGGTGACCAGGCAAAGCGTCCCCAGAGACAAGGGGAGACTTTCCTCCATTTTCCCCTGGAGAATTTTTCATTCATGCGGCTTCAATATTAACAAGGTTGGCATAAAAGTGATAACATGAATCAATGGAATCAGAAATGTGACCAAAAACACAGAGGGCACCAAAAAACACTTAATGTAGATGGAAGCTACTATCATGAAAGTTATGAAAGTACTATCATGAAAGTTATTACAGTATTTTCCTTTTGCTAGCCCCTTAAAATACCTTTTTTATGCTTTTCACCCTCAGAAGATGGCATTCTAAAAAATTCAGCCAGGTGCTGTGCAAAATTCTTTGAAAATGTTTAGCTCATTGGAAGATTATGAAAGCAAGCTCTAGTGTGGATTCAAAATCTTAATGTCAGTAGTTACATGTTCGTGCTCCATTTTTTAGGAATACAATCTAGATTCAAATATGTTTGACCCTAGATAAAACTGTTGGAGCAAGAATTCTGGATCATTAATAAGCCAGACTTATACTTGCAAATGTTATTTATAAAATACCTAACTCTTATTTACATAGTGCATGCCTGTCCCAGGAGATGTAATTAATGATAAATTCAGCTTTCACTATCTGGATGATTCAGTTTTTTACTTTTACCCTCTTCTTCTCATCATCCTTAAACATGCTTTGAAATAAATAAATAGGGGTCAACCTGCGATTTCTGAGTAAATTTTAAATGAGACTGTGAAGCTGCAAGCCATGATGAATGTGTAAAGTGCTCTTCCAGCTTCCCCTGAACAAAAATGTAAAAGTAGAGATTCAATATTTTCCATTAGTTAAAAGTTTTATATATTTTCAAATGTTTGGGCCTCTTAAAGTCATTTATAATAAGCTAAACACATACTGTTGATAATTGCAAATTTTTTTTTCATTAATACAATAGATCAAAGATATTGCTACGTCTAACTAGGTGAAGTCATATCAGCTTTGGTAGCTGTAGCCCAGTAAATATGATTGTATTTGCTATTGATGGGGGAAGGTGTTGGGCTGTTTCAGATGCCAGGAGGTGGCTGAGAAACCCATTGCCTGAGCAAGGCTGAGCTGGATTCACCAGGGCACCCCAATTAGGGCTGGTCTGTAAATAGTGATGCACAGCAAAATGGAACTTTGCATCTGAACCTATAAGAGGTAAAATCTCATGTATTCATATTGTTATACAAAGGATTTAAGTGCCTGATATTTTCTAGTCTTCTCCAAATTGGGACCTGGACAAGATTGAGAAGTGGCACTTGGGAGTCTTATGAGGTTTAACACAACTAAATCCAAGGTGCTGCCCCTGGGTCAGGGCAGCCCCAGCACCAATCCAGGCTGGGGATGAGCAGCCCCAGAGCAGCCCTGGGAGAAGGCCCTGGGGGTGCTGTGGGTGAGAGGCTGGCCCTGGCCTGGCCATTGGGAGCCCAGAGCCCCCCGTGTGCTGGGCTCACCCAGAGCCCGTGGGCAGCAGGGCAGGGAGGGGATTCTGCCCCTCTGCCCCCTGTGCTGAGAGCCCACCTGCAGGGCTGCATCCAGCTCTGGGCTCCCAGCACAGCAAGGACAGGCACCTGCTGCAGCCAGCCCAGAGGAAAGGCTGAGAGAACTGGGGTTGTTCAGCCTCGAAAACAGAAGGCTTTGGGGTGATCTAATTGTGTCCTTCCAGTACATGAAGAGAACTCACAATTTTCAAGGGCCTGGAGTGGCACGGCAATGGGGAATGACTTCACACTGCAAGACAGCAGATTTTGATAAGACATTAGGAAAAAACTCTTCCCTGTGAGGGCGGCAAGGCACTGGAAGAGGTTTCCTAGAAGCTGTGGCTGCCCTGTTCCTGGAAGAGTTCAAGGCCCATGCTGGATGTGGCTCTGAGCACCCTGTCCAGTGGAAGTTACCTCTGCCCATGGCCTGTGGGCTGGAATGTGATGATTCTCAAGGTCCTTGCCAATCCAGGCCATTCTATGATTCTATGATAGTTGTTTTAAAGTCTGTTTTTTCAGAATATCTGTTATTTAAAACTCCCATAGCAACTAGCGAAACTGTTAAACCCCTGTCATGTCATGCTTTTTAAGTGCTTTGATCTACTGCTTTTACATAACACATTAAACATAAATAAGCTCCTACTTAATGTAAACTAACAATATCACTTCACTTAAAATTACTCATGCTATTCTCTACTTTTGACACTATTTATCCATCACATCAGTTATGTTGATTAATGTTTACATTACATTGTGTAAATTGGTTTACTGTGAAATACTTTTTAATTAATTTTTTTCTCACTCTCACTTTTATTTGTATTTCTCAATTTTCCTAAAATGATGTAACCTGAAGTTGACAAGTTTAACTCAATTTATAAAACATTCAAACTAAATTCCCACATTTGCATAGGTTTTTCAGGGTTTTGCTGTTTTGTTGGGATTTTTTCACAACACCCATTTACTAGTTATAAATGTCAATAGGACAAAGTAATACTGAGAAATCAAGCATGTATACAAATATAAAATTTATTCTCAGCAGAAAATATCTGCCTTTAGCTGTGAAAATACTTCAGGGGAACACTCCTCCTATATGTCATATATTTGTTTATTAAAACTATCATATTAATTAACTAGCTACCCTCGTTATGAAGCTTTGGGGAAAGCTGTGAAGTTATTTCAATTTAAAAATATCCTGCCAAAAAAATAAAACAAGAAAAGAAAGTATTGGAAAAGGTATTGATTTGTAAGAAGAAGAATGTAAGTACTGCTTGACAAATTGAATTTGTCAATCCTTTAGATTGGTAGTCATATCCATAACTGCTCTTATCTGATGAGACTTACTAAAGCAAAATTCCTGAAGATTCTGTATTAGGACAGATTTGGTGAGTTATGTCAGTAAAAATGCAGTTAGAATCTGAGATAATACAAAAAAAATTAGGCTTACTTGAAATTTGCAGCAATCAACATGTTTACTGATATATACCATATTAGACAACTTTTCCTAACACATTTCTAAGCCAAGGAGCTGAACCTATCTCATCATTATAAATCTAACTTCTGTGTATTTCTTTTTGACAGTTTGAAATACTTCCACTTGCTATTAAGTAAGACAAATCCCTGCAATACTTTATGTTAAAATATGGATACAAAATAGAAAAAAATTTGGGAAATAAAACAACAGCTTTTCTATTTTTGATGAATTAGGTCTGCTCTTGCAGATATGCAGAAACAGACTGACACACAGATTCATATCTTTCTCTTGCAGTTCAGCTTTGAGGAATTTTTAACATTGATGCACTGTGAAATCTACTCCTAGGAGACACCCTTAGCACGTGAGCCAAACACACCATCTCACACAGTTACAAAATCAGAACCCAATTTCCCTAGAATATTTGAGAATTATTCTTGTGAGATGACTTTTTGTGAGATATGAAGAGAAAGAGACTTGTGCAGCAGGTGCTTGTCTCTGCTTTTTTCTTGAATTTGGCCTTCTCATCTTCACCACTCCTGAGATTCATCAGGAGGCCTCCTGGCCTCCAATGAACAACAATGATTTGTTGTTCTCCCCAGACAACAGTTAGGGCACTGAGGAAATAGATAACCCTTTAGTCAAAGGAATGGCAGTGTTAGAGGAATCAAACTGGCACAGACCAAAGTGCTTTACGATAAAAAGAAGCCAAAAGATGAGTTTTACAAATTTCCTCAGGCTGTAGATCAGAAGATTTTCTGATCTGCATCCTGCCATGGATAGGGACAACTTTAACTATATCAGGTTTTTCAAAGCTGCATCCAGCCTGTCCTTAAACACTTTGTGGAATGGAGCATCAACCACTTCTCTTTGCAGCCTGTTCCAGTGCCTTATTACCCTCACTCTAAAAAATTTCTCCCTAATGTTTAGTCTTAATTTACCCTCTTACAAGTTTGAAAACATTGACTCTTACAACTACAGTCCTGGTAAAAAGTCTCTTTCCTTCTTTGTTATAATCCCTGCTTTAAATAGTGAAAAGCCACAATAAGATCTCCCAAAAGATTTTTCTTCTCCAGTCTAAATAAATCCAGCTTTTCCAGCATTTTTTTCATAGGATACCTGTTCCTGAACTCTGACCCTATCCATCTTTTCAACCCACTGTAATGTGACCAGGTTTTCTTTCTTGTGCTGGATCCAGAGCCAGTCTCCAGGTAGGGTCTTATGAGAGCAGAGTAGAGAGGAAGAATTCCCTCCCTCAACCTGCTGGCCAAATTACTTTTCATGCAGGTCAGGATACAGATGACATCTGAGATGCAATTACACATTGCCAGCTCTTGTCCACTTTTTAAACCACAAGAAATTCCAAGTCTTTCCTTGCGAGGCTGCTCTCAATCTACTCATCACACAGTCTATATTGCTATTGCATATTGCCCTGACCCTGGTGCAGCACCTTGCACTTTTCCTTGTTAAACTTCATGAGTATTATTGCACAGGCCCACTCTTCAAGCCTGTCCAGGTCCCTCTGGATGCCATCCCTTCCCTCCAGCACTTCAGCCATACCACACAGCTTGGGGTCAGCAGCAAACTGGCTAAGGGTGCCTTGATCACACTATATCACCACTGAAAATATTAACTAGTATTGATCCGAGTGTGCACCCCTCAGGGATTCCACTTGTTACTGGTTTCCACTTAGATATTGAATTATTGACACACTCTGGGTGTGGCAATCCAGCCAATTCCTAATCCATCCAAGAGTTTATGTGTCAAACCCATATATTTGCAATGTAGTACCAAGAATGTTGTGTGGGAGTGTGTCCAAGGCCTTACAGAAATCAAGATAGCTGACAGCTACAGCTCTTGTCTTGCCCTTTCCACTGTAGAGGGCCACAGGATCAGTCAGGCACAATTTGACCATGTTGAAGCCATGTTGGTTGTATCTAATCATCTCTCTGTCTTCCATATATTGGACATGTGTTCCAGGAGGATCTGTTCCATGATTTTAAAGGCACTGAGGTGTGGCTGGCTGGTCATTTCTTCACACCCCAGGATTAATACAAATACCTGCAAGCACATTAATAAAAATACCTACTAATTTTTCAGAAGAAGAGAATGTTATGAGAATATAATGAAGATTTGAAGTGAAGGATCTCCTTTGAGTCGTTGCAAATCACAAGGCCAGCAGAGACTTTACAAGCTCAACCCCTCTTTCTATGTCTTTACCATCCTCATTAAGAATATTTGTCTCTGACAACAGAAAAGCCTCCTGTAAGTCTGCTGGTTTTTGTACCTGTACCAATCTGTCATTATTGCCTTTAGTGTTTGGTGGAAAGGTTTAAATTCCTGTCTTTCTCATCCAAACCCCAGGATCATTCTGGGAGAGGGGAACTGACAAATAGCTCTTCTCTCTTTATTTTACATTCTAGAAGGCTATCATGTTTATATTACAATGTTTTCTTACTTTTTTGTTGGCTTGATGAACTCAGGGAAAGGCAGTTCTCATGAGAAAATAACTCAGAGCCTTCTGCTATGTGCTTTAAAAATTGTAGTGCAAAATGTATAGATACAAGATATTCAGCACATATCTTGAAGATAAATAAAACTTCACAAAGGCAATAATTGAGGTCTATCAATTCTAATGCCAGGCAAGTAGGTAATATCAATGAAATAGGATAACTGAACTTTAAAACCTAGTTTTAAAAGGTACTGCTGAAGAATTTTACTCCTTACAGCCCTTAGTTAGAGTGCTGGTTGCTCAATAGCTCATGTTCTCTGGCTCTAAAAGAATGCCAACAAGAAAATGAATTAGGGTTTTCTTTATGTTTTAGAGACAGGTAATGGATTACTACAACTTGGAAAGATGCTTCAGGACTAGACAGTCCACATAAACCTAGACAATTTCGAGAAATAAAAAAATCCCGAATTTGCTGCTCTAGCAGCAAATAAAACATTTTAACTTAAACAATTTCAGTAATCAATATCTAATCTGCACTCACAGCATTTTTTTTAGTTAGAAACTAAAAAGGTGAAAAGGTGGACTGTTTTGTAGCCAAAGAAGGAGCTTCAACTTTGTTACTTTGTGTCTAATTTGCCACAAAAAATAATTCCACTTTCATGTTTCTAATATTGACAAAATAAGGCAATCCATCTTTTCTCTGTGCTACTTGCTTTCTAAACACCAGTCTTATTTTGTCAGGCAATTTTGTTTTTCGATTTCAACTGACCCCACTGACCATATCCTGGATCATAATCCTCCTTTCAAGGACTATTTTGTTCTGGTGTGTCTCAGATATTCAGAAACGCTTGTCTCAGCCACACTTTATTCACTGTACTGCCCCAAAAATGCATGTAGGTGACATATGATGTATGTCAAATGGCAATGGGTACAGAAAGACCTGTCCATACTACAGCATTAAAGCACAAAAAACTGCACAAACAAACATTTTAAGTAGGGTAGCCAACCCTACTTAAAATGATAAGGCACCTTATAAAGGTTGCAGTTTGGGTATGGAGGTAGAATGTTTTCCATTGAGCACATGTTTTTCTTGCTGTTTTGAGAGTCCTAAATTACATGAAAAGGGGAAAGAGGCATTTTTTCAATCAGCAAAATGATTGCAAATTGAACCTTGTGATTAGAAATTAGTGTTTCACGGCTTACTTATAGTGCTTGTGCACTTTATTGATATTGGAGGCAGTTTTGTGGTTCAGAGTCTGCATATAGAAATTGAGATCATATAAAAACTCATCTCTAGAAGTCTGAGCATTAAATTTTTTATTTATTTACACATTTATGAATTTTTTTTAGAGAATAAAATAATTTGCATTTATTTTGCTGGACCGAGAAACTGCTATTAGTATATTGTTTAAATGAAATATATACTACACTGAATAGAAAATTTCCTTGCAGGTAAATATACTAGAAAATATTTTTCTCATTTTCATCTGGCACAGCCCATTTACAAATGAGGAACTGAAGTTTATAGCTTCTTACAGCAATAAAGGTGTATTAAGGAACATGAAAAATGCACAGTATGCATTACTGCTACCTATTTATAATTTAAGCTTTTGCCTGTTTTCTGATCCAAGAGCTATTAGTAAAATTTAAGCCTATCACTCAATGACTGTGTTTTGGGATTAACTATAAGAAAGGTTGTCTAAAACGAATGCTGAAAACATAATTCAACCCTGATGTGAGGCCCTGCAAAACCAATAGAAGAATTCCCAATGTAATATAAAGATTAGAGTATGTATCCATATATAACTCTCACAGTAGAATAGTGATGCCAACATGTAGAAATACCTACATTTTGTTAGCTATTTTATACAACTAGAAGCTACTATTTTTGGACGTAGTGCTTAGACCTGAAGCTTTCCATCTGTGTTTTGGAATATTCTGTGTCTTTTCATGGAAAAAGATTGTTCTTCATGACATAGGCATATTTTTAATATTCTTTAGACACTACAGAAGAGTTATTGCATTTGTACAATTTTTGAACAAAGCAAAACTTGTTTTTTGCTATTAAGATTGTAGATTTTAAGCATAATGATTCCACTTTCCCTTAGATCTTCACTGATGATTTTACAAAAGACATTATCTCTGATAACCATTTTTATACTGCTATTTGACAAACACTTCATATTTGGGTTCATTGTTTAAAAATATATTTTTAAAGTTTTAGGCATCGTATTAAGAATATTGAATTTTACATTACAAAATGATAAATATTCTGTGGAGCATTCAGTCATATACAAAATTTAAGTCACATGGATTTATCAAAGATGACAACTAGTTTTGACATATTTACTACGTTTTGTATTTCCTAATGTTAAGGTTTGGTATTCTCATCCCATTTTCAATTTTTAAATTTTAATTTGTGTAGACTTTGATGTAAAGTTTTCTGGAGCAGAGCTGATTTACTATGTTTTTTATAACAGTCTTAATTGTTATACATGACAAATTCAGAGATCACTGTAAGATCAGAATCACAGATACAACCTCAAGAAGAGTAACAAGTGTTAGACAATAGCACATTTTAATATCTTGTTCATATTATTATCAATAATAGTATAACTTCAGATGAGATATCTGAGCATTTTTTACACTTGGAAAAGAATTTCAAGCAGAAAAGCAACTCAAACTAATAGCATTCAAAGAGTAGAATCTGCATATAGCTTGAATTTGTCTAAGCTGCAATCTTATTATATAGTCACTGAACAAGTAATTATACTATCTGTTATTATAATTAATTTGTTCTGTGAAGACATATGAAAATAATTAATAACACTGTGGGAAATTATATTGTAAAAACTCTTGTATAATACATAAAGAGAAGGAAATTCTTCCCTTTTAATCCATATACAATAATTCTGCCTTTTCTTTTTTAGTACAGGGAAGATTGTAATCCTGTTAGCAGGGTACTGGAAAATATTTCTAAGAAAGACAATTTTAGCTTTTACTAAACAAAAACACTGTTGCACATTGGTTCATATTTGATGTTTTTGATAAAGAACTGTCAATCTCATAAGTTTTATTGCTGCAAATCACAATGAATTTTTATTGGGCTAATCTTAGGAGGTATTTGAGACATTTTAGATTCAGTCTTCATCCTGGCTGTGATACATACATTTTTATTTTCAAGTATCTGTTCCTACTGCTGAAGAAGTCTACAGGATTCAATTTGAATCAACAATAGGAATAAATCTACTTTTTGACCTCATACTTTTCAGTGCTTGTTCTTTTATGCTACTTGAGTTCCTTCCCCGTGACCAGTGAAATCTTTCCAGGACTTTGTGAGATCATTATTTTCCCACAACTATGTATCATTTCTCTATAAAATAAAGTTCATTCTTACAGCCAACTTTGCAAATATGCACACTTGGGTATTAAAATTATTTTAGATCCTTTCAGAAGACAAAGTGAAAGCTTCAAGATTGCTTCACCAACAACATTTTTATTTGTGGTTTTATTTTTCCAGAGGAAATTTGCATTTCAGTGAAAAGCCTCACAAACTTTTACTTCCAACAGCCAATATTAAGGCATAGTCTTAATATTTTCAAATTTTAATTATCATTGCTAACCATTGGGTTATATCAAAGTCCTATTCTTTCAACTATATCTTAGCCCCCCTTTCTGTATTAAGTGCATGGAATATGCTCAAGGATTACAATATGCAAAGGCACAGAACATGAAAAATAACACTAAAGGAACCCTGCCAAATACTGCTGTGATAGGTGGCACTGAAATGCCACAGATTTCTACCAATGCTTAAATTCTTCTACTCATTGCTTTAGATGGTGCAATAACACAGCCATTAAGCAAGATGAGAGCTAGTTTGTGAACAATTTATGTTCCAGTTCTTGTAATAAAATAGGCACATATGTTTTCATCCGAAGTGTTTATATCTCATTCATATGCCAAATGATTACAATAATATATATCAGTGGTGGTCTTCACATAAATATAAATTTAGCTACAACTTTCCTGTATCATTAGCCATAAAAACTTCAGGAGCACTGAGGCAGTAAGAGATACCAATGGCCGAGCAGTACAGCCCTGTACCTTCAGGGGATAATTTCAGCAAATCATTGTCAGCTTTACTTTCATTAACTCACTCAAGCAAAGATCAACAATGACCTTGGTTTTGCTTTATTGACAAGCATTATAACCCAGGATAAAAGAATTTATTTCATTCTAACACAAAACACATAATGTTGTGCTAAACTGATTGTGTGCTTAGGAAGTTTCTTCCTAGTGTATCAATGCCCCTCTTTAGCACCTACAGCAGGTTTTACCTCAGAAGTTCCAGATAAACCTAAAAAATGGCCTGCAATTTGCTCTGTTATTATGAGGTCATTTGAATCTTAATGTCACCTTTATATGGCCTGTTATTGGCATACAAGAAGAAAATGTGCAAATTCATACTTGCTACGTATATCATCTATCAAGCAAGGAAAAAACTGCACACTGAAAAAGAAGATGGAGATTTCATTCCACTTGATATGTAATATTTTAATGACATTCTAGTGGCATTATTCTGGTATGTCCATTTATGAGCTGAAGTTTCCCAATATCCAAAGAAAATTTACTGTTTCATTTGGTCTGGCTTATGTCAAAACAGTTATACATATACAAGACAATTACAAATTTATTTATGCTAAATATTTCATTAAAATTCTGGGCATTAATCTTGTAATTACATCAAACAGTCAGCTTTCAGACCACACAATGTAAGCAATATTACTTTTGGTACAGGGTTGTGTTGGACCTTTCTGTACTTACTTGACTAGGAACTCTCTACTGCATCAGCTGTTGCAGGAACATCAATAAACTGATAGTTGGTGCTTGATTTGGGATTTATTCATTTGGAAGTGATTCAAGTCAGGGTGGAGAAAGGAAATCAAGGTCTTATTTAGAAGTCCGACAAGAAAAAATTGGAGAAAGCTTGAATTATGATAAGTAATCCGGCTCTGAATTTTGCAGATTGAAAATCTCTAACTTTCTCATTTTATATGAACACTATAATTCAGCTTGTGGTTGATGGTGGTCATTAGATGTTTCCATATCTTTTTTTCTACCTGCACCTGTATCAATTTAATGTCAAGTCTACATCTACTGTACAATTTAATTCTGTTAAGTCAAATTACTATGAAGACCCATTCCTATAATTCTTAGAAAAATATCAACATAACTGACAAGACACTGTTGCTGTAGTGACCCTCTTTCAAATATGCACTTTACAATTTGTAAGTTGGAAAATGGCTTACTTTCAGAATGAACCTTGTAACAAGACATGTTGGTTTGTGGCAAGGACAATGAGCTGGTGATAGCAGCCCCTTGTGCCTTCATGGATGGCAGTGTCCATCACCATGGTGTAAGATGGGACTTTCTCCTGGAAATTACAAAGTTTGGAAACTTGTCAAGCAGACACCTATTCCGCAGTGGCATGCAGATTACATGACCTCTTAAGGCCACTTTTCCACTCATCTGTGTATGCTTTTTAACGTGGGCCAAGGCCCTTGAACCAGTAAGCGTTGCCCAAGAGTTTCTCTGGAATATACTCCCAACTGAAAACTTTTCAAATGTTAGTAGAGTCAAAACAATTTTGATTCTTTTCAGTTTCACAGAAAAAAAACCCTGAATTAGAAACTTCACCCCAGTCAGGTCCTCATCCAATTCTGTGTACAACTTCGACTGCCTTAAGTGGCAAAACTGCCGTTCTCCTGATTTTATTTTAACAGCATAAACTACTAGATATACTGCTTTCTTTATTTATAATTTAATTTTGTGCAGTGGCCATGCAGATGGCCCCTGTGTGGAGGGGATGCCTCATGTGGGACAAAGCTGGTTCCACCAGCTCCAACCAATCCACCACAGGGCATGGCTGAGCCCCAGAGATGATGGCACTGACTGAGGAGCAGCAGGGATAAGGGAGGGCAGAATGGTGAAGGGAACAGTAAAAGAGACAGCCCTGAGAACCCTGAGGGGAGAGTAGGAGGGAGAGGAGATGCTCCAGGTGTCCCAGCAGGAATTCCCTGGGAGCCTCTGGAGGAAAGCATGCAAAGAAAGTTGTCCCCTTGCTCCCAGTGGAGGACTGCACACAAGATCCAGGGGACAAACCACCATGGAACTGCATGGAGCCACTACCCTGGAGTAGGTTTTTCCTAAAGGACTGCAGCCTGTGGACTGAAGATCTGAAAGTCCCATGATGGAACAAGGGTAAAGCATGAGAAGGATGAAAAGGTAGAGAGGAACAACCATGAACTGACCACAACTTCACATTCTCCATCCCATTACACTGCTCAGGAGCAGGGAAGTAGATGAGTTCAGGATGAGCTGACATTGAGCCTAGGAAAAGGGAAAATAAAGGAAGGGCTGCTTTAATTTGTCTTTGTTTTTTGCCACCCAAACCTATTTTAATTGTGAATAAATGAAATTATTTTTGCCTAAAACTGTTTTGCCTGTAAGTAATGGCAGGTGAATTCTCCTTCATTATGAGCCATGGACTTTTCTATCTTTTTTTCTCCTCACCTCTTTAGTTGTGGAGGGAGAGTCCAAGAGCATCTGGATGCCAGCCAAGGACAATCTACCATAGACATTTACAGCAAATATTGGTGAAGTTGGGGAATTACCAGTAATTATATATATCAATTTTTTTAAATGTCTTCTCAGAAATTGTGCAACAGAAAAATCAAAGCTTTATTAATTGGCTCCCTAATTGGCCAGTTATGGATAATTACCTAGGAATTATGTGTTCAAACAGTCAGAATCATTGTATTAGATCACAGGATGGATTTGGAGACTGAAATATAGAAGGAAATTATGTTGAAAAATCCAGAGCATTGGTTTTCTAATAAAAATACCAACTTTTTAAACAATATAGTTAACAAATAAGTGATAGGGAGCAATGTGAGACAAAATTAGCACTCTTGGAATGGAAGTAAGTTACTAGTCACTTGTTACACTTAATAGTCACTTAATAGCCACCTTAACAGGCTGTAGCTCTGAGCAGCCATATTAGGAGCATAGCCATAACAATGTCTTTCTATATTGGCTTTTTTTAATGGTTGCTGAGGGACCATAATGGTTTTCAAAGGTATCAGTAGATCAAATCCAGCTTGCTATGATTCTCATAAATCTTAGTATGTTACAGGGATAGACCCTTTACAAGGACATGGAGTGATGGGACAAGGGAGAATGACTTCCAGCTGACAGAGAGTAAGTTTAGATCAGTTTTTAGGAAGAAATTCTTGCCCCTGAGGCTGTTGAGGCACTGACACAGATTGCTCAGAGCAGTTGTGGATGCCCCATCCCCGGGACTGTTCAAGGTCAGACTTGATGGAACTCTGAACAACCAGGTCTAGTAGGAGATGTCTCTGCCCATGGCAGGGGGTTGGAATGAAATGAGTTTTAAGCCCCTTTCCAACCCAAACCATTCAGGTATTTGTGAACATGGGTAGAGTTGTAGCTGATCTAAATCACTAGGACACAATGGCTGGAAATGGACTATTTAGCCAAATGGTGTGGAAAAAAAATTTTGAAGGCATCATTTTGGGCATAAAAGTTTTGGAGGCATACATCTTAGAAGGAGTAAGTGGCATGTTATAGACTGGAAATATTCACTGTACTGATAGTGCAGATCTCAAGAACCTGCATATATTATATCGTTTTCCCTTTTTCAGCACATTTGAAATGCAACCTTGCCTTCTGGCTGCTGAGAGTAAATTCATTTAGAAAAGTACTAGAGGCCAAAAAATAACTTAGGAATATATAAATCTACATATGGGTGAAAAAATAACTGTTTATTGTGGTGAAGAACATTTCTATAGTTTATAAATAAACTATTTCAGCTTCTTAACATTCTCTGATTGAAGTAGCTCAGAAGCTACTCCAGAATTTGACATTTGGATTTTAAGCTGAAGTGCAGGAAAATAGACCATATGTGAAGGTCACCAACAATTCATCTAAGACATTTAAAGTTACAAACTCTCTAGCAACATTTCAGATATTCATCTATTTATAAAAAGACTTCATTAAAAGACATCTAGTAAGGATTTAAAATGGTTTCTGAACAAATAAAATGAGAAATGAGGAAGGGACTTAAATATTAGACAAAGTATCGGCTAAACTATGTAGGCAGCTAGATTACAGGTGCAAACACATTATTGTCACCATTTTTAGAAACAGGTTACATACCAACTTCTGTACTTCAACATTTTGTCAATGTACAGTCAGAAATTAATCAGTATTCCCTATGCAGAGGTCATCTGAATTTTTAATGGCATCTGAATTTTTAATAGCATGTAATTTTTTCCTCATGAATTGCACCAAATATTTTATTTAAAAAAAAAAAAAACTATGAAAATAATAGTTTTTATATTGCAACTACAGCTATTCAAATCACCATGTATTACAAAGCAAATAAAGAGCTTCAGTTTTTGGTTGCCTATTTCCAAATATGTGCAAATGTGTGGGATGACTTCCAGAATACCATACTCACATATGATGTCCTAAAACTGTGTAATTTGGAGTTCTCTGATAAGATTAGGCATTTGTCACACAGAGAATAAGTGAAGATCAGCATATGTCCCTTCTGGCACATCATTAAGAGAAAACTGAATTCTGCTGCAGGATCAAGGTGCTCCTGTCAGAAATCTCTTCTTAGGAATCTCAATGTGCCCCACTTCTTATGCTAAAGAAATGACTTGAAGTTGCAGCACTTTGGAAGGCTCTGCTGCATCAGAATGAGCTTTCTGAACAGACACAAAAAGTAAAATAACTCATCTTTGCTTATAAATCCTAAATTCTCCTGAATATCTTAAGATCCATGGGATTTACGCTTGGGAGTAAGACCTGTGGGTCTTAATGCCAGGTTAACAGCACAACCACTTTTTTAACAAGTTCCATGAAAATATGGTAAATATAAATAATTTAAATGAAAATAATGGGACTGGGGACACATTTCTAGAATTAGTATAGATTTCTTCAAGCTAAGCTATATATATAACAAAATTTTAGTGAAAAGTAAGGCAAAGATCATAATTGAACCCTAAAGAACCTTGGTTTCTTTTATCTCATGAATTTCTGACAAGGAAATAGATCTCTTGCTCAATTTTAATAATCTGAAAGTTTGATGACTACATTTAATATTGCAAAAGACAAATTTAGGTTAAAAATTACACCAGCTAACATGGGCAGTTATTTTAAAATGAGATGAGCTTGTGCTCTTGTTCAATAACCACAGAAATAACCTGAAAACCAGCTAAAGTGAAAACAGGTTCCTGATCTAGCCCTAATCTAATCTATCTGCTTAATTTAATAGTAAATTCCCTGAAATGAAGTCCTCTCAAACCATAACAAACAGGTTTATCTATGACGAGCACAGTCTTAACACACCTGTGGTCTCCTTGGGCACATAAAGAGAAAAAGACTCTCACATCATATTAGATTCCTGTAGCAGACTGTGCAAACTCAAATAATAGGAATAAGGAATGAAAAATTAAAAGACTGCCACATTTCTGTAAATTCCAGTATACTGGTTTAGGATACTTGGGATACTGGAATCCAGAGTTATTTTCTAAAACCCATCTTTTAAAAATACTCAATTAATCAATAAGTAAAACGACATATAATTAAAACTGTAATTTTCTTTTTCTATATTACCATATGATGGTCTAAAATGAAGATAAAATGTGCCATTATGAATGTACAGATTTATACTATTCAACTTCATAAATATGACATGACAGCTACATTCTATGAGGTAGAATATCCAATCTCATGAATTTTAGAGCTGTCAGTTACTGGAGAAAAGAGAAATAAAACAATTATATACAATTATATATATTATATATACAACATAACAAAATACCTCTAATTTCCATATTTGTTACTTGCAATATGCATACACAGTATGTTTGGAAGTTACTAATTATAACACATTCTGTAACATAAAAGGTTACATTTAAAACAGTGAATACAGGCTTTCTTCACAGAAGAATTGTCCATTTTCTATTCTTGGTATGCAGGTAAGTTAATGCATTATTGAAAAATAAATCTAGTCTGATTTTATTCCATAAATAATTAAATGTCCTGATTCAAAATTCCATCATTTACTTATAAACTGGAGTTGGCTTGGTTTTTTTATGCAATGTAAACCCTTCTATAGCTTAATTTTTAATATTACTTTAATTTCTAAATAACAAGAAGGAAAGAAACTTCCTATAGTTTTCAACTATGCATTGGTGGCACTTCCCTATGCAACTCCGCAAATTTCCTGAAGCTCCTTATAATCCTTTGTCAGATTGGTGTCTTAGGAATTTCACTTGGGCTGAAGAGCACAGAGATATTGTTGTAGATGCCACTGCCAAGACTTGCAGTTCTGTGATTTTCAAATTAACTACAGAACAGTAGAGTTTTGTATATTGAGTTTAAAATCACAAGGCTAAGGATTCTCCTCAAAAAAATGGAAACAAGGCTTACACAGTAAGGTCAACAGAATGATCAAGTGATAAAGTTTTATCAAAGCATTTTCTGGCTTTGGTTCTTTTTTCAAAATTAAAATAAAAGATCAAATAAAAGACAAGAGTTATCTATAAGTAGATGAGGTCACTAGCATAACTCTTACTCCATCTGTCGCTTACATGTACATGATTATTTTGATATGTCAAAATAATAATGTCAACAAAAATTAGTCTGGTTTCTGATTTTAACTCCAACAGCACTATACAGTCCTAAATTAAAAACAAAAACAAAAACAAAAACAAACAAATAAACAAAAACCCACCCTAATACCTTAGGGGAAAAAATATGTTAAGCAATATAAAAAAAGTACGTGCTTTTGTAACAATAACTACAAGAAGCTGGATATTTTTCATTATGTTAGGAAGTATGTAATCCATGTGCAATAAACTTCATTTTAATCTAATTAACAAGAATTTTGTTAACAATTCTTTGCTCACCAGCTGAAGTGCTGCAGCTATTTATAAACCTGATAGCCTAACATTCTTCTCGATTGTCAATTTTCTCATTAATTTCTTTGGGAGTTTCCTTCAAAGCTTGCCCTCTATATATTTTAGGGCTGTGAACTGAGATGAAAATATAATTGGAATTGCACTTTGTAGGTTTCAGCTCCGTGTTCTGGTACTCGATCATGAGCAAAAGAAACAGGGTAGAATATCTAATATAAATGTGAAGTCTAATATTCCAACAAAAATTTCTCTTTCTTTCTTTTTCTTTCTTTCTTTCTTTCTTTCTTTCTTTCTTTCTTTCTTTCTTTCTTTCTTTCTTTCTTTCTTTCTTTCTTTCTTTCTTTCTTTCTTTCTTTCTTTCTTTCTTTCTTTCTTTCCTTCCTTCCTTCCTTCCTTCCTTCCTTCCTTCCTTCCTTCCTTCCTTCCTTCCTTCCTTCCTTCCGACACTTCCTTCCTTCCGACACTTCCTTCCTTCCTTCCTTCCTTCCTTCCGACACTTCCTTCCGACACTTCCTTCCGACACTTCCTCTCTTCTCTTTTAGCTAGAAATGCCTTGAAAATTTTTAGGTTATTGCTGGTAGGTGTTACTGAAAAAAAAAAAAAAAAAACAACACAAAACAAACCAAATCAAACATCCACCTCAAAAAAAAACCCCAAAACAAAAACAAGCAAACCTAACTGTAAAGAAGTTCCCATCCACAATGTTTGTTACTGGATAACTGAATTGTATAAAGTAGTAGATAGACCCTAAATTAATATAAAATATCTTGTCTTCATGAATTTTCTTTGTGGTAAAACACAGTTTTTTCAGGCGATTTCAATTAACAAATTAGTCTGCTCCCTCTATCTTGTCCCTCCCTGGTCCCTTGGACTCTTCTTGGCAGTAAGGTGAAAACACACTACAGCTTTCGGCCACTCAATACACCTCTGAAAATGCTTACACCAAGAAATGGAAATTGGTGCAGTTATGATTAAACTGATGAAATATTCTGGTTTTCTTCACAGAACTGCAAAATGGGAACAATTCTCCCAAGGCCAACAGCAAAACAGGGCTGTAAGACCAAAATCAGGGACATGTTCATACTGTTAACACTGACTATTTTTTAATGTCGTTCTCTACCATATTTTCCATCACAATGTAGCAGGTAGATAATGTCTTTTAAAGCTTCTTGATGCTCTCAAAATGACCCAATTAACTGCAGCTAAGAAATACCCAATTGAGGTTTAATTTTCTAATGAAAATATAGTGGGTTTTGTACGCAACATTCTAAAGGAAGTAGATGTCTTCAGAAAAGAATATTTGAAAACACTTTTGAAATGCACTTTAACCATCCAACACTCAGCTAGCTGCTTTGAATATTTTCAGCTTTAACTGCTGTGAAAATTCAGGTCTCATTTGGAGTATGATTCAATTGAACTTCAGAAAACTTAATTTTGTCAATATTGCCAGACTGTACATATTTAGATTACTGCATAACTGAACAGATTTAAAACAACTTTTTGATTAAAAGCATCTCTTTCAGAATAACAAAACACTTGATGGTATCACTGAATTAGCTGTTGGAAAAAACAGAAAAGAATTTGAAGGTGTATGCAAACTGAAGAGAAATAATTCTGATATTTTTTTTTTAACTTACCCAAATATTAAGACCTCAAAGACAAAGAGAGGAAAGAGATTTCTTAATATTGATCTGTAGGTACAAAACAAAGAATAGTCTTCTATAAAACTTTTCCGATGAGAAATATCAAGCAGTCATTAACTGAGACATAAAATATAAATTAATTTTAAATGAGGTTTGGGGAGAGGAGCATACCTGTCTCCTCTCTATGTTAATGTCATAGGGAGAAAGAGGAAAAGAAAATCTCCTGTTGTAAAAATTTCTCTTATTAGTTCTGCTAGGCATTTAGCAGGAGAAGTCTTTTTGAGTTATATATTCAACAAAATCTTCTCTGAAACAAAAATACTATTTTTTACGTGGTCAGAAAAACACAAGGTCATGCAACCTCAAGGATTTCTTGTACATGACACAGATAAAATTCTCACATTCAACACAGAGAAGCAAATAATTTGTTCCATTTCTAGAGCTGTCTGTACCACCTCTAGTGATGTTCTAAGATAACAGTCCTTTTTTATTCACAAAATCTGTCAATATGAACAAATACAGCTAGCACTATCATTATCAATATCATGAAGAAATATTTTTGTTGAGATGTAAACATATACCTATGAATACAGAAGAGTCTTGACAAATGTAACTTAAATGTTATCCCCAGATTAGGAAGGGATTTTTTGTGCTCTTTTCAGACATTGACAAGATGAAGGATTTAATAAAAAATATTCATTAAAGACACCTACTATAACTCTGAAATTACTGTGATGCAAGAAAATGTGTTTAGGACTAGAAATAACAAAGAAAATGGGTTCTGTTTATGCATTCACAGTTCCGTCTGAATCAACAACTAACAAAAGATGAAAGGAGGTCTCCCTTTAGAAGGGGAGGAGAAGGACTGGTGCTGAGGAAGTGCTACTTCCAACTGGTCTTTTGTTGTTGCTAGGAAGAGCTCTCTGAATTCTTCTTCACCATAGGAAAAAACATACCACAACCCTGTAAAAAGAGTCAAGCACATCCACAATAAAATCAGTAACACCTATGTAGGGCACATGTTTAAAAAGCCAGGTTTGATCTATTACTACCCAAAATTTTAGCATATTTCTTCATCTTTTGTTAGACATTCAATATTCTCTCCCATCCAAATTCATGGAAGTGCACTGTACACAATTTCAATAATTATTTTTGCTGAATAGAACTTAGAAATTAAAGCTAGGGCCTCATTGTACTATGGCTTGTGCACATCTGGGATGAAAAGATTGCCTCTTCACCAGAGAGCTTATATCTAAATTGATGGAAAGAGTGTGCTGTTACAGAGGTGATTCAAGGTATTTGGTCAAAATGCCAGGATTTTCAAAGACAGATAAGAAAATTGAGTCTGTGCTCCACAGCATCAAGTATTCATAAGATTTCTTGCATTATTCTCATTTTATCACTCATATAAACCACTACCATGTACTCATTCTAGACAGGCTAAAAATTACACACTCAAACAATCAATAAGTATTAAAGAAAACTTTCAAACAGCAGCGTTCATTCAGCCAGTTTCCTGACAATAAACTCAAAATACTAATCCTGAAACTGAAAAATGTTTGGTTTTGTGGTTCTACAAGACCTATTGTGTAAGAACATGATTAAACATACCTAAGGACCCCTCCAAAACACTTTGCACTTCAGAATATTTTCCTGGCTTCATAGAAATCCTCAGAAAGTCCACAATTGACTCCTGAATCTGAGCTCAAATTGTATTTATAACTGTTCTGGCAAAACAGTTTCTGATATGTTTTCTGATAAAATGTTGTCATAAATGGCTCGTGTCTCACAGCTCTGGGGAAGATACATTCTGCTGTTGCTGAGAGGCGCCATGAGACGAGCACCAAATCTATCCTCGCATGCTCAGATTTCCATCTGTGACAGTAAATGCTGCTGTGAAAACTCACTGTATCAGCTTGTGCTGACAATCAGTTTTCTGACCAACCCAGCCCTTTCCAGAGCGTGAGAAGCAGAACCTGTGAGCTTTCTGTGTTCCCTCCCCAGGCAGTCTGCCCTCCACAAACCTGCTCTCCTCAGTGTGTGACACATTATCCTGCTAAATGCTTGTTTTGATGTACAGGACCAGGGGTGCTGACACACCTGCTCTGTGTGCCCTCCATGGAGCACTGCCACAATATACAATCACTTCACGTCTTTGGGATATTATATACATGCATTCCCCCATGCATACAGCCTGAAGTTCAACACAGGCAAGGCAAGAAACTTGCTGGAAATGCCTCTTAAATTCAGCTCAGTTTTGTAGTCCAAACTTTAAAACTGGTTCTAAAAGGACACATCTCGGGATGTTTTGGTGGTTGCTGTGGCCCCGAGAGATGTTAAAGTCTCTTTTCCCAGCCCAAGTGCTTGAAGAATGAGCCAGAGCTCTTCATTTCTCGGTCTCAAGGTTGTTTATTCTGTCTTATCCAGAAAAATTTTCTCCTGCCCTGCCAAGATCCGTCCAGCAGGGCAGTTCCAGGCACTCTGCCTGCTCCCAGAGCAGTGTTATGTCTTTACACTAAAAACTACGTATAACATGTTTACAATCACTTTCCAATGCCTATCACCTATGTTAGACAGTGAGCTTCTACTCTAAACCAATCTAAAAGTGCCAACATCACAGCAGAAGATGGAGGCCAAGAAGAAGGAGGAGAAAAGCTGGACATGCCCAGACCCCTCCATCTTGCCTCCTGAACCCCCATACCAAAAACCCCAAAATCTACTTTTCCACCCCATGATAACTTCACTATTATTCTACCTAATTTGTCATGGCTTGCTGATCTTCAAGTAAGGTTGGTAATTTGCTCCATGGGTCATAATCAAAACCACAGGTGCTTTGGGCTCCGTGCCAGGGCTTCTGAGCCCCCTGGCAGGGGTGTTGGCCATCCTGGATAGCCAGAGGGATGTCCTGGGTTCCAAAAACACATGCAAACAGTAAAGTTTGAATGAGTCAGTAAAATTAATGACATGCATTGTCTATCTTATGTGAGGTTGTGCACACAACGTGTGTTATAACTATAAAAACACATAATAGAAATGAAGTGATTGGTCTGATTTAAACATAGAACATAAAGAAAGATTTATCTAATAAATTATTTATGCAACATTCAAATTTTTGTGGCATTTTTTCAATATATTTTAGTAGTTCCAAAGTTGAAAAAGCAGAACTTCTGATCAATATTGATTTTCAGCTGATAAGCTTCTTCCAGTCTTCAGTAAATTAAAACTGTAAATTGTGGCTACAGTTACACAGTGTGTTTTTCTTTCTGAAATACTCTACAGGACTTCTCTATTCTAAAATAATAATCTTATTTGAAAAGATTAAAAAAGACATGGAATTTCTCATGAATTCTCTTAAGAATACTTAATTCTAAAGCACATTTTTCTTCATTGACTTGAAAACAATACCTGATTTTTTATTGATTAAAGAGATTTTGCTGGGTTTTTTTCCCCAGATTTGCAGTCTACAATTGTCTGTTCTCCTGTAAAGTCCTTGTTTAAAAAAAAACCAAATTAATACAAATATATTTTCTATATGAATAGATAGTTTAAATTCGACTTTAAGGATTGTTATGTATGCCAAACTGAAGGATACTGAAATTAAGCAGCAATAAAAAAAAGACATAAATAATTTTGAAGACAATTGGAGCCTTGCCTGAATGAGACATATACAGCAGACTTTACTATACTGTCTCCTTATAATAAAAGTAGTTTTATTTAGCATATTAGACCCTGAATAAAAATAAAAGGTTAAAAATGGCATTCATTAACATAAAATTTTAAACTAAATTAAGTTAAAGTAAGAAAAATGGTGAGAAAAGTTAGTGAGAAAAGGAGATGCAAAAATAAGGTGGTGGTTATAGAACTGAGGCGCTTCTGGAGACCAGACCCGCTTTTCTGCATTGCAAGTCTCTATATCTCACAACAAACACAGAAATAGGTGTCCCTTCTCAACAACAGTTTGCAGGCAGAGGAGGATTCTCAACTGGGAATACAAGATTAGACACATAAACCCAGATTATACTGATTTAAAAACAGGTGCAGCAAAGGCACAATACTGAGATTCTCCTCCTACTTCCAGTGGCAGAGCTGGAGCAATATTGAAATGAAATTCCAAACTATCCTTCAGTGCTGAGCTGCCCTGGGTGAGACAGAGTGCTCTTTATGCCTAAGGAACACATCTGTAAACGAGTTACAGAATATAGTTGAAGGAGAGGAAGCCAATGGGTTACCAGAGGAGAAACTGGCCTTATGACTATTGTAATGATTTTGAAATGTTTGGAATTATAGGATTTTCTGGAAGCTGCTACAGCAATAGAATCAGTGGAGGAATGAGAATAAGGGTTTCCCTAAGTGGTCTTGATGAGATTCCTGTATGATACCTAAAATCTTGGGCTTTTAAAAAAATAAAGAATGTACACTGTAGCTCTCCATTCATGCTAAAAAAACCACCCAATAATTTTATATGTGAGTAATGTATGTTGGAATGAGCAGTATTATAACCTTTAAAGCTCAAACATGAATTGGCATGAAAATGTAAATTATACTGCTTGTTACATTACTTAGATATGTACATTTGCTGCAACAATCATTTAGTAGTTGATCATCTTGTCATGATTGTAATCTGTTGGTTGCTACAGGTTGAGATAATTTAGAAATGGATTTTTCCATTTTTTATTTGAATAAAGCACCTTTTTCCTTAGAAATTTAAACTTGAACATACATGGCAGAAATATGGAAAACTATTATTATGAAAATAAACCATAAATTATTTCATATCTATATACTATATCTCCATTGCAATCAGCATTAGATAATCTTTGTTTTATTAATCTGTGTTTTTGGTTAATTGAGAATCATTAAAAATAGCTAAAGTAGGAGACCAAGATATAAATATTGTTTGGATTGACTTGATTTTTTTTCTGGACTTCTTACTGTGATATAAATTCTTACTTCAAATCAGCTGTTAAAAATCCCTTACAATAAGTGTGTGAATTTACTCTTGGACACATTCTGAATAAATGGGAAGTAAGCATGGGATTGGAATTGTGTGAGAAAGAGTGTGAGAGGAAGAGAGTGGGAAACAAGTAGAAAAGAACAAGTTTTGATTCTTTTCTAGAAAGAATTTGCATCCAAGAAATGAGCTATTAAACATAGACTGAAACACATTGGAATAAAGACTTTACTTAAGAAGGAAAAAAAACAAGACAGTAACAGGAATAGCAAATTTAAGACCTGAAAAGGACTCAATGAGAGGACAGGAATTAGCATATCTTCAAATAAATATCATGAAATTAAACAAATTATCATTTCAGGAACAAATCTTATTTTTATTTGAATGTAGAGGGTTGAGCTAAAACTTGTGTTTGGAGCTGACCTGCAAGCCATATTTTTTATTCTGTCATTGCTTGCACTTTGCTGTTCTAGTTGGCAATGCTCCTTGTTATGTCTTAAGTTTTATGAAAGTTAAAAGAACTACAGTAAGTATTATGACCAAATTTTTTGCAATGGAAATTCTTCTGTACACCTTGTTTTAGCTATATCAATTTATAATTTTTGTGAGACACTTGCAACACGGTTTCAGAATCTAAATTTGTTATAAGTCATCTTGTGTTTTTAGAATTCTCCAGCCCTCCTTTTTCTGGCATTTTATGTGGCCCCTCAGCCAACTCCTCTCTGTTCCAGGTCACTTGAAAAGTCTGGATTAAAAATGTATGTTTGGCAGGCAGGTTTTCCAAAGTTACTCAAATCTCGAATGATTTGGATTCCATGCATAATTTTATTTTAAAACTCTCTCTTTAACCAAGTGCCATCCACATCTTTCCTGCAGTCACCAAGGGTTACCTCCTCAGAGCTCCCTAGGAAAATGCAACTGCAAGCATTGCCCAGGGCCTTCAAGATCTGCTGTTACAAATTTAGCTGTGTTGTACCATTTCTTCACTTGAATCACCATCTTTAAACATTTATGTACAGCTCCTCTGCTTCTTCCTTCAGACCCCAAACAGTCCATGAAGCTGCCCTTGATGGTGACAGCCTCATCATCCCATCGTTTCAGTCCCACTTTGCAGTAGGGTAACACCTCTCTGCTGCCAGGTTAGCAGTGCCTTGGCGGTTAAACAGGGTAGATGATCAAATCTTTCCCTTTTAAAGAAGGATTTAAAGATGTCTGTTGAAGCTTGGTGGGGTTTATTTTTAACAGAAAAAAAAAAAAAAGGAAAACATGAAAGACAGGGTAAGAATTTCTCCTGTAGGGAGGTAACTGGAAAAGATTGCATTTTGAAAGAGAAGAACAAGAGCTGATAGAAACATTCACAGCAGAGATCATGTGGAGATATCTTAATCTTGTCTCCTCCTCCATGCTTATTTTTTGGGATTTTCTTCAGTTTAAGGATGTGTTTTACATACTTTTTCCATTAATTCAAATGTTTATCCTCGCTTCTTTATCATCCCTAAAGTGAAATGGATTCTCAAAATATCAAATGCTCCAGGAACTCCACTGGAGAATAAGTTGTTAATTTTGCCAGGAAAAGGCTTATAAATGTTGGAATAGATGACAAAATTGATGGGGGGAGGGTGTGGATGGGGAGATGGAAGGACAGACAGAATAGTAAAATGGAAAGGAAGAGAGAGCTCTGATCTTGTACAGATGCAGAAACAAGGATGGTTTCAGAAAACAGATGAAACAAGGGTAACAATTCCCACTTGCTTCCACTGCAGATCTCTTGACTGAGGGCTGGCACTGGGGCTAATATCCAAATGCTATCAAAGAGAACATATTATGAGACAATTTAAAACATTTCTGTACTATTTCTGACTCTTATCTCCTCAATGGTGTCATTAATTTCTAAGTTTCAGCTCCTGCACTCAGCAGTGATATTATTTACAACAGCTGCTTCTGCTATTGACTGATGAAATTAAAATTCACTTAAAAGCATTACAAAGAACAGACTTGCAGATTGTTTTGTGAGGATTGACATTACCTTGAGAAACTGTATTGATTTGCCATATTTATTTATGGAACTTCTTCCATGACAAATTTTTATGGATAATTGAAGGAGGTGAGAAAAAAAAAAAAAAACACAACTATGATTCACTCCAAAGACTTCAAGTCCTCTGACATTTTTTCTTTTTTTTATCTGCTTCTGAGTGGCAAAACCTGCTACCCTATTAAGAATTTTGAGCCTCAAATTTACACAGACAAAGATTATTCTACAAATAATTGAGTGTAAGAAAAGGTCTATTTCTCAGCCTTCTTGAATATACATAGAGTTGGAATTCATGCCCTTTTTTGTTACTTTTACCTGTCTCTACTTTGTGCCAGAGACCTTCCTTCTGCATTTCTCTACCTCTTCCTCATCTGGCATGTAGAATAGCAAATGGAGCTAAATGAGCTCACAGAACAAACTCACTATTATGCCATTAATGTTTAAACTCCTCTTAACTTTCAAGGTAGAAAGTTCAGCATGAAATTACTCAAAATAGACTGTCGAAAATTCCATTTGCAAAAGCTGTTTTTTCATAATTCTGGCATAGTGTTATTGCGATTATTGCAGAAACAAATAAATATATTTTAAAGACTTCTTAGATGTATGTATAAAGGTTATTTTAATTGCATGGTGCATTGCAGAAAAATATATATACCTATTTATAAATAGTAACCATTTGCAATGGAGACAGTACGTGCAATGCAGACAGTATTACCATGATGTTAAATAGGATCTTTCTGAGTTCAGTCTCATTATCTTAACAATTTCAGAGAGAACAAGAATGTTGATGAGACAAGATAAGTCTTCTGGTCCCTTATAGCTGAAATAGTGAAGATATTTCATCACTAAAATACTGCCTCTAACTGTATTTTACTCCATGAAAAATACTGTTGTGTTACAGTTAAAATTAGTCATATTATAAAGTTTATTCTTGAAGCTAAGCTGACCTCATTCGTTGAAGCCAAAGCTCTAAACATTCCTAACCAAAATAGCTTAAGAATTTTGTTCTCCACTCTGCTGAGAGCCCACCTGCAGGGCTGCATCCAGCTCTGGGCTCCCAGCACAGCAAGGACAGGGACCTGCTGCAGCCAGCCCAGAGAAGGCACCGAGGGCATCAGAGGGATGGAGCAGCTCTGCTGGGAGGAAAGGCTGGGAGAACTGGGATTGTTCAGCCTGGAACAGAGAAGGCTTTGGGGTGAGCTCATTGAGTTCTTTGGGTACCTGAAGGGAGCCATCAAGAAAGATGGAGAGGGCCTATTTATAAGGGCCTGGAGTGACAGGACAAGGGGGAATGGCTTCAAACTGAGAGTAGGTTTAGATTGGATATTAGGAAGAAATTCTTCCCTGTGAGGATGATGAGGCACTGGAACAGCTTTTCAAGAGAAGTTTTGACTGCCCTATTCCTGGAAGTGTTCAAGACAAGATTGGATGGAGACTGGAGCAACCTGGTCTACTGGGAGGTGTCCCTGCCCATGGCAGGGGTTTGGAACGAGATGATCTTTAAGGTCCATTTTAAGTAGAAACCATTCTACCATAACTCATCACATTTCTACCAAACAATGGACAGATGAGATAAATACCATAAAAATCAAGGTGTGTGTTTCAAGAATGTAAAACATGTATTTTCAGGAAGAATATAAGAGGAGTACCATCTTTTTATCAAATTTGTTATTACACATCAATGCAAGCATTGAAAGATATCCCCAAGTAAGTAACAGCTTAGCAACTTTTATACATTGAAGTCTTTAGAAGTATGGATCTACCATGACTAGTTTCAGAAAACATATCATTGATATTAGTTAGTGCTATAGCACAGCATTTGGAGTTACATAGTTTCATAGAAACTTTATAGATTATTTTTAAAAAATATTTTGAAATGTCAATCCTGCATGCTATCAGGTTATTTCATTTATCTAAACCTTTCCCCTTGTAAATCAAGCTTTGCTAAGACAACATACAATTCTGTTGAAGTCAATTTGGATTTGATTTATTGCTTACTTTGTCTGTCCATGATATCTTCTTCACATTTCTTCCTATGTTGTCATGAATAAAATGGTCTGAGTCTCTCAGAGCAATATTTGGTCAGTTCCAAAAACCTAAACAGTCTATATCAGTTTTATTTTTGCACGTCATCAGGAGTGGTGTTTATCCTTTAAGTAGCAAAAAAGAGCTGCACTGAAAATGCAACTCAAAATATCCATGAAATTCAATCAGCTTATAGATCTGAATGTGCTTTCTTCTTCTTTTATGGTTTAAGAAACAGCACCTAAGCTTGTAAAATGCTGTAAATAGCTGATGTATAAAAGACAGCTTTGAAATAAGGACAGACTGAGAATAAATAAACTGCAAAATTTTATTTAGAAAAGATGACTTTTTCTGTGTTATTGAAAAATACACATATTTGTATATGTTATCTCAAGATACTAGAAGAATTTCAAAGGCTGTTCATGCAAAAGATTTAAATGTATCTTATTTCCTTGCAGACTTTGAAATGTGACCACATCTTTTAGTATCACCACTTGGAATAAACACAATATATGCAGCAGCTTCTCAGTAAGCAGATAGATATTTTGGAAGTATATTAAGTGAATTCATTGTGAAGGGGTATTGTTCTATTTATCTTGATAAGAGGATTAAATTCACATGCCCTAAACTAAGGGAAAATGTGCCAGAAAAATGTTGATCACATAGCTGAATTTTCTGCTTCAAACAAAAAATTACACTCAGTAGAAAGGAAAAAAAGATTAAAAATTGTCCAATAGTGCATGAATAGTGAGCCAAAAAAAATTCTTATAGCTAACCTCTCCAGCAATGGCCTATATTTGTAGTCATAACACTTCAAGTTACTTTTCTTTTCATTTACTCAGCTCAGCATTACACAATGGTTGGACAGAGGTCAAGTGAAAGACAGCCTGTGTTTGAATAAGTGTCTGTTCTTTAATTGCTGTGCCTTGCACTGCTTTAGATGTACTGAGTGATCACGTTGATAAAGATTGTAGTTATGCAGAGACCAAGGTGAGCATTGAAGAGCCAGAATTAGGGAGACTGAGTGGACTCATTTTGTGTTTGTGAAACATATAAAGACATATGCAAATACATGTACACATAGATTCATTATTTCTTGTCATAATATTAGCAGATTTCTGTATATCCACATCATGTAGCAATATTGATCCAAACACTGTGTGTTGGCTGCAAATTTGTGCTTTGGTTCCAAATTGGTCTCAGTTATTTTAAGTTGGCAAATTACTCAATGATTTAATTCTTGTCTTTTGGATTTTTAGTTGGTTACCTGTAGAAAAATAATCAAGGTAAAAGGTTCCCTACTTTGATAAACATGGAAAGAAGGGTATGTGGTGTTCACTAGTTTTTCCAAAATGTAATTAGTATCAAATTGAACTTAATAACACTATTTTAAAGTACAGGTTTAGCTTTTTTGATTGGGGTTTCTTTTGGTTTGCCCAAGGAATGCCACATCCTAGATTGTTTGAGGAGCTTTATCTATAGTGAGCCTCACTTTTGTAGTAGTTGCACATCGTGTCTACTTAACCTAATAGGAGAACCAGCTACAAAGTATTCCTATTTAACACCAAGGAGTAAGGGGCCAAAAAAAACAAGCAAAAGTAATTTAGCCGTACGATCTTAGGTTAAAATGTAAGATGTAACCAAAAGTATGTATTCTATCACCGTTTCCATAAGCTTTTTCAAAAGGTGAGGCAGTGACCTTTATCTTGTCCATGACACATCCTTGATAACTCCAGGGGATAACTTCTGTTCCTGGGCCATCAAGTCACACTGCGTGGATCATGAAGCTACATCATCCCACTGTGAGATGCTCCACCCAGGGGGAGGAACCAAGCATTCCTACCTGGATAAAATCTGAGGTTTGGAACACCACAAGCAGCCTTATCCACTGGATTGCCAGAGGGTAAGAACTACATAATCACCACTGGACCTTCAGAGGAGGACCAGACTCCTCTGCAGGATCTCTGTTTCAACAGAACAACAGAATGCAGCCACCATTTAATCAGGCTGCTACCACCACCTTGCCTACAGGGTGGCAGGATGTATCCTGACTGCCAGTTTAAGCCAGAGTTTTCTGCCTTTATTTTAATCTTCCTATTAAATTATAGTTCTGACTTGGAATCTCTCACTGGTTTGCTTTCAAACTGGTATGCATAGAAAGATGTAATAGCCAGAAAACAATCAGCAGAAGGAAATTGGCAGCAAACTTCTGCTCAGTTTATGTAGTGGGAATCCAGAGATGCTGTTAAGATGAGTGCAATTTCTTAAATTTATTTTTTCTAAGAATACATATTTTTGCCATATTCTCAGAGGCATTGAAGAGGTTTTGGTGTCATTTTTTGATGGTTTGGTTGGTTGGTTTGGTTTGTTGTTGAGTGGAAAAGAACAATTTTTCATAGGCATAATTTTCACAGAATTTCTGTCTTAAAATGTCTCATTGGGAAACTGAGTGGCCAGAATTACCCATTAAAAGGTCAAGTTGACATAACATTAGGGTAGATATTTGGTTATTTGAATTGCCTGTTTATTGACACAATTATGTAGCTGCTGAAATGCTTACTAGGAGAGAGAAAGTGACACAACGGGCAAAGATATTCGAGATCTTCAAAGGGGCTGGAAAATGTAGCTGTATGTCATATTTTCAAATGGAGCTCAATTATTTCTAGAATAGAAAACTCTTTTCCTGAACAAAGAGACAGTGGAAAGGTGGCTGAGGTAGGCACTAGGGATGTGAGGAACTGGCAGCATGCCAATTTAGCTGCACAAATACCTGTCACAACTCCATTAGGCTTTGTACCCCTCTTTAAGAAAGAAGGCCAGCCAACTGATCTCTGCCCCTCTGCCTTCACTAACCTTGTCAAGATACAAAAACCTTCTATAAATAACATTAAAGAGCAACTTTCAGTTTCACCACAGTGTACCTGAAGAAAAAGTTGAAAATATTAAGAAGACAGATGAATTGGAAAAATTGTTTCTGATTTTTCTATACTAAGATCTAGAACCCTGTTTTGAAAAAAAAAGTGTTTTCATTGCAGTGGTTTTAGTTGCACATTTGAAATATATAAAGTGCAAGGCAATATGAAGAGTTGAATGGGAAGATTGTGGACTTTCTGTGGCTGCTACACAATTGTGCTTAATCCTCTAAATCAAGGTATAAACAACTCCGGTGGAGGGGGGAAGTGATATAAATTCTGAAAATAAAAGCAATCAAATATGATATCATATGGTGGCAGGTAATTTCAATTGGAACAAGCTAAGATCTGTAAATATTTTTTCAAACTATTGCAATGAGTACTTAATTCTTTTGTCACAAATACAAGACAAATTGTATGTCAGTCCCTTGACCTCCTTTCCCTATATATGATATCTGATCTGATTGGTAGAATTTTTGTCAAATATTACTTATACCTTGACATTTTTTTCTGCTGAATATGAACACAATCTCTGCCCATCTCCTGCTTATAGTTCCACTACTGTTTTCACTCAGTCTTTTGACCCAACTCAGAACCATGTAGGTACTCATACTGCAGAAAATCATTAACCTGTGAACAGTTTTTGGAAGTCCCTCACCTGTCCTCTGTGTCTGTGTGTTAGTTCTGTAGATAAATGTCATAATGAGGATTAGTGCCTGCCTTCTAAGGCCAGGTCATTTCAAATAAGGACTTGCTTGCAAAACATCTTGTAAGAATTGTAAAGACATTTCTTCCACAGACAATTAAGAAAAGTTGTGCTGGGCCTCCATCTGTTTTTTCTGTCATCTCATATTTATCACTGGAGGCATGCACTTAGACAAAAATTTCCTTCTCAAATAAGGAACTGGGTTGAGTGAGACTCTAAAAATCATTGCCTCTAAAACTATATGTAAATTTATGAAAAACATCTGCTAAAAGAAAATTCAGAAATAATTGCTTCAACAGCACTTTCATGAAAAATTCTTGTAATTGATGAATAACATGGGTCTTACTGAACAGTATCAACTCAGTTATACCCTTTCATAAATTACAACTATGATTTCTTCTTCTGTGAATTACACGGACAAGTAAAATTTCATTTCTCACTGTGTGAAATTGAGACCAGTTCCTCTGCACAGTTTCCATCTTGACTTACTCAGTGGACTTCAGAGACATGAAAGGTGTCAGAGTCCTTGGCAGACAAGTCTTTCACCTCAGTTTCACTCAGAAAAAGAATTGGCATCCTCTAAAATTAGATTAATGTACTTTGGCATTCTTTGAAATCAGACAAAAATATTTTGCAGAGACTACTAAGAAGTTTCAAAGGAAAAATTAATTCAAAGTAAGTAGTAGCTGTAGAATTTACATCTTCCAAACACCTACAACACACACAACACCTCTAAACAAAAACAATTACATCAATAGAATGTCAGCAGCATAAAGCCTGAAAAATGAACTGTTAAATAAGTGTCTCTAATCTCAGATGAATTACAGTGCTTATGTACTGTTTATCAAGATGGCACCAGACTAGTTAATCAGGCAAATCTAGGGTTTGGGTTTGATTTTTTTGTCTTTTAATAGAAAACTTTCTGTTTCCAATAAAACAGACAAATTGAAGTAAAATTTAGACACAAATATACATTTTCCGATGTATTTTTTTCTTTGTGATACTAATTTTCTTGCTAAAATGTTACCTGCTACATCATGTGTTTCACTGCTAAATGATCTGAAACAGATTTCTATAAAATGGTAAAATAATATTTGCAGGATAGGGAAGAGAGTTTCTTTGGGTTTTGATTTGATTTCATTTTGGATTTTTTTTTAATTGTGTACAAGAGAGATGGAAAAAAGTAAAATTAGTAAATAATGCTGCTATCAAATTTTATACAAGTGGGACACTGACTCTCTTTGAACAGAGAGTTAGGTACAATGTTGGTCTTAAGCCTTTACAGAATTGTTAAGCAAATATTGCTTTCCTAACTTCAAATTTGCTCAAAAGTAAAGTTCTTACCTTGCTAGTTTCCTTTGCAAGCAAAGATAAAACGGTTTAAGAACCACAGAGCTACATCACAGCTACTTCTAATAATGAAAATATTACAGTAAGATATACTTGTTCATTTTCTCCAAATTTGGCATAAAAAAAACTCTTAATATTTAATATTAAACTGATTTTAAAAACTGACCAGTTTGCATCATCTGATATCTGGGATTTTGGGTTGACTTAAATGTATGTGTCTCTTCTAAAGTCAACAGAGTTGAATTTCAATAGCTATTTATCTGATGTATTATTTCTAAATTGAAAATTGGAGACTTTAGGCTTAGGGAAGCCTATATTAACTGGGACCAGAATCAACAATCCCTATATTAACTGGGACCAGAATCAACAATATTTTCAAATTTAGAGCTTTTTAAACCTAAGTTTAAATGATTGGATGCCAGAAATGAATACAGAACCAAGAGTTTTGCTGTACACTTGCCTTTTTATAGTCAGTAATGAGAAAATAAAACATTCTGTATGACGGATAGAAAGAATGCTAGTTGAGATTAAAATGCTTTAATGAAAGAGTAGAAAAACATCTGTTTTCAGGAGGACAGATACCTGTCTCTGGTGTGGTATGTCGCTGACAGGTGAGGCACAAGAGTGAGGGACCGAAGTTGAATGTGATGCAGGTCATGGTGACCCCAGGGCTCGATAGACAGGTCACATCTTGACCAGTAGTGACACCTGTACAGATGGCCCAGGTTCTCAGAATCACAGAATATGCTGAGCTGGAAGAGACCCACGTGGATCACCAGTTCAGCTCCCAGCCCTGCACAACACCATCTCCAGGAGTCACACCCTGTGCCTGAGATCATCATCCAAATGCTCCTTGAACTCTGTCAGGACTGGGGCTGTGACCACTCCCTGGGGACCCCACTCCCTGGGGAGCCCACTCCAATGGCCATCCACGCTCTGGGTGAAGAACTTTTTCCTAATATCCAGCCTAAACCTCCCCTGACACAGGTCCAGCCATTCCTTTGGGTCTTGTCAATGGTCACCAGGGAGCAGAGATATGTGTCTGCCCCTCCAGTCCCCCTGAAGAGGAAGCAGCAAACAGCAATGAGGTCATTTCTCAGCCTCCTCACCTCCAGGCTTAACAGCCAAGGTGATCTCAGCTGGTCCTCAAAGAGCTTCCCCTCCATACCCTTCAACATCTTTATTATTATACTTTGGTGCTCTACAGTAATTTAATATCTTTCTTATATTGTGGTGACTGCAACTGCATATGATAATCAAGGTGAGGCCAAATCAGTGCAGACAACTGTCTGTGGAAGGTCTTTGCTTTCTTACAACATAAGTAGATCTTTCTGACACATCCCTTCTGTGTCTGACAAAGTGAAGCATCCCTCCAATCTTAGTTCCCCCAGGAAGGAAGATGCTTAAAGCCCATCCCTGATGTTCCTGAAGGGATGCTGTGAGATTCCAAGTACACACATAAAATTAATTTGTGTCCAAAAGGAAACCTCCAACACTAAATCACTGGTGTTGGCAGACAATATCTCTTGTAAGGGACTTACAGAGCCCCCCAGTGTTCAAATTGTTAGTCCTTCCATAAAAAGTGAAAGGTTTTTTTACACATAGCTGACAAAGTCTTGCTTGAATAGTAAGAGGAAACATTGAGCTGCCGAAGACTCATGGTCAGGACACTCATCAAAATACAAGACATCCATATTCCAGTCCCTTCCCAATTACACCAATCTATTTACAGGGTAGACTATCAACTATTCAAGAACAGGATACACCTTGCTGTCTGCTGTGCTGGTTTTGGCTGGGGTAGATATAATTTTGTTCATATTGGTTAGTACAGGGCTGTGTTTTGATTTGGTTAAACCATGACGCCTGCCAAGAAAGCAGAAAACTCAAAACTTCTGTGCCAGAACTAGGTTGGAAAATTACCGTGTCTGTATTTCATACTGAATAAGGTCCTTGGGTAATTGTCATGTTTAATGATATCATGTTTAATATCCACGTGTTCCATGGAGTTAGTGGTCAGAGACAGGGACAGCACACACACACATCAGAGCTTTATGTGACAAACAGTGTGTTTTATTGTTCACAGCTTACTTTTATAGGGAGTCTAAAACTCCCAGGTCTAAACAGCTCATTGGTCTGATCCTCACACAGCCCAACTCCTGAATAATGAGACACCTGCAGCCCAGGCTGGAAGGTGATAGGTGCAGTTCCCTATCAACCCAGGAACTCCAATGCCACAGGTGATGGGGTGATTTCTTTCTTTCCAAAGATTGTTGCAAGAAATTTCTGCATTTTGTACCATCAAAGTAAGAATTTTCTAAACTAAGATGGATTTATTTTGCTTTCATGTGAGAAGAGATCAGAACAAAAATTCCTAATGATGATGAAGTGCCTTTACCAGCAGGGGTAGAACTGCTTGCACTTCCTTGCTTTGCAACCAGGAACAGGTAAGATAAAAGCTCAGTCTCCCTTCATGTCAGGAAGACTTCAGTATAAATTTGCAAATTGATGTGTCCTGATCAGTGGGATATACTGGGCAGTACAGATCCCACTGTGTATACCAGGAATGTTCAACATTTGCCTATTGGACCAAGCCTTTGGGGAATAGTGACCCATTTCTTTCCAATTCCTGGATCCCTGTGTGGGATAGTGTTGAAAATGTATTCCATTCTTTGCTACTCATATGAGGAGAATTTTGACCTGGACAGAAGCAGAATGTAATTGGATGCTGAGGCTTAGATGCCTACAGGTGTACACAGTTACTGAGCAGCCTCTGTCAATCCTCCTTTTGGACACATTTTTCTGTGCTCACCTGTGCCTTTCTAAGCTGTCTCAGACAGTGTTTAGAGCATTTTTACACTAAAAAATGCTTTTCTTTTCTTGTTTGGAGTAACGAATATAAACAAATATTTTGATTGCCATCAACACAAATGATTTCTGAGGAAAAAATAAAGAGCTAACATTTTTTTCATTATCAAGATGCACTCGAAATTAAATTTTAACAACTAAAAGTACACAGAGATGCATATTCATTTTGTTCTTCAATACCCAGGTGTTGTTAGGATTAGCCAGGCATCAATTTCAACAGTGAGCAAAGACTGCCATCTTCTGATTCCACAATACAGCTGCACAACTGGATATACATGTTAGTTTTCCCTGTTACTGTTTATCACAGTGCTCCTAACTGGAAAAACACCTTGGTGACATCTTGATCCTGTTGTCTGAAATACTGTGCCCTTAGGACAGCCTTCATAGTACACTGTTCCACCTCTGAAAAAGAAACATTTGCTTGTGGCAAGCAAAACTTGTTCACTTCTTGTTTTTCTTAAATCAATTTGTCATCTCATCCACAATTCCAAAGAAGTGTTTTCTACTGCCATCAGTTAATTGATCAGCTGATAATTTTCTTAGTAACTTTCATACTAAGTGACTAATGCTGTGACAACACAGAGCAAATGTTTATCTACCTCCCTTTAGGGGTCAATAGCATCCCAGCAATTAATGCCAGTAATTTTAGAATTCCCACCCTAAGATTTGGCTATCTGGCCTGTGAACCTAAAAGTAAATATCAGGCGGTTAGTCAGATGCCTCAAGCTGTTCACTAAATTTTAAGTGATATTACAGGAGATCTGCAGCAAATGGAACAGATGTATCTATAAATATTGTGACCAATTTCCATGCACTTGTTACTCAAAAAACAGACTGAGATAAATGCACAGGCCTCTTTTAGAAGAAGGAAAGCATAGCTGGCAGATTGAAACTGTTGCTTTCCATAGATTTTATTCAGACTTAAGCCCCTAGCATGACGCTGACAGAAAGCACAGACAGATCACAAGCTCAGGATGTGGGAGCCCTGTCTCTGAAGCCCACTCCACCCAGAAACCACACAGTGAAATGCAGTCTCTCTTGGTGGATATACCACTGCCACAGAAGACCAGCTGGCAGGAAATGCTCAGCAGGAAATCACGTTCTTCTCTGCTGAAGACACTGCTAATCCAGCAGGCTTCCCTAACAGGAAGGAAATCTCTTGGCTACCAAAACTCATCTAAAGTTTAGATCCCTTTCCACCTGACCTACAGCACTTGCATTCTCCAGGTGTATCCTGCCACACAGCATAACTAACACAGCAGATTCAGAATATATCATACAGCCAGATCAATTTCTATACTTCACAGTTTGATCAGTACTCTGGAAGAGTAAAAGAGTGGAATATTAACTGACTTCGGCAAAGAAAACACACACCCGTACTTGCATTTGCTCTATTACTTCCATCCTTATTTTAAGGAAGTTCTTTCCTCGTATTCTCTTTCATGACTCTCAGAGTGTTTTTTAACTCTTTTAAATAATCCTTTCAGCTCTTTCCTGAGGGGAAAACGTACTACTCAGAAATATTTTATGTCATATTATGCAAGACCACCTTTCCTGTTAATTCATTTCAGTGTAATAAAGTCTCAATTGTGATGGCTTTTGGTACAATAGGTTTAGGCAATTATTCTAACCCAAAATTTATTCAAATATAGAAGTGACAGGATCTCAATGTTTCTGTGTGTTTATGGAAGAATGGATAAATATCCTTCATCCAAAATGCTCAATCATCCAAAAACATTCACATTGTTTTACCACTCTAAGTAGAATCTTTATCTCTTCCTTTCCCAGCTTTTTGATGTCACTTTTTCAACCATGAGTTATCTATTTCGTCCCTTGAGACAGCAGCTGGGTCTTTGAGACCTTACTTGTGGTCTCAGGCTCTGCATTGGGATGAGAAGAACTGGGCATATTAAAACACAAGCTGAAATTCAGGAAACTGTTATTAAAGAAACATTTTTTATCTCACTATCTGAATGTGCATTGGTTTTTCATTTTGTTAGAATATATATGCAGCTAATTGTAGTAACTAATTGTGGTAACACTAATATATGCTAATTGTGGAAACTAATTGTGGTAACAAATTCTTCTATCTGTGTAAATTCTTTTCTTTCCATTCAGCAATCAAGCTAAAAAAATTGGCAAAAAGCCCCCCTGAGCTGGAGCAAGCCAAGTGGCACTTCCTTAAATCCTATAAAAGCAATAAGGACACTTTCCACAAGCCAGCTAAAGAAACAGCCCATCCTGCTGTTGAGTATAAAAAACCAAAAGAGAAGAAAGATGTTCATCTGGATGTTGTAGTGCAGCCTCTACTGGTTCACACCTCACTGTCCTGTTTTTCTTTTAATCTTGTATTAAAAAAAAAAAAAAAAAAAAAAAAGGTCTATTAATTTTCTGAATGTGACATTGATTCTAGAGAAAAATATTCATTACAAAAATTATCATGAATGAGGAAGGTAAGACTCCTGATATAATTTCAGACAATGATTAATTGATTAATGATTTACACAAGGTAAAACAATGTCAGTAGTACACACAGCAGAGAGTACATAGGTGCAGATTCAAATGGCACCAGACAAAAAATTACTTTGTTTCCAATTTTTGAGCATAGGAAGAAGATATAAGTGTGAAATTAACTGTTCTGACCAATTGAGAGATGGATCAGTACCCATTTTAGCCTTTCTAAACGAAAACTCTTCATCTAATTTCAACAAAACTTTAATAGACACCTAATTTCATGGACAAAATTTCACATGACACCCATGGTACTTCAGTACAACAATAGAATTATAAAACTTTAATAAAAATTATATATATATTTTAAATTATTACTTCTATTCTTTTTTTCTGGTCAAATTATCCATTATGATCTCTGCTGTGGTCTCTTCATCACTAAACAAGTATATATGCTTGCTTGACTTCCATTTCCATCTTAGAAAACAATAACAAGAATGACTATTCACAGTCTTTCTGAGACTTTGTGTGTCTGACTATTAGACCAAAACCCGACACTAAATAAAGTAAAATTCAAATTTCTTCTCATCCAAGATTTCTGGTAACAAAAATAAAACCTTCTCCTTTTCCTCCTTTCTCATATTCTACACAAAGTATGCACTTGGATTTAAAGAATTATGCAGAAATTGGATAATTTCATTCTCAGAGTGAATTAAGCAAGCTGTAGCATCATATCCTTAATCTATGGATCTGTGTTTAAGTGTTTCAAAGTCCAGGAGATGTTTTAACAGCTTTAAATATTTCATAAGTTGATTTCCTACTCAAAGCATCACTTTATTACATCAAGGAATATATTTATGATAATCAGCACAGATAAAACCTTGAACTATAAGGATGATCACGATCAAGTAAGAAACAGAAGCCCTGCATTATCTATCCAGAAAATAATCAGGTCTTAAATTCCCACATATTACACATTTATGTGAGTATCTGAACATGACACTATTTTGATACATTCACTTATTCTGACTTCACTTCAAATGTTCACTTGCATACTAACAGAAATATTATGAAAGGAAAAAACAAACAAGGTGATCCTGAATTGCCTAAAGACATTAGGGTGCAGCAACATGAAGTACATTCAAAATCTTTAAAATTCAAACTATACAATTTTCCAGTGCTTACATGGTGGTGTGGGGAATCTTGCCACTCCTTTGCCCATGCAGAATGCTAATACTCTGAAGAAAATTAGTATTAATGAATATTATGATAGGAACAAACAGCTGAAGAGAACTTAAGTCACCTTACAGTTCATAAAACATCCTGGACATTGTCCTTTTTCATAACCTTTAGAATCACATATTGCTGTGTTGAAAGATATATTCTGGAAGATTTAAAATAAAAGATGAAAGGATGAGTTTTTGCTGTAGCACATATTTACCATACTGCTCATTGTCGTTCCAATGGTGTCACAGTCATACACACAATTTTTCTAGCTAGTATCCTGAATTGACTATGTTATACCAATAAGAAAAAAAGGCTCTGGAATTGAAAAAAAATAAAATTATGTAAAGTAAATATAATCACAGAGTTTATTTTTGTAGAGTGACAGTGTCAATTGATTGAATTGTTTTCTTCTCCTTTTTTTTCCTGTTTTAAAATGTGTCTTTAAAGGTAAGCAATAAGACTGGAAATTTTAGTAAGAAATTTGAACCCTCATCAATGCTCAGAACTTTGGTGAATGCTGTGAATTAATTTCCAAATATCTTAGTGTGAGATGAATTTGATACAATTTTGCTTTCAAATACCTAATGGTGCTAATAAGGAAAACTGTTGCAAAAAATGTTGTTAAGTGTTGCAAATGCAAAACTGTTGCAAAATTTGCAAAATGTTGTAAATTATTGCACTGTTAGTAAATTTGGGCATATCCTTCTATATAAAACAGATGGGGATCCATGAGGTAACACATGTCTTTATGCTCTTCTAGGGCTAAAATAGCTTTTTCAGTATTCCACTTAACTAGATATTTGGCAACATGTCAATCAGTTTTTCTTATTTAAATTTTAATTGCATAGAATTTTGCAAAAAGTAAAGTGCAAGTAAAAGCACCCCCAAAACACAGATGCTATACGAAACTCAGAGAAATCTTTGGATTTTGTCTTCAGGTGACTTACTTGTCTTCAAGATTAGTACTGGAAATTTCCCTACCAATAATGGGCTTTTTTCAATTTCATCCTTTTTCCTTCATATTTGACCAGCATAATTGTGATGGCTTTTGGTACAACAGGTTTAGGCAATTATCCTCACATTATTGTAAAGGCTATCTGAAAATGACCATAATTTTTGTTCCTTCCTGCATCTCTTCTTTAAGAATGTTCTGAAAGGGGGAAATTGGCACACACTAGAATATTCAAGTCCTCTTATTTTAAGACATTTCTATCTTGTATTGGATTGAAAATCTTATCAGTAATAAGAGGTGAGACATTGCAGCAGTAAAGATCACAACTTCAAAGTAAATAATGTGGATCACTGCCTGCTGGAAACAATGTCTTTCCATAATTCCTTTTATATAATTTAGAATGTATGTGAAGGAATAAGAAACGTGTGTGAGGAAGAAAGAATCTTTCTCAAATTCAGCTCGTTTTGCATGGAGTGTTATGTACCCAGTTTCAGCACAACTATAATTTAATTTAACTAAATTGAAATAGCATTCTCCTAAGTAGAGTCACCTAATCTGAGGAGTCTTTTTCATCTCATATGCAGGGTCTAAATCCAATGCTTGTGGAGTTTTCTTTTATTAAAAGCTTAATGTACGTTCACTAATGTAGGTTTAAATGTGGCCTAATTATTAATCAAATATATTTCAGCAGCAGGAGGGCCAACATTCAAATAATGATTAATTGAAAACTTAATTAAATACTTCAAGACATCACATGAAAGTGTTCTGATAACGTTTCAGGTCATGCAGTATGCATCTGAATCTGAGTAATGAAAATGAAGGATTTGATCCAGAAGCCTTTGTAGTCAGTGACTGAAATTACCCCAAAGCTGCTGAAGAAAATGTCTGAATATTTGCAATTAATTTTTCTGGGAGACCTTTGCATAATGTGAAATATAAAACAAAGAGTTTGTTTCACCTGACCATTCCAAAGCTGAGCTTTTGTGTTTCCTGTGCTGTAGAACAGCACTTTACAAAACTTTATCCATGAATCGCAGAAAAAAAATCTTTTTTGCACTCTAATAGGAACAGAGGCTAAATTATGTAAAGGTTTTTGGGTTTAAGTAAATTAAATTTTATGGCTTACATACTTTATTCTGCATGGTTAGTCACAGCATACTGATGGGCAGCAACTCACAGCAACTTTCTAAAAACTTCCAGATTGTAAAACAAGTCTGATCATTCACAACAGAAAACATTTGTTTAATTAGTTTCAATTTATGCCACATTTTTCCCAGCCCACAGGTGGTTCATATCATGTATGATATAACTTCAATTTAGCACTGTTCCTAGCCATTCTGCATGAAGGATCTTGCTGATGGTTTGTTTTAAAATCAGTTATGGAAGGTTGCATTAATATTGAGAGTCCTGTTTGCAATTATGCTGATGTGTGACATTCCTACGTAAAATCTTCAGGACGAAGATTCATTTGTAGAAAATAAATCCAGAGGCAGAGAAGACAAAAAGGGAAGAAATTATAAGAATACTTTACAAAAAGGCTTGTCAACATGTAAAGCAAATAAATAAATTAGAGTGCAGATGTATTCTCCATGGAAATCAGTTGGGATGGGAGATGGAGGTGGGAATGTGTGTGTGTGCTTGCACACACATACCTGAACACATGGCCATGTATGCACAGAACAAGGGGTCACAGCCTCAAGCTGCACCAGGAAGGTTCAAGGAAATCATCAGGAAGAATTTCTCCATGGAAAGGAAATGTTCTCACTTTAGTGTTCTCACTGAGACCACTCCAAACCATGCATCTCTCCCTCACTCCCCCATTCCTCCCATCCCTCCCCTGCTGCTGGATGGAGAGGAGAACTGGAAGCACAAAAGGTAAAGGATCACGGGATGAGATAACATCAGTTTACTGGGAACAGCAATGAAATAAGGCAATGAAACAATACTGAAACAGTAACAGGAACAATACTGACCGAGTACAAGAAAAAAAGTGGATTATTTCAATGTGATTGCTCCCCCAGCCATAGAAAAGACCCTGGCAATACCTGACCGCTCCCTCTGCTTGAAGGGTTCTGGAAGGCAGCCTTTCCCTGCACCCCCTTGTAGGAACTCAGGACATCCCTCTGGATGTCCTGGATGTCTCGAGCCCCTGCCAGGGGCTCAGAGACCTTGGCACAGAGCCTAAGACCCCTGATTTTGACCCATGGAAAAAATACCAACCTTATATGAGGATCTGCAAGCCATGAAAATTTAAGTAGAATGATAGCTAGCTTGTCAGAGGGTGAAAAGTAAAATTTTGGGGTTTTTAGAATGGGGGCTCAGGGTCCCAAGATGGAGGGATTTGGGCATGCCTTGTCCTTCTTTCTCCTTCTTCCTAGCCTCCATCTTCTGGGTGATGGTGGCACTTTTGGATTGGTTTAGGGTGGAGAAAAACTGTCTAACATAGGTGATAGGTATTGGAAAATTATTGTAAATATTGTACACGTAGTTTTTACTATAAAAATACAACACCACCTTTGAGGCAGGCAGTGTGCCACAAACCAACCTGCCAGACAGACCTCAGTGGGTCAGAGAAAGAATGTTATAGATAACAGAAAATAAACAACCTTTAAAACCAGAACAGAGGAATCCTGACTCCTTCTTCAGTTACTGGGCTAAGAAAATAGACTCTCTAACGCATCTCAGGACATCCTGACCACAGAGACGCCTGAGACGCCCTCACCCAGCAATGATGTGAGGTGGTGGAGAAAAACCTCTGGGCCACAGTCAGGCCCCCTCCCAGCTACTGCAAGAATTAACCCTGGCTGGAACCAGACAATAGCCCAGCTCACTTCCCTTTCCTAAAGTAGTGCTGTGGCCCATTTATTATGTCATGTTTTTTGGCATGAATTGATCAGCTCTGGCAGTACAAAACCATCCACAACATAGGGCTTGAAGAACATACTTTACCAGAATGCTGGAGCTATGTGTATTCTGTGCTACAGTGGGCTTCAAGTTCCTTGTTAATGTTCATGCAAACGAGGGATAAATCTCCCTGCTGCCTGTTATTAAGACCAATTTCATAAACATCTCTGGATTTTACTTTTCCAGTTCCACAAAGCAGTTCCTTAAATTGTTTGATTGATTTCCCAGTTCTGCCTGGTTCTTGCTCCTGCATGTCTTGATGTCTTTCTTTGAAGTATAGAAAGGAAATTACATTATTAAATAAGGAAAAGAGGAATACTCTAGCTTGATTTCCACTGCCAGCAGCAGCAAATTATATGGCTACATACATCTGAGCCTCATTTATGAAAATAGAGAAATCCATACCTACTACAGAGAAAAGCTCCTCAACTATATAATCTGTCATTCAAGAGAGATAACTCACATTCTTACTATCAAGAAAAGCAAAAATGAAAGTGTTTCATAAATAGATTTTTGATGCAAAGCTTATAAGGAGATGGTATCACAGTATCTTTCAGTCATGTACAAGGATGCCTTAATAGCTGAGACAATGCAGCCTACATTGCTTCTCATATCTTTAGCTATACTGAAGCTCTAATTTAACCTTCTCTGTTTCATTGGAAACAAAACCAAGCACAACACCAATCCAAGAAAAAAACAAAACTAAAAAATCCCAAAGTAACACACCTGGAGACTGTGTATGATTATCAGCTTTGTCTATTCATTGAAACAATTCAGATTTTTGCTCTCCTCATTACTGTTTTTTCAGGAGTCTTTGCCAACAAATAGGTTTCTTTGTATTACTGGCCTCATAATGGCACATTTATCTCTTCAGAAATTAATGTCTCCATAGTTTGCCCTAATCATAATTTGTATTCTTACAGACACAGACTATGTACTGACGTTCAGATATAAAGCTGATAAAAAAGGAAGCCTCATGTCAGATTGGACTCTGCCTGGGGAGAGTTCCATTTCAACAATCCCACTGCTCTTTAAAAGTACAGTTCTAGAGAATCAGAGTGACACCATCTTGATAAGCATCCAAACCCTCCCCTGTGGAGCTGTTCTTCAGTCATTTCCTCTCTGAAGCATCACGTTACTCAGATCTCTGCAGAAGAGATCTAATAGGCTGTGCCTACATTTTTTTTCTCTTCTTAACTGGAATAAATGAAGAATTTAAAACACATAAATGATTGTTGTAATGCATTAGGAAATTATAATTTGTTATCAGTTTTCATCCAGATTTTGTATCATCTCCTTTTGTGTCCTCTACCATAAATCCATGAGAAGTGTGGAAAACCGGTGTGTAAAATTATCCATTTGTGTCTATTCCCAAGCAAAAATTCTGAGCGCCCAAACATTCCCCTGTGTGGAGCAGGCCACGTTCTTGCTGTTTGCTTCCTACTAAACCAGAGCAGAGAGTACAAATGGCCCTTAGATCCTCCCGTCTCTGGCTCAGTAAATTGTCCTGAGCACTCTGATGTGTATTTTTGTCTCTGGCTGACAGCAGAAGGAGCAGCCACACTGGACTGGCATCCACACAGGCAGCCCTGCAACCACCACCTCCTTCAGCCTAATCAGCCTGACAGATGTTCAGTGTCTGTGTACCTACCTCAGGTTGCTGGTAGGTGTAGCACAGTAACTCTGATCACTGATTTTCCTGACTCCCCAGGGAGCTTCAGGAAACATTTGCTTCACATGCACCTGTCAGGTACATCACCTCACACACATTTTGCTCTGAAAGTTTTCCCACATCCTCTGGTCTGTCATGGTGTGTGTTGATGCGTGTAAGTGCACAAAACAGAAACATGGAATTTTTCTTAAATGATATTCCCTTATCTCAGTGACACATTTGTACATGATACTCAATGCAGGGTAGAGGCAGTCATCTTCAGTTGTTATCTTTTTTTTTTTTTTTTCATAGTAAACTACTTTTTGGCTTATAAAGTTTTAATTTCATGAAGTTCTGGGATGATATGCAAAAGGCAGGAAACACTGCATGGGTAACAAGAATGGCAAACCGGAAGGAAGTCTCTATGTTTCTACTCTTTACTTATGCCTTTTATTAACCCTCTCACTACCATTCACCTGATCTTGTACCTCTTGTGGCCTACAGATTGTTCTTGCACTCGATCTCTTTTAGAAAATCCTTTGCCTTAATCTGTAAATGCCTTTTGAAGTACCTGATTCAGTATCTTAATCACTAAAATCCAGTCACTTTACTAGCTTAATTCTTTCCACCTTCTCCCAACTGAGTCAACTGATTCCAGAAAAAGTCAAAAGGAGCTGCACCCACTTTTCCATTTAAAATTTTCTAACCACTTTACATGTGCCTTGTTTAATTTGTCATTAGATATCTGGACACTGTCATAAACTTCATTTTCTTTAAGTTCTTTTTTTATCTTTCTGACTGTTGTAATTCTAATGAACATTGCGGGGGTTAGGTATATGTGGGAAAATATATGTTTAATGGTGTCAGGAACTCACGTTTTACAGAGGAACTCACTTGCTGCGGCAACTACGTCTAGATATGGACAACACTGGACAAACTAGATCAGTGAAGAGCTTTTTTTTTATTTTCAGCACATCAGTCTCAGGACATTGTTAGACAATGGAGACAGGATGTTAACAGCTTGCTGATCTACAGGGAATGTCAAGGAGGTGGAGTATTACAGAATAACATAAAACTATCTCAGCTTAGATTTTAGTTAATAATACATAGAACAACACATATTGACAAGCATTTTATTTAATTTTATAAAACACACGTAATGGTAGTTAAAACAAAGATTGGTTCATAAGAGATAAAGAATAGAGTTTTATTTATGTTAACTTTTTAAAGATATACATTAAATAACCTTGTTGCCATCCTTAAGCCAATTCTACAGAGGCCTATCGTTATTTGTCACGTATGCTCTGCTGATTGGAAAACTTTTCTGCTGTATTTGCAATGCTAACAAAACTTCAGTCTGAGGCCTATACTTTTTTAAACATTTCCTAAAAACCGTCTAACTCTATGGATTCCAACAGAACATGTCCTTAGGCTAAACACCTTGCTGCTATGAATAGCTGCCTTCCAAACAAATAATTTTCAAACTTTTTGCTTTCCCTTTCTGAGCACTGTGCAATCTCACAGCACTTACTTACTTGCTTCTCTATTTTCCCTCCACTCCCCTTCACTACTGTCAGTCTTTTACTGTCAGCTTCATTCTGGAAGCTGTGGCTGTTGGAACAGAGAAATTAAAATTCATTCACTTCCACAGGGACATAGAGCAGGAGGAGAAGCACAAGGCTGTATATCCACTAAGACCAGAATTCCCAGTTCAAGCAGGTTATTAAGTTCTATATTTAACTGCATCTCTTTTTAATATCTTCAGTACTTTCTCTTTTCCCTCTCTTGTTTTGTCTTTGACCTTTATCAAGCAAGGTAAAGAGCTTTCACTGTGTGTTTTATTGGGATCCAATTTAAAACTATTATAATCAATTTTGTAGTTTTCAAATCAGTGCTGCCACTGAATTTGTTGTAATTCACAGAATGATAGTCAGGTTTCAACTGGTTTTTTGTTTTGTTTTTTTTGTAAAATAAATAGTTCATCTTCAAAACCCCGAACAATTTTGTTTTCTTGTTCCTTCAACTCTCCAGGATAAAGAGCAGAATGGGTATCTTACCAGTGAATGTAGCTGATGCAGAATTCTCTATCTAATTTTTAACAGAGAAAACAGGCCACCCTTAAAGGCAGGTTTAAATTTACCATGCCCTGTAAAGTGATGCGTAATATTCTCATTTGCTAACAACAGCTTGACTCTCCAATCAGATCTGAGCGATTTTTCTGTGCTCTGGAATATCAATGCTTATTTCTGTGTTGAATTTTCCCTGATGGAAGGTATGCATTCTTGCTATATAGCCACTATTGAAGAAAAACTAAAGAAGAAAAACCCAAAGAAATAAGATACAGTGGGGTTGATGTCAAGATAATGAAGTTTAATTGCATCCAGCTCTGGTGTCTCAGCACAGGAAGGACATTGACCTGTTGGAGTGAGACTGGAGAAAGACAAAATGATGAGAGGGCTGAAGCACCTCTCCAACAAAGACCAGCTGAGAGAACTGGAATTGTTCAGCCCAGAAAAGAGAAGACTTTGGGGTGAATTAATTGGGGTGAGAAAAGCAAGCCCATCTAGGCTGATCGGAACTGACCTGTCATTGCCCTTCTTTTAGATATGGAAGTACATTCTAATTTAAGTGCGGTAGCAAAAATTCAAAGAAACTCTTAATTCTTGTTTTGGAAAAAAGTGGTTTTTCTTTTATCCAAAGTAGTTTGCCCCAGATTTTACCTGAATTCCTTACAAGCTGCCGAATTCTGTTTTAAAAAGTACACCTTTCTGAAGTGCTTACCTGTTTATCTTAAATTGATTTGTTGTAGTGGACAAGACATTAAAAAACACTGTAATGAAGTGGTTTATTTAGCTTTAAGATTTGTTCCCTGTTACACATAACTTTCTACTTCCTTTTAAATTTTTTAATTAATTTACTTTCAAGAACACACATAATGTTTGTGGGTATTTTCCCTCCAGTACTACCTACTTTATTCACTTGGATGTGCCTTAATTAGATTTTAAAGGGAACTAATCTATAATAGCTTCCCTCAGAATAATTTGGAATTCTTTTAGTGTGAGCTTTAACCAGTTTTCCTCACTGAATATGCCACACACATAACAGCAAAAATGCAAACAACTCCCACCTCTGACTTGTATTTACACATGCCATTTATTAGTATTTTTAATGCAAAATGGTTTAAACAGCACATTATCAGAGTAATCAAACATTAAATTTTATTAATAAATTATTTTTAAATGTAATTCCAACAGTATTAAGAAGAAAAATATATCAATAAGGATTACAGCAGCTTGTTTGTTTATATAATGGATTTGCAACAATAGAATGCGTTATTTTGCAGTGAATTATGCCTGGACAATCACTGTGTCATGCTGGGGAAATGATCACCGGTGGAGCCTATGCCAGGATATTCCTGGCAGCCCTTAATATTAAAGCTGCAGTAAAGAAAATAAATAATGTGCAATTAATTGTAATCAATCCCTCATATACAGAAATAGATACATTTACATGCCCTTGCATCTCACTACAAAGCTAAATATTTACAGAATAAATTTTAAATTATTTTATATTAATAATTACAGAATAAATATTTACAGAAATAATGAATATTAATATTTAGAGCTAATGCCAAGCCATCAGCTTTCTCCAAAATGTGCCTATGTTCAGTCAATGTTTATGTCTTATTTAATATTCACCATTAAATGCACACGGGAATTTCATTGGTGAAATGGAATATATATTACAGGTTACACTAAGAGCTTAAATACAACAACTTAATTTTATACAAATGCAAGTCTATTCTGGCAAACATGCCTTTTTTGTTACTTATGACTAATGGTGTTGTGAGCACTTTGCTATTGAATTTAAAGCTGGAAGGATTTAACAGGGAAAATTGTTTTCACAAAATGCTTGAAAGATTAGTCGAAACTTCCTTTTACTTGATCATTAATATCATCTTGATTTTGTAAGTCTTCCTGAATAGCAATGGGAGCTACATCTGTGAACGGTAAGATCTAGCTATTATAAAGTCATTAATTTTAATCCCCCCTAGAAAGGAGAGATTACTCTGAAGTTAAATCACTGAGCCAAGCATTTGGTTTGGTAAAATTAAATCTCCAATAAATGTCTCTCTTGTGGTTTAACCTGACTTTAAATAAATTCAATTCAGACTGATTTTACTCTGAAAATAAGTGATACATGTGAACTGGGGCAGGATACACCCAACTGGCATGAAGATTACCTAGATCTGTATCTCTGGCTTTGAGCTATCCACAAGCACTAGAATACAGATTTATTAAAAAAGCAGGTGGTGCAGCGAGGGCTCCCGTCATTCTTGAATAAATGAGACACTTATTTTCTCCTATGCAATCTACACATCTAGGTTTTTTCCTGGCTGAAAAGTAGACAACATGGCAACGTTTCAATTCAATAGGGAGACTTGCAGAACAGTAAAGCCAACCCCTCTTCATATTGCCCAAAATGCAATGATTATGGCTGAAAGCTCTTATTCCTATTGTACTAGTCAGGTAAGGCAGCCAGAAGCCAGATCTTATGTTTTTTAAAGAGGTTTCAATAGAGAATTGATATAAGAGGGATTCAGAGAGGGGAAGGAAGGATCGGGCACTGAGTTTTACCCCTGTTTCTCTGCAGAAGTGAGGAGAATTCTGATTTCGGTTGGAGAAATCATCACTGAAAGGAAAAGCTAAAATAGCTTGGTGAAAAGATGAGTTATAGTTATAGAATTCAAAGCCATATAGGCAATCTAAAATGAAAGAATTGTAATTGCCCAACTGAGTTGCTTCAGACACATATGTTTATGGGGTTTTATACCTTATATACCTTAGTCATTAAATATAGTCATTGCATTACACTGATCATAATAGAAAGTCTAGAATTTAAAATATGTCCTTTGCTTTAGGGTAATTGCCTATATAAAGGTTTTTAGCAGTAGCTTCTCTTTTCAGACATTTGAACTACAATGTGTATAACTCCATGACATTGACACCATCGCTAGGGAATATGTTCTGGTACTATCCAAAGACAATTCAGAATTACTCTTTGTAATTTGTGTGCAGTGTTATTAGAATTATTGTCAATGAAACCAAATGTGCTGGTGTGAAGAGAATATCTCTTCCATTAACTGCAGTAATTGCAATTTGCATGATGTCTTTTACTTTCAGATGCTGCAGAGATCACCCAATGATTCACTGAGGTTATCAGGTAATTAGGGTTTCCATTTTTATGTTACAAGTGCATTTAAGGGTCCAGGCAAAGATCTGAATGGCACTGAGCACACAAAAAGAAATACAGAGTTTCTGCACCAAGAGACTTACAGACTACAAAGGAGAGAAGAGAAATGGAACAGAGAGATAATAGTGGGGGGAAAGTGAGCAAATGCTCATAGCAGCACAGATCAACAAATAAAACCAAAGGCCCCAATACCAGACTGTGTCAATGCTCTTCCTGTCAAAAAATTAACTGTGAGCTGCATCCTGTAAAACTTCATCCATCTTATTAATACATAGAAACATATACATTAAACATATACATTTAGGACACAGAATACTGGGTACACATTTATTGATATTTTCTGCAGCAATGGTATTTTATAACCCGTCTTTATACTTAACACATTTTTTTCCTTTATATCATTCCCAAACCTTGACTTTCTGAAAGACAGATTTGGTGATAGGAACATGAGAACTCCTTGCTTTCTGAAGGTCTGTTCTCTGTACATTTAAAAAACCCAAATTACATCAGAAAGAGCAAGGTTCCTCAAAAAGATTGGTTTATGTTAATATGACATAAAATTACCTATAAAACTGTCCTCTAATCAAGGTCCTCTTTGAAAGAACCCCTGCAGCAAATAGTCCTTTCAGTTATCATAAAAAAAAATCTGATTGTCTCTATCCCCTAACGTCCCTCTGCAAGCAGAGGTACTGAAAATAAGACATTCCATCCTTAGAAAATTCTAGAATTTTAAAAAATATTTCATAGATGAAAAAACCTAGACAATATTTCAGAGTTTTATTTTAAGTAAAAAGCCTCAGCAAAAATCAGTGAACTGAGATATGGACTATTTGTTTTCCTTGAAAATAAGCACCTAGAACAAATTATCAATTGTTTTGGGTTGTTAAGGACATACACATTGCACACAGGTTTATGCCAAGTAATTATGTCATATGCATGAAAATTTAGTATGTCGTTTTTTAGAAGACTTAAACGACATTTTTTGGCTTTGAAAAAACCCTCATGGATATAAATTTATAGGCATTAACTCTGAGAGCACAGGTCAAGTTTATCTTCAGCAGCTTCAAAAACAGGCAGTGTTATTTTATTCCCAAGTAAGATTCCACATTGACACAGAGAAGACAACAAATCCAATAGTTCTCACTTCCAGATGATGCTGGCAATCTTACCATTGCATTTCCAGACAGAACTCTTAGCAGTGATATTGTTAAAGTCTCCCTTTTATACGACCTTCCCAAAAACAATAGATATGAAATAAATTGCTGGAATAGGAATGTTTTCCAGTTTACAATAGCTAATCCAGCGCAGAGGTCTGTTAATTACTTTCTTCTTCCTTCCTGAAGACACTTATTCACATCATCTACACCCACTGTGTAATTCAGGGGTGTCCTGGAGGCAGAGTTTCAGACCAAAGTTACCTGTATCACTTCCTTTCAAGAGATCTCAAAGGCAGCTTAGCAGGTCTTGGAAGGGCTCTCTAGAAAGACATTCCAGTGAGAAATGACATAATTGGTGAGGTTAATAAACTTATTTCTTCATAAGCCATATTGAAAGAATGCTCAATTCTGAAAAAAAATGTTCAGAAAATCAAATTATTTTTTGAGTGCATATCTTTTCAGCAAGTGATTGCTTTACATTTTCTTATATTTTCATATATGATCATTATCTTCTCATTGCTAGAAACTTGCCAGTGAAACAGATATAACTGTAGAAAGACAGCATATTAAACAAACTTCTGTGAAGAAGCTGTTATAATATGTTCCTTAAAAACCCAAGGTAAGAACAATTATTTTAGTCAGCATATAGTATTTAGTCAGAAAATTGAAATATCTTGAATTTCATGGTTGCAGATGCAAATTTTTCTGAGCTTGAGGATTCTATTTTTATTTTCTAGGTGTCACTTTTCATGTATTTTAAACTGATCAAAAGAGAAATGGGAAAATGTAGATCTAATTATTAATATTAATATTCCCAATGGATTTCCATTATGTTATTTAACACAGATATTTCAATAATTGTGATATGTCAAGGGAATATTGTATTGCATTTTTTTTGTAAAAAGTGTCCATTTTTTATCTGAGCAGGGGTACATATGAACTGGCCCATGGAGATGGCATTTGGGAAACTCTTCAATCTGTTTTAAACACTGAGTTTTCCCAGTAACATTATGTAATTCACCATCCATCTTAAACTATCAGACTTTTAAACATTTAAAGTAACAAGATTTTCACATATTTTGTTGGATTTTTTTGGGTTTTTTACATCAAAATCACAATTTGAAACTGTATCAACCAAAGTATTTCATTTTTGCTATCCCTACTATCAGCACCACAGCCCAAGTTTCTGAAGTTGTCAGCTGTTTCTTTGGTTACTTGGTTAGTTTAAGGCCAGTGCCAACCCATAAATGTTTATGAAGCACTGCTCAGTAATTCCTTTGGGGAAAAAAATAAGGCAGCAATTGCATGTCAGTGGGATTAATTAATATTTGCCAAGGAATATTAAAGTATTGTGTTATTTCTGCTGACCAAAATAAATTTTCAGTTTAACCATTCCAAAAAGTAAGTAAGATTATTTTACAGTTTAGATACTGAATTGAGGAGTGTTTTCTTTGAGAGACCCAGCAAAGCTTCATTTTAAAAAGAATTATTATTTAACTCTCATTGCAATTAAACAGAAATCATTCCTTTTATCAGTTCAACCAGCAGTGGAAATATTATCAGCACATTTGTTCAAATTATGCTTCACTCTCTTAAGGGGCTTAAGAAAATAAAGCAAAAAGTATTAGTAAAATGGGGTCAAGTTTATGATGTTTAAGACATCTGAATTATGGGAGCAACTCAATGAAACTTTAAATATAGCTTTCATTTCTGTTTGCTGGAATATTCACAGGCAGTATGAACACAGAGATGCTTATAAGAGTGAAACTATATTTCTCTCAGTTTTAACACAGGTACTGTAAAGAAAACTATTTTGAAAGTACAGGAAAAATCTTAATCTAAAATTCTGAACAGGTTTATAATGTGTTAGCCACAAAAGAAATATAAGAACAATATCCTCCACATGTTTTATTGTCCCAAACAAGACAAACAAAACATAAATAAAATAAACAGACAACGATATAATAGATTAAGGCAGTGAGAGTATTTTTAATAGTGTTTCCAGCTCACAGTACCTCCTGCTATAGTCTACAGAACATGGTTGGGCTGCTGATGATGTGTCCTGGGGGAGGGAGGAGGCCTCACCTGGGCAGGATTTCTTTTGCTGTGCTTCCAGAGGTTTCTCAGTGGTGCTGAAAGGGTTCAGTACACTCATTCCTCCTGTGACTGAGCTCTTGCAGCTGTTGCTCTGTGTTGGCTCATGTCCCTGACACAAGATGAGATCCCTGACTTGCCTTTGCTGCATGTATTTTACATCAAATGTCAAATATGAACAATTTTTTGCTCTTCTGCTATGTGGCTATATTTGATGATTTGTCCCTTTTATAAATGTGTTTCCAGTGTGCTGTTGGAACATTTGGAAGTAATGAAAAGGCACAGAGACTAATTAAAATTTCCTTTTTGTGGAATCCAAATTGTTTGAAAATTTTTAAAACAGAATTACAAAGAGGAGAAGAAAAAATTCTACTGAAATTTTTTTTCTAGATTTTTGTACAAGTTCAAACATTATTTGCACTGCAACCCAAAAATAAGGATTGTATTTCTCAGTGTTTGACCAGGGAAGGCAACAAGATTCTGAGTGCAAAACCCTGAGTACCAGGACTTCAGAGATGTATTGATCTGAATATGTAGCATCAGTAACACTGGAGAAAAAATACACTCAGACAGATAATAGTATGAAGAATATATTCATATTTATTTGCAAGTTAAGAAATTATGCAGCAAAATTACAGCTTTACATAGTCTGCAAAAATCAGAAGTGACTGCACTAGCAACTGATGTTTAAACCCAAATAAACATTTTTCAGCAAAAATGTAGTCAGAAGATATATAGATATATAGATATATATATTTATATATCAAAGAAACAGGATATTGGTGAATTTTTCTTTTCATGAATTTCAAACCTTATATAGGCAGGAAAAATTTAATCAAAAATTAAGACTAAACGCTGCACATTAAACAGCACATTATACTCACATGCATGCATTTTTTTAAATTCTAAATCTATTTGCTTATAAGTAACTTTGACTAAGACCAACCAGCACCAATACAAAGAAAATAAAAAATATGGATCCGAGTATTTACTCTAGTTTGAGTCTAACACCACTTAACTTTCTTATTTTGGAAAGAAGTGTGAAAGAAGAGAGAAGCTGCCTTTAAGGAAATGCCAGATTGAGTTTAAATTCTGGAAAAACAAGAAAAGACTCAGGGAAATAAAAGATTGTGACAGAGTGCTGCTTGCAGCAGATGAAACAACTTGGCTGAGAGACAACAGCCAAAGTTGCAAAGTCAATTTTAATCTTCATAAAAATCCACTGATATTGTTTCATACACTGTCAGGAAAAACAGAATTCAAGACAGATGTAAAAAGATGTGCATTTAAGAATTGGAATTAAAACCCTTAACTCACATGTTCCCTATTTAGGGACAAATTCAGGTCCCAGTCTTGCATTAAAAAGGTCTTCCTATATAATTTGTTTCAGAATCTTATGTACACGATGGGCCTGAGTCCTTTCTGAAAAAAATTTCTAAATTAAATGACTATTAATAAAATGTTGTTCCACAGTAGATTTTTAATAATGTTAAAATATAAAAACTACACAAATATGAACACAGAAAACATATTTAGGAACATATTAGAAACATTACATTTGTTAAACTACTATTGATGCTTAGCTAGACCCCAAGTAGACTAATATACAAGTTATAAATATTAACTGGAACATCTGAAACAAGATAGCCATATCTCAAAAATTCTGCAGTATTAATTCTGTTGGATACACCTGGTCAAGATGTGGAAACTATGTAACTCTGTCTGCCTGTGTGAATCACATGTTGATATGTAAAATCCAATGAATTTTTTTAAAATTGTCGGGAAAACTTTTTTCTTTCTTCATTTCCCCAGCATAAATTCATCTACTGTTTGTACACAGAATCATAAAAAGAACTTCAGCCACATCAGTCAACTGTGTAGCTCTGAAAAAGTTATATTTTCATGGACTGCAGTCTTTCAAAAATGGATTGGACTAGCACCAACAGAACGGCTGACAGCACTTATGAAGTCCTCTGTCTTGGGTGAAATCCAGCCTACTCTGCCAGCTTGTTTCACAATGGCATCCTTGTTTTCGGGCCACTGATAAAAACCTGCCATGTGTGTCATGAAGCATTTTTTAATATTAGAATGTACTTTTTTTGGTCCTACTGCAGAAATTATTTAGAGTACTTCAGCTTCCTCATATGCTAGATATAATTGTATATCTAAATCGCTGTTCCATTTAGCTGAGAAATATTGTTACATACATTATATTGGTTAGCATAATTTCAGTGAAATTTTGAACAAATTTAAACAGAGAGTTTGTGTTCTTAATAAGTATTTTAATTGATTGTTTATTTAGAAAGGAAGCAAGTTTGGCTGATTTAGAGGAATAAATACTGAAATTTCACTGAATTAGTGAAAATAAGAATAATTTGTATAAGATATTCAATAAAGAGACGTGTTTCCATTTGCTAATTGAACTTTTGTTCAATTTAATGGTACAGAAAAAATTGTATTAAACATTTGAAGTAGCAGTGGCTTAGACCACATTCAAGATTTACTCCTCAATTTCTATGGAAAACCCTAGAGAAGGACAAAAAATTATTACACCACTTGGAAAAAACTGGGAAAATGAAGCATTACTCATCAGACACATGCTTCTAAACCAACACCAAACTGAAAGTTTAAACCTCTTTGGCATTTCAACACTTCCCTGTTGGAATCCCAGACTGCAATCCAGGACTCAAGTCATGTTGGTATTCCAGGTCACGACTACTCACAGAAACTAATTTAAGGCTAATGTTCCTCCTGAGGGGAAAATGCTAATTATCTTCATGGAAATGTTTCATTTAGACATCTCTGGTTTGGTGAAACACTGCCAAATGCAAAGTGGTTTCTGATAGATTGAGACTGTGAACAAAATCCCACGTGGCAAAACCTTCAGGAATCAAAAATCATACTGAATCCGGATGAGTCTTCCTGGCTCAGTGGAAGCTGTACCCATTGACTCTCCACTATACCATTTTGAAAGGCTTGCATATAAAAATGTCTTTAGTCTATAAGGCCAGTGTTGCTTTAGGATGTCTCAATGTGAAGCAATTTTAAAAGTGTCTCTTCCTTACTATAGCACATAAAGCCAGAAAATTTCCCCTTCTCTCTGACTTGCATTAAGGACTTTGTATCTCCCTTCTCCTCCACAATGAAAATGCTCATACATCTTCCTCAGAAACATTTTGTAGATATTTATAACTAGGAGAGACTTCTGTCCTCTCTATCTTATAAATTGGATATGCAGAATGTTCAGCCCAAGACTGTGTGTCATCCATCCATCCTTCCATCCATCCATCCATCCATCCATCCATCCATCCATCCATCCATCCATCCATCCATCCATCCACACTCTGCAAAAGGGAAGGCTCCTGACTCCTGATCACTGTGCTGCAAGTTTCAGATCTCATTGGATTGCCCCAATGTCCTCCTGCAAAAATGCAAGGAAAATCCAATTATCTTGCCCAAGAGTCATGGCATTTAATCTAACCTAAAGTCTCCCTTCAGTCTATTCCTATAATTGGAACAGTAGACCTTCTTCTATCACTCTGCTCCTTTTTGAAACCCTCCCTCAGACACTGTTTTCTTCTGCCTTCATATGTTTCGAAGGGTAGAAAATAATAAAAGGAGCCTTCATTCTACAGAGTGGGTCCTTCAATCTTTAAATCTCATTTAAGAACAAGTGAATTTATCAACTGTGCCTCACCTCTAGAAACTGGTAAATTGCAGCAAACCACAATATTTCTTAATACTAAACTTTCAAACCTGCTGGCTGTCTGAGCTCTTTTGGTACCTCCAAGATTCTCTCTACCAAAAATATGCATGATTAGGATGTGATGAATGTGATCTGGTTATTAGTGCAGATGTCTAGAAGACAATAAACTGTTTCTAAAATTAAAGCTTAAAAAAAGCAAATGAAAATGAGCAATTTGGTGAACTAGTTTGGAGCAGAAAATTGACCAAGTAGCAATTGGCCTATAGTAGTCTCCATTTACCCTCAAGAGATTTAATGACACCTGTTGAACATCCAACAACAAAGGTGTCTTCAAAGGCAATTAGGAATAGACATATTTTTTCCTATAAGTATAAGTTAATTTGGCCAAACACAAGTTATTTCTGATCTGGAAACTAAATAGGTCACTTCTGCATCCAGACAAATAAATGACACTGGGGAAACAGATGCTTAAACATTTTTCACCATTGACAGTGATATTTATGGACAACTCATGACAGTAGCAGGGTGAATGGACATCTGAATGCATCTGCTTCTATACTAAGGGCAGCTGTGGTGGAAAAAGGGAAGGAGCAGTGACTGGAAGACTTTTTTGAAAAATAATTTTAGGAAATGGAAAGAGAATCTGGTGTGTATTTCAGGAAAGATACTGTTAACATGGTCTGTAAGCTCAGCTGTTCAAGGCAAGTACCTGTCAAATAGAAGGAAAAGTGGCCATTGCTAACAAGCAGCTACAAAGCAGAGATTTTTTTTAAAATATCTAAGCTAGCCGCACTCTCTGTCAAAAAGATAAATCTCCACATCTCATTGGAAAGTATTTAGCCATGTCAGTGCTTCTACAATGCCCTGATTTGGAAGCGAGATGTATTTTATCAGTGAAATATGGAAGGAAGAAAGTTGCAGAAGCACCTTTGGAAATGCTAGGAGCATGCAAATAAAATATGCAGTTACATCACAGAAAATCTAGATAGATAAATCTGTCTAAAATTTGCTTTCTCCATACCTCATACTCCAAACTGAAAGTAAGCAATAAAGGAAATAATTAAGAGTGCGTCCCTGCTATACAGTTTTACTTTAACGCTTGTTCTTAGATGTAATTTAGAGAAGTGCTTCAGACTTCAGAGTAACAAGCTGTTGTAGGATTCCAAATTTATCACTGAATTACACAGGACTTGCACAGCTTTATTCAGATCCCTTTGTCACTTGCATATCTCTCTTATCTTTTCACATTTCTTTCACATTAGGCCTGTCTTTTCTGCTTATGTGATAATCTCTTTGTGACAAATGACATATTTATTCGTGTTTGAGATCTGACACAATGGGGCTGTAATCTGTACTGCATTACACAGAACACAAAAGATAATTTCAACCCTATCTCTTCTATTTATTTTTCTTGTATAATCACAATTGATTGAAATCCTGCTAGTGGAAATATTGACTCAGACAAATAATGTCTTCATTTCACCACTCACTCTTTTTGTCTCACTGTCTGTGGCTACCTCAGTGCCATTTAAGCAGAAAACACAATCACACTAGACACACCACTATACACAGATGTTTTCCCAAATTTCCTCCCTTCTCAAGAGCAGTTATTCCTTTCATATGTGATAATGTGAGGTAATCCACGTCCTAGTTTCAATCTGAAGATACAACTCCACTAATTTTGGATTTCTTTCCATTCCTCCCCTGAAACCAGTGAGTGCCATCTGTCATCATCCTGCCCAGCTGTTTGCAGGCTGCCCTGTGGCTTTCAAGGCTTTAGTGACTTTTGCCCTATAAAGGGTCCCTCCAGGCACTCTGGCATTCCAGCTGTCCACATATTGCCATTCCTACACTTCCTGGTGATGAAATGCCCCATGTGGAATCACAGATCAAGGCTGGAAAAGACCTCTGAGACCACTGAGTCCAAACATTAACCCAGCACCACTGTGTTCACCACTAAACCATGCACCCAAGAGCCACATTCAAGTGCCTTTTGTACACTTCCAGATATGGTGATTCCACCACTTCCCAGGCTAACCTGTTTCAAGGCCTGACAATGTTTTCAGTGAAGACTTTTTTCCCAATCTAAACATTCCCTGGTAAAATTTGAGGTAATTTCCTCTTGTACTATCTCTTGTTTCCTGGAGAAAAGCTATTTTTCATTAAAAAAATTACATCATCATTCATATTCCAAAACCTATCAAGAATCAAATAGGATGTTTTACCTTTTTATATAAAATTAAAGGAAAAATAATGCATTATTATCTAAAGCAAGGCATTACTTTTTCACATTTCATATAAAGGAACCCAGAAAGGAGAAGAAATTAAGTATTTAAATTTTGGCTTGGAATTTTTAAGTAACAATTAATTTCTGTGCTTAAAAAAAATTTGTATACTTATTATTAATTTTCAAAGCATATACTGGAAGTAAGCAAAAGCAAATTTTAAAAGAAATTATTCTTGTGGATGCAAAAGTCACCATGAAAACAAAAGAAATATTGGAGTTGGAAGGAAATATCTGATCAAACGGAATTTAAACTGTACATAACTGGAACACAGAGTGGCAAAACCAAGAAAAATCAGTGACAGACATTTTTGAATATAATACAAAAAATTTGCGTCCTCAAAATAAACTAAAGGAGTAATACATCATCTATACTTCAATTTCTTCAAATGAAGATAATAATAATAAATAGTTGCATAAAAATATACTAGAATAGAAATATGGGGATTAAACTTTTAATAAAATATGTACAAATATCTTTTATATTAACAGAAATCCTTCTTGCAGCAGTGGGAACTACTATAGTCTTTATTACAGTAAAAATAGATCAAATTTCAAAAACAGGCCAAAAAAAGCCTCTTGAGAAATAAGCAGAGCATTCAAGGAAATATCTCAGTCTACAGTGCAATTAAAAAATGAATATATTCTCCTTAAAAATATATTCTTATGTCTGAAACTCCCCGCTACTGTATTCAACAATTTGCTGACTAATTTTGTATAGCTCTGATTTCTCTATTATATGGTCAAGTGCTCATGTATGTGCCAATCTTTAATTACATGGAAACAGTCCAAGAGTCAGCTGCTGATTCTCCCTTGGTCCAATTATTCATATTTTTTAAAAATACTTTGCTGACTGGTGACATCATCTGCTCTCTGTAAAGCAAATATGCACTACAAACAATAAAATACACATATGTGTTATAAAACAGGTCAAAGCATTTTCCCTGTTCCTTCTCTAATTCTAATGTCTCATCTAAGCCTGTGCACAGCCTATAAGACTGTGTTCCCATGAAAAAATTAAGTGCTTATTAAGTGCTGCCTCCAGGAGATTATAATTGTGAAAAGTTTGTAATTTTACGTCTCTCACACGTTTCTATCTCGTAATGTCTTTCGCCAGATGTTTGGAAATTGGGTCTCAAGGAGTGGGAAACTTTACAAGTTACAAGACCTCATTTCCTAATACCTTTTGATAACAATACTTTATTAGTGTATGATGTTACAACAATCTTGGAATGGTTATCTCAGAAGAGCCACACATTTTCCAAGATGGTAAAAACAAAGCAATTTCCAGTTAAGCAATTTTAGCAATAATGTTTCTATAGATACCCCCCTCCCTTTTTTTTTTTCTGGGAATGGAAAACATCACTTGGTCATTTATTGTGGTTCATTCTTCTAGAAGATTCTAAGGTGATTACAAACAGAAATTGAGCATTAGTATTATTACATTCTGAACAGAATGCTCTGCTTTTTTAATTTTGTTCTCTTTAATGTGTAATGTATTTTTTATGGTATGAACTGACTATTTCCACCATAACATTTCAGTCAGCATTAGAAAGTGATGTATCCCAAAATCCTTCTTCTCTCCTTCAAACGTTTTCTAACAATTTTTCCCTTTGTGTGAACAGTATATTTATCCCTTTATTTAAAGAACACTTAAATATTAATAAAATTAAATCAGAAAATATAAGCCCCTGAATTTATTTTTATCTGTATTTTCTTTAATTCTAGACATATTTTTAAATGTTTATACTCACCAGTTATTTAGACACTATCATGCAGCTGTGAGTTTACTACTTAATGGCACATTAAAAATCTTCTCTGGCTGTTGCTCCTAGAGTCAGTATAATATTTCCCAATGCTATGTGATAACTACACTGTATTCCTGGAGCCTCAATAAATACTTTACTGATGAGACATAGAGATAAAATATTTTGGCAGACACACATTTGTCTTACAGAGAAAAAGGCCAGAATGCACACATTCCTATAAATGAGTGAAAAATGTTTTTCACAAGACTATCATCTCTTTCAAACTAGAAAGAATAAAGAATTTAAGGGGAAAATGTATAAGGAAAAAAAATGAGAAAAATAATACCTGTGTTTCTTTTAGTAATCAAAGTAACAGAGTATTTTGAATGCAAAAATAAGATATATTAATTTCGCAGTCTGGTCATTAGCATTTAATTTTGCCATTTATCAGCAGATCACAAGGTCTTCCAGTTACTGTGATCAGACAAATAAATAACAGAAAGAGATTCACAAAGTCATTATCTTTTACCGATCCTTCCTTCCTCTCAGAGGATCCTGCAAATTTAGGAGTGGGAACTACAGGGACTGCGCCTTTAATTTTCCTGCCAGGGGAACTATGATCACTGGGACAATGAGAACAGTTGGGTCCACCAACCCTGAATTTCATGCAGCAGCCTAGCTCCTAAAGGTCTCTCCTAACACATGGAATTGAAGACTGCTGCAACTCTAAATGCCTCTTGCAATGATTGTAGGGTACACACTTTGAGCTGGAGAATTCATTGTCATAAATTATTTCCATCCCTCTTGTTTTCTGTATCCTGATCTACAAAGGAAACAGTACACCTTCAAAAGATTAGTTCAGAAACAAGAAGTCTAGATGCTCTAGATACTAAAACCAGGGATTGAGAAAGAATATGTTTCCACTAAATATAATTTATTTTTTTTACAACTCAGCACCAGCTGAGTTTTCAGTTTTCTGAGGGCAACAAAAGCTATATTTACCTATATTTCTCATTTTCTGGACAGAAGAAGATGTCTACTTCAACTTTTGTTAACATCTCACTGAAAGCATTTGTTTGCTTAATTAGGAAGACTCAGAAATATGCTTTCAAATATACATTGAAGATATCAGTTCTTGTATACCTTCATTCAAATAAACTAATATAGATCTTTGGTTGCACTGTGAATTGAGAAAAATGGCAAATTTCTTGCTTTTCTTGCTTTTTCTTTTTTTTTTTTTTTTTTTTCATTTTCTGAGACATAGGCTGTTGAAATCCCCATATTTTCAAAGCAATCTGTAATTTTATAGCAGAGGATTTTTTCTAGCTCCTGCATTCTGTTTTATGTAACAAAGATCCTTTGGTTGTCCATTAAAATTGTTGGATCTAGGGAGGAAATTCAGCATACTAAAAACACCAAGGACAGGATTTAGGATTTATAAATTTTTCTCTCAAACATCTGAATAAGAGCTAAAGCCAGTCTCAATGTTCATTTAAAGTTAAAAATTATACCAGTGCTTTTTTGTCTGTCTTCACTTTTGCAGAGAGGTTTATTTGAGGACTTTTCCCCTGCTGCTATGCAGTGATGCTATTGCCTGCAATGATATACTTTATCTACCTAATTTCTCTCTACATCCGGATTCTAAGTACTATAAACCCTGTTGAACTATCACCTGTTTTCTAGTTACCATTTAAAGAGATTTTCTACCTCATAAACTGATTTCTGATTGTATTGCCGTTTCAAGTGCTATCTCAATTGAAATAAAAGGTCGGTGGTGCAGACTACATAAATAGAAAATAGTCAGAAGTTTGTTAGAGAAACCAACCTTGTTTGCAATAAAAAAAGATAACCCACCAATGATTTCAAAATTTCTCTTTTAGAGAAGTAATTTTCACTCACTGAAAATTGCCGTTAGTCTTGAAACTCAAAAGAGGTATTCTTCAGGCAGCTGTTTAAATTACTGTTTCACAGCACAGTTCAAACAGCCATGGAGTTGATAGTTTTGAGACAAAACAGCTGAAACCTCACTCAGTTCTGAGCTGCAGAACCCTCAGTTAGGACATATCCCTAATGCATCACCACCATCTTTCAGGATTTAATTTGATATTTAAAATACCTCTGTGAAGTAATTTAATGGCAGAAACCCAAGAACTCAGCACCAGAATCATTCCATGCAGTGTAAAAAATTAGATCTATAATAACTGTCACTCATTCATTGATGTCAGAGTAACAATGAACAACTATTGTATAAGAGAAAATTTGCACCTCTTGAATTAATAAAGCCTTTGTAACTCGAGTTCAGCTGGGGTAACTTGCTCATTAGTAATTTTTAAATTATAAAAAAAAGAAATTGAAGACAAAATTACAAGTTGTTCATGCTGCACGGAGTAGACCCTGTGGCAAACACAAAACCAGTTGATTTCCAGTCATGGTTTTGCTTACTGGGGTCAGTGTGAGCCAGTACCCCTGGAGAGACACTTGTGCAATGGGGAAGGAATTGTGACCAGAAAAGATCCCTGACATGGCTGCAAAATGCTGCCTTCAGTGGAGTTCTGCACATCCACTGCCCAGGGAAACACACTGGGCCACTGTTGACCTGCCAAGAGCCTTATTCAGCTTTTGGGATGAATAGACTACAGGAATAGGAGCCACCACGGTCACTGCAAACACAAGCAGGGTTACTCCTTCATGAACTGCTGCAGTTCATGTGTGCGTCTCCACCCTCCTTTTCACATAGAAACTATCCCAAGTTGACAGTGTTATGCTCATTCTTTGATCCTTGGAAGGACAAGTCTGAATTATGAGTCTGGAAGACTAAGTCATATTTTGTATTGCATCATAAAAATCATACAATGGTTTGGGTTGCAAGGGACCTTAAAGATCATTGAGTTACAGCCCCCTGCCCTGGGCAAAAACCCTTCCCACTAGACTGTTCCCACTACTTTTGCTAGTCCCTATTAACTTTAGCATTACTCTGGATTTTTAAGATTTTCTAAGCCTTCTAATGTTGACATTCTTGTAGTAAACTTTCTCGCACACCTTCTGTAGATAACTCATTGTTTTGTATTCTTTTATGGAAGAAGAGAAAGTCAATAGACTGTTAGTTTGACCAGTGTCATTGGAGAGGTGGCACTGTCACTCTCCAATCCACTGTCACTCTTGGAAAATTAGAAATGTTAGAGTCAGAAAATAAACTTCCTTTTTTCCATCACCTTGAAAACAGCAGCGCTCCCTTTTGTTTTTTCGTGTCCTATAGCGACACTTTAGGGACTTTATCTGAAACTCCTTTGTTGCCACACAGAATTACTCAAATTATTAATTAAGTAGGAGAAAACCCAATTCTAGTCCTACCCATTATTTTTTTTCACACTGTCATGATTTAACCCCAGCCAGCCCCCAAGCCCCACACAGCTGCTCGCTCAGTCACCCACCAGTGGGACTGGAGAGAAAATCAGATGGAAGCAGAAAACACATGGATTGAGACAAAGACAGTTTAATAGGGAAAGAAAAAGCCATGCACATGATCAAAGCAAAGCAAGGAATTAGCTCACTGTTTTCCATGGGCAGACAGGTTTCCATTGAGCCATCTCCAGAAGAGCAGGGCCCATCAGACATAATAACCATGATATGGGAAGACTAATGCCATCACTCTCAATGTCCTCTCCTTCCTTTCTATACTGAGTATGCTGTCACATGGTCTGTAATATCTCTTTGGTCAGTTTGGGTGACCTGTTCTGGCTGTGTCCCCTCCCAAAACCCCGTGCACCCTCCCCAATGTGAATGTATGAAAAGCAGAAAAGGCCTCGACTCTCTGTAAACCCCATTCAGCAATTACAAAGGCATTTCTGTATTATCAACACTGTGTTCAAGACAGTTCTGAAACACAGCCACACATTTGCTACAAGGAAGAAAATTAACCCTACCCCAGTCAAAACCAGCACACATATTTAATTAATTAATTGTTGTGTTCATTATTTTTATACAGAGGTTCAAATACTCCACTGTGCGCATGTTCATGATGGGAGAATATTATAATTACAAATTAAACTATATCAGTCTTTCTTGAGATTTTTTTGCTTCTTTCTAAGAGTCTTAGGATTTAGAAACTCTTTAGATCAGTAGCAGTTCAGAAGCATTCAACTCTTTTTGTCCCTAATGACAGGAAAGCTGAAGTATACATAGTGGCAGCAGGGAATCATACCAGTTAGATTCATGTTGTTATTGCCATGAGAACTAAACATTAAAACAGCTATATCTTATTTACAAAGCAGTTGTTCCCTGCTGAAATTTTAAAATGTAAGCCTAATTTTGCAGAAAAAATATTTTTTTATTCACATTATGTACAACAATATCACAATATTTTTCAGTGGATAACACAGCATTCACTCTACGAATAATTCTGTAATTACTCTATTAGTTGCATGACAATGAACCTGAGGAAATTATAAGAAGCTATTCATTTCAATGCTAAATTTATACTTATAATTCCAACTCCTTAATGGAAATGTGTCTAAAAAAAATCAGTAGCAGTAGTAGTAGTAGTAGTAGTAGTATTACGGTGATGATGATGATGATGAAGAAAAAAACATATTCACCAGGGGCTTCAGATTCAGGTGAGTCTTCTACTTCTTTCTGCATTTCTCATTGAAAATGTTGGCAATCTTGTGACCTCTCCTTTGTGTTGTGTTCCCCTGCTAAATCTATCCTTGTTGACCTTGAGAACAAATGCTGATCAGAGAATCGCAGGATGGTTTGGGATGGAAGAGACCTTCAAAATCCATCCAGTCCAACCCCCCTGCAATGAGACAACCAGATCAGGTTGCTCAGAGTGTGGTCCAACCTGACTGCAATGTTTCCAGGGCTGGGGCAGCTCAAACAACTCTGGGTAACCCACACCAGTGTTTCACCCTCATTGTATATAATTCTTCCTGATATCTAATCTAAATCAACTATCCTTCAGTTTGACACCATCGCCCTTTGTTCCATCCCTAGAGGTCCTAGGAAAAAAGTCTGTCTCCATCCTTCTTAGAAGCCTTGCTTAAGTACTAAAAGGAGTCAAAAGGAAAGTAATGGTAAAGAACTGGGAGGAAAAAAGATCTAGAAAGAGCTTTTGAGTTTTGGAAATATGGTCATGCATAATTCTGTTTAATTAGAGTAATATTAAAATATCAATAACAAAAAATATAAGGCATATTTACATTGGCAATAAAATTAGTACTTGCTTTTAATTGTACACACAGCAGAGAACAGCTAAATATATTCTCTTAAATGAAGAATATAAATCCAAGCAATTTTGGTTATATATTTACAAAATACTGTATTATATTAAAGAGTGACCATAACAAGAGACATTTTTTGATTTTCTGGCTAGGTAGACACAAAGTACAACTATAAACTAAATCGATATTAGCTAGGTAAGCCAAAAATTTAATTAATCAGAAGACAGCACATTAAATATGCAGTTAGGGTTTCTTTTGTTCTGACGATGTATTAAGGGTGTATTAAGGAGATTTCTATTAAAAAAAATAATGTGCATTGTTTCTCCTTGCTATGGATCTAATACAAATTCAATACTATACCCTTATAGCAAGCTTTGGATCCTAAGAGCATAAAATTTCTGAAGCAATTGGTCAGGATCTGAACTTAACAGCATGACTTACTCTAGATTGTATTCACAAATAATGGGATTAAATAGAAATTCTTAATTAAATAGAAATTCTTAATTCCTATCATCCATTTTTCAGATTGGCATGTTTCAGACATGCAGACAAAATACTGAACTCCAAACAGTAGAAATTGTTTGGAGGTTTGCATTTGTAGCAAAGACATCCCATACGTTGGGTCCTATTGGTGATCCAAACAGTGAGAGCTGCAGAGATTATTAAGTGTAGCACACTTCAACAAAAGTTGTTTTTATACACAGATTACATTTTTATTAACACTTTAGAAAAATTCCAGAAGCAGTCTGTAACTGGTGAGAGATCTCTCCCCACCCTTATCTTGACCCATGAACCCTTTGCTGTATTTTTTCTCACCTTTCCAGTTGATGAGGGGAGGGAAAGAGCAGCTTTGGTGGCACTTGGTACCCAGCCAGGGTCATCCCATCACACTTTGGAATTCCGATTTGTGTTTTTTCTAAGCCGAGTTTTTTTTGATCATTAATTAACCAGAGTCCATAATGTACTGATTGAGAGATCTGTCTGAAAATGGATTGAATATATCCACTGTCTCAGAAATATCACATATACTAAAGGCTGGCTTGACTAGCTACCTTGCTTTCTTCTGTCATAGAAGTAATTCTGAATGATTCCCAATCAGCACAATGTGGTTCTGTGTATTGATTTCTCAGCCTTCTTAAAGGGAAGATGTGGGTCATGAGTGGAAAAATAGGATGTACATGGAAAACCTGCACTGTTTCTCCACACAAATGCCGTAGAAGTACTGTGCCAGATAGCAGGACTTAGAGTTAGCCCAGAGCACAAAATTCGACTTTTCAGCTGAAATAAAATTTTACATTTTCAACATTATGTAAGATTAAAATTGAGAAGAAAAATTGTAGGTTTTCTTTAGCCTGATTTCACCTGAGTAAACTTTAAGTTTGTTTCAAGTCTGTTGTGACCAACTTTTGGTTTTATACTAACACTCATGTCGCTTACGTTTTTTTGCAGCTATTTTCCTCCACTCTCGCCCAAATATGACTTTCAAATAGCCTGAAAATATAAAATATAATCCATCCAGAACATGACCCCACTAAACTATGATAAATCTATTACAAAACTGCAAAAATTACTTTCACTATCTCTAGGCAACAAAAATCGTCAACCTGAATGATCTAAATTTATCACTTTATTTTATGAAATGTACACTTGTAATACCTTTTATATGAGAGTGCTTGTACATGGAAAGATAATTTCTTTCAGTATTTTATTCTATAAATCATAAGCTAATTCAGACAATTACAGCAATTCAGAGGCCAGCATAAGTTGAAACATCTTTGAAATGCAGTTTTCTTTATAATACAGATATTTTAGCAAGTCTTCTCCTAAAGTTTCAATATCTTGATTTTACATTCTATTGCCACTAGCAACACAGAAAAGACTGTTAGAAAGACAGAAATGCATAAAGGGAAAATCTGCAAAGATTTTACCTTCTAAGTGTCTATTAGGGTTCCATTTCACAGTTCAATCTTACAAACTCTTTACTGAGCAAGATAGCAATGGCTGATATATTTAAACCTCTTGACCTGATGGATAATCCCCCTACAACAGAACACAAAAAGAATAGCCTGCCCAGCATGGGCAGTGCTGCCCCTGTTGTTGTTGTAAACTCGGGAGCAAGATGAATGCTAAAAAGTGAAAAGGAAAGAGGGATCATCCACCTTTTTTATCTTTTGTGAGTGTACCAAATGGCATCAAGCCAAAATCAGGCAACATGCTGTTATTAAACAGTGTACTTAGCTGGGTGCCAGCGTGCAGCCTAGTTTGTGGTCCTGTAATTTTCTAGGATAGCTGCAGGCTTTGAAGAAGGCTGAATGAGTTCACATTCAGGACACAGAAGAAGACAGTCAGGGCACAGGTCATTTACTGGAAAAGAGGTAAAAGATTCTCTCTTGGAGGCAAAGTTGTCAAGGATCTGGAAGGGTCTTCAATGTGCCGATCAAGCTGAATTTAGAAAATTCAAACAAACATAGAGGACATATATTCCTCAGAGGTAAGGGATGCAAACACAGAGACAGCCAAAATCGAGCTTCATTGAAAGATGTAGAGAGAGTCATCTCCAAGGAGGTCAAACTCTTTACCTGTGAGACAGCTCCTAAATGGATTAAGGCAATCTGTTACCCACTGTGGTAGGGACAACCTGCATGTGCAGTTATTACAGGTCATGGCACTATAGAGGGCACATGCTATGATTATAGTCAACATTTCTTCATATACTTACCAAAATAAAGTTCTGGCTTGCCACTTAAGTCATGCTGTGCTCTACCTGGTCTTTTTTGCCCATTTTTGCAAACCAATTCCTCTGCTTCTGATTAAGCACTGTTTGTGCTCAGCACAGCTTCCAAACTGCCCAAGGTCTTTTTGAACTAGAAATTTAATTGGAGAAAAATGTCTACTAAACACTAATTAGCTTGGAGGGCAATCCGAAAGAATTCTCAGTGAGATAAGTCACTCTCACCTCAAAGTGATTAATTATTTTCATGTCTAAGAGCCCATAATTGGACACACACAATAAACCTGTTTAGATATTTTGTCTTGTGTTTTTGATATAAACTGACACAGTGCAAGGGCTGTGAAAGGTGCATTCCTCAGAATGCTCATTATCCAACAAAGAAAAGGAAGAGACTATTGCATTGCATTAGACAAGGAATTGTTTAAAAAACGATTCTGTCCAAACTGTTCCAAAAAGAGTTAAAAGCAAGAGATGGCTTCTAGTGTTGCAAAATAAAGCTTACATATGTACAGAACTTTAACATTAATGAAGAGCCTAACAACTATCCACAGAAAAAGGGGTAGAGGGGGAAACAGAGGGAGTTCTGAATGTAAGAGTGAGGTGTATCCTCTCCTCCCTGCAAGAGGATTTGGCTAATACAATCTTGGAAGAGAAGAGAAAGTGTAAGAAATCACTGAAACCTATATGATCATCTGGAGGGAAATATTGTATGAAGTGAAGAGACTTCCCATATCTAATCTTACATGAGGTGATGTGATCTCTTCAATTTCTTCAACCACAGAACTCAAGTTTCTGTCTGTGTTGTCTGCTTTGAATTTGATAAATGAATTCACATTTTATTGTGCCTGACTCCAGTGAAATGTGATAAAGTAGCCCCACAGGAAAAATATTTTTTTATCATGTTAATACTTTCTAAATGTCAGGGAAGAAAATAAATACATATATATCTGTTAATTTAAATTAAAAAATTACAAAACTTTTCCTGGAAAACTGTAACTCTTCTCCAGCTTATTACAGAAAGGAAAGTAAATATTTGCCTTTAAGATGATCCAACATTTTCCCACGGTGGTGAAACATAATTTTCTGAAGCAGTTTTTGCAGTACACACACTTGTGAATGTGTGTTTACACTTCCTTCTCCTTTTCAGAATTCTGCTTTTTTTGCTGGTAAGATTCTTAAGCACTTTCATTGGAAATAAAAGCCAGAAATCAACTTGCTATGAATTCATTTGTAGCTAAAAGGAATAAACAAAAACTTTTACACTAACATGTTTTTGCTATGAAACTCTTGCCTCAGAATTTAAACAGTTTCCAAGAGCATGATGTTTTTTGTCAGAACAGTACATATGTTTGTGAGCTTTCAGAACTCAGTTTGTAATTAGTTGTTCTTAAAATAAAATCTCTTGGAAATTAAACAGAAACTAAAAAAGAGGCATTGAGAAAAAACATATAATCCCATAAAATCTTGTCTTATGCACAATAAGACAATTACTGATGTCTTATTAGTACAATTTGCTAATTTAAGCTAGTAAATTTCTTGTCCGCTTTTGTACACATCTAAGTGTTATGTGGCTTTAGAGATTAGTTCTTAAAGTCTTTGTCATAATCTTAAAAAGTTCCTAAGCATAATTTCAGAAGATATCACTAACTGTTGTTTACTTCATTTGTTTCAGAAGTATTTCTCTGATATTTATCACTTATTCAGCACAAAAAAAGTCACGGCTTTTATCATAGTGTGATTTTATGTTTTTCTTTCAAATGCAATTTGTGAGTAAACACCTGGACTGAGATGCCAGCTCCAAGACAAAACTGTAAAGACCTAACTAGAGATGAAATTTCTGCTGAAAGGAGAAATTCTTCACATTGTAGAATTTATTATGAATTTCATTCTGGTGAGAAATTTATTGGAATAAAAACAAGTAGTCTGGTATTTGGCACACCTTGAACTAGAATTAATTCCTCTCTTGACCATGAAAACTCTTGAACATGAACTGCAGAGAGCACAGAAATGCACATTGATAGACAAGTTTAGCTGCACAGCAGACAAGTCCATTTTTAACTTTGTTCAGAATTCATTTTCCATCTCCTAAACACTCATAAGCTTTCAAGACCAGAAAGAGAACACATCTTATTTCCATGAATTTTTTTTTTAAATAAATATCTGCCACTGCATAAGTAGCAAGGTTTTAAAGTTTTTTCCATTCTAAATTAATCTGTGATTCCATTATTTAATTCCTCACCCAAAGCAGGCTCACAAATTTATTTTAAATTTAGCTTCCAAACATGCAGGACCTGGCACATAAAAAGTTGAGTTTCTAAGGTACTGAGAAGCCAATATAGAATAGCACAAGCATAATTGCAGAAGATTAGTAAAAACTAATTAATTTGTATAATGAGTTATAGCATAACCTGTCAATTTTGAGGCTAATAACGCTAATCCTAATCATGTACATTTTAACCCTACATTAGAGTTGTGAGTCTCTGTGTTTTTGCAAAAGTGTGTGAGAGAATAGTTTTAACAACTATTTCTGCGGAGTAAAGTTGGTGGAAAGAAGAAAAGAAGAAATTTCTTTTAGGGGAACACTGCGACTATCTCTTGGTTTACTAATTCCTGATTTTGAGCAGATATTCTATATGCAGAAGCAAACCCTCTTAATTCAGATTTTACATACCTCAAGTAAACACCATGGCCATCTGGATTCCCTTTGGACTCATGCACTGCAGAATCATTCTACTGGTACAGTATTCAGGTTCACTTGGATGGCAATAAAGGTCATCTTGGACTGTCAAAGGACTCAAAAGCTGAGGAACTGTCTGACAAGACTTAGTCGAGGCAGTGTTTTCCTCATATGAAGTTCTCTCTATTGTTGCAACAGCGTCAGAAGATATGTAGCAGAAAAAACATTTCCTGTCCCAGTTCTTAGAAATAAATTAGACATGGTCATGAGAGACTGCAGGAGTGTTGAACAGCAAAATTTAGTGCTTTGTCAGACTATTCTTATTTTCTTACAGACCTGTGCTTTATGTCAATTAGAATCTTGTTAGAATTTAATGAGAGCTAAGTGGCAAGATCAAATATTTTTAATCATTCCCTTGTTTTGCAAACTAAGGGAAATACTCCCAGCATCTTACACTCCACTCAACAAACTGGTCTGGAAGAGAAGAAGAATCTGAGAGAATGGATAATGCCTCATCATGGGTTTTTTTGCATGGTGTGTTCATACATATTTTCAGGAAATTTATTATGGTCTAAATTCATGAAGATCAATTTCAAAACCCGTTTTTTTTTGTAGATAACAAGTCCAGTGAACTAGCCCATATTCATATATGTAGCCTTTTTTAGTTGTTTTGTTTCCTTATCAAGTGTTCTAAGTTGCTGTCCCAATGTGTAAATTAGAAATCTTTTGACTTCCAACTCCTCTAATCTCTACTATTCCTGTGAGACATTCCAAGTCTTATTAAAACAAAATCCTTTTTATTCTGGAGGTACAATACATGTGTAATTCATTCTTCTGCTCTTCCTCATCTCTGTTATCCTTCTAATAAACAATCTAAAGTTTCCATAATTCTAGATCTAAATTATTCTTACAGAAACACATCCTTATGTAGAAAATGGATAATGATATTCATCGCCTTGGTAAACCACTTGAGATCTTCAGATGGAAAACACCAGATAAGCAAATATTATCATAAAAAGCATGTTTTTCATACAGAAAACCAATTATAATATAAATCAGATGCATTGTCAAAAGAAGTAAACATCGATAGCCTCCCAAACACATTATTGTGCTGAACAACATTCTAACATACATATGATAATTATTTGAAAAGTGGTAAGGACAATATATACTCAAAGAAAAATATGCTGAAAGTTTAATCATGAAAAAAAAAGAAAATATATTCTTGGGACACTCCTTTCTAAACATAGTGATTGTCTTCTGACAAAAAGAAGTAAGAAAATTAATAAGCACTGCAATTATTTGTTCACTACTGAGTCTAAATGGGCAATAAGTAAAACAATCAATTAGTTGAACTTTCAGTGTTTATCTTTCAGTGTGTCATCATTCTACCATGGGACTAAAATATCTCCATGTGTATAGTAATGTTTGTCATGACTTGTTAGAAATTATGCTTCAAAAATGTAGCTTTTTTAGTTCTAACTTGTGCAACATAGCATGGAGTTCTGTGGACAAGGTTATTAACGTAATGATTTCATGTTTTGATACTATTCAGGTCATTACCAGTTCTTAAAACAAAAATAATAAATAATTAATATTGACCCTGAAATTCATTCTCTGTGACTAGAAATCCATCAAGATTTTTAGTCAATAATACTCTGTTATTTCATTACTCTCTCGCAAATTTTGCTAACTACAATTCAATATTTACTCTAAAATATTTTCAACCATGTTTTCCTATTAAAATAAAAACAAATTGTCTTATATAAATCAAACAATAACTAAATTAGGAAAATCTCACTGAAATAACTTGTTTTAGAGGATGACTCCTCATGAAATGTATTATGTGGCATCTCTCTATATAATATCTGCTTGGAGCCCAGAAACCACCAGTGTGCTGGGCTGCATTCAAAGCCCCAGGGCAGGGAGGGGATTCTGCCCCTCTGCCCCCTGTGCTGAGAGCCCACCTGCAGGGCTGCATCCAGCTCTGGGCTCCCAGCACAGCAAGGACAGGCACCTGCTGCAGCCAGCCCAGAGCAGGCACCGAGGCCATCAGAGGGATGGAGCAGCTCTGCTGGGAGGAAAGGCTGGGAGAACTGGGATTGTTCTGACTGGAACAGAGAAGGCTTTGGGATGACTGAAATGTGGCCTCTCAGTACCTGAAGGGAGCCCATAGGAAACATGGAGAGAGACTGTTTACAAGGGCCTGGAGAGACAGGACAAAGGGGAATGGTGTCAAACTGAGAGCAGGTTTAGATTGGATATTAGGAAGAAATTCTTCCCTGTTAGAGTGATGAGGCACTCAAACAGCTTTCCAAGAGAAGCTTTGTCTGCCCCATCCCTGGAAGTGTTCAAAACCAGATTAGATGGAACCCTGAGCAACCTGGTCTAGTGGGAGGTGTCCCTGCCCATGGCAGGTGTTTGGAACTAGTCTTTAAGGTCACTACCAACCCAAAACATTCTAGGATTCTTTGATGATTATATTTTTTTCCCAACATTTACTTATACATGTACTGTGATATTGTTCACCCAAACAATTTTTTCTAGTTTAAAATGTAATATAGAGGGAAAAAATCAGAGAGATCAGCTGTTAATTATTTTTCTTGGGGTGATTTTATGATGATACTCTATTACCTGACTTTGTCTTATGCCTGCAATGATGGGCATAAGGTTGATGTCTCTGCCATAAGCTTTAGGCAGAAAAATTTCATGCAAATCTTATAAGGGTGCATACCCATATAAATTACATAAAATATGATTCAGAGCATATTTTATGATTACATAAATATGATTTAGTTTCTACTAGTAGTAGAAACTAAAAAAAGAATTCTCATTGGAGACATCTCTATTGTCATTCAAGGAGTACTTACCCCAGGTTAAAATTTTACATTTTAACTTGCAGATAATTTTCAAAACACATGGAGACCAGCACTGATATGCATTAGAGGATTAGATACTGTTAACGTGAGAAAATATAGGATAGTAGGAGTTTGTTTTCCATGAAAACAAATTTCTTTCAGTGAAGAATATTTATGAAGCAACCCATGATGAAATTAAAAAAATAAACAATTGCAATACAGAAAAATTATGTTATGTTGCATTAGTTGTCATGTATGCTGTTGGAGTTTTTCAAACTATGTCTCAACGTAAGAAGAACTATTTCAGATTTTTGCAAAATTATAGAAAAATAAAAGAAACAATATGGGTGAGTAGGACATTGAGAAAAATCTTCTCGCATTTGAAAAAGATGTCATAGACTATTTCTTATAAGACTATAACAAGAGAGTTTAAAACAGGAATAGAAATATCCTAAAATGTGTTAACTTTAGATGAAATATGTTTTATTTAAGAAATGTAGAATAATAAATCTAACCATGGAAAATTTTGATTACAGTAGTAACCATAGTGGCAAAATCTATGTAATTTAATAAAAATTACTAATACTGCATTGACTGTACTTGTTACTAGTACATTACAATATAACATTATGATTATTTGAAGAACTAAGTACAAAGCTTCCTTCATTAGACTTTAGGAAGAACTGATGACATATGAACCACCTGGAGCTATTACAGCAGTATGAAATGCTTTCTTCTCATTTTACCTTTCCAGAATTCTACAAAAGTAATTTCTGAATCATATACTCTTTTATCCTAAAGGACTTTAGTATTTATCAAAATACTCAAAGTTTTAGCATTTATCAAAAATAGTTTATGGCCTTTTTTTTTGTCATAGAGATGTCATCAACTCTTACAAAGTTGATCAACATGAAATTCTACAGCAACAGTGCTCAGCTCCACATCTCTTACTTGTAAGTAATCCAGCTTCACATGAACTGATTCAAGTCTATTGATATGAATTTTGCTCAAATCTGAGATTTAATTAATGTACTAATAATCTGAGATTTAATGTACTAAAAGGAATTCAAATTAAACTCTAGGAAATAGTGTCCTTCCCATCATTTTTCAATTAAGGAAGTTCAATTAAAATTTTACAGTCAAAAGAGAATTCAGGCTGAGATTTTTAAGTGATAATAAACATTATAATAGGAGAATTTTAAGCAATGTGGAAGGCAGATATTTCAATTATATAGAGAATTGCTGCTTAGAGATTATTTTTAATACTTTTTTGCTGAAGATAAATCTGAGACTTTATCAGCTTCATAGAAATAACATATCAAGGGACGTACTGGAAAAATGTGGTGGCAAATATTTGGTAAATTAATTCAAAACCAGCATTCCCTTTTCCCAGAAGAAGCTAGAGTACTAAAGAAAGTACAAAAGCTTCCAGTTTCAATTGACTGAAAGAACTGAAGAGCAAGTTTCTAATATATATATATATAAATGTGTGTAGTGAGAACTACAGACATTTATAACTAGAAGCTGGTTTTAAATCAGTTCTGTTAAAACTACATCACATCCTTGTTTGCCTCAAGATCCAGTTGTGTACAGATTGCTGTACATAAACACATACTTTAAATATTCTCTCGGGTACTGATGTTTCTCATATATGTTCTTCAAAGGCCTTTATTCAAAAATATTGTAAAAGCAGCTTTATCAAATCTTCCTTAAATATAATTTCAAATACTGAGTTCCTCTTTCTTTGGTTGTCAGATGGCAAATATACATTTTAAGAAAATGTCCTGGTGATAAGATGTTAGCTTGCACGTAACTACCAAGCTTAAGTTGAATATTTTTAACAGTTTGTTATCTACATTTTTCACTTTATGTCAAAGACATCTTGAATGTAAGCTTTTTACCTCTAGAATCAATTTAAAATAAATAGTTATATATTTTATCTCTCTAACCAAGTTGCCTCAAGGTAGGAAATCTGTGATAGCAGAAAGTAACATTCTTTCATCTTTACAAAGACAAAATAATTATCAATATCAATATTGATTGACATTTATTCCACCTTTGTAGGGCTTTGCATAATGGTTAGGTTAATATTAACATTAATAAAACATCTTTTAACAACCAATCAATACTTGGATGACCACAATATCCTTCAACTCTCTAAAATTTATTTTATTAGATCTGGCATTTTTGCTCCTACCTATATTTTACTAGTTAATAATCAATGGCAATTATCAGTTATCTGACTGTACAATTCCTTAATTACATAAAAATGTCCCTGTGCTATGAATACACAAAATATTATCATTTTTTGAAAAAAAATTATTAGAATTTCTGGATAGATATTTTTACCATCATCACCTTCAAGAAAGAGAATGAAGTAGAAATTATTTCTCTTCAATGGGTAATTCCTTCATATCCATTGTAAACCTTTACCTCTGGAACTGCATTTGAACTACTGTCTGAGTGGGAGCCTCTGTGTGGAATTGTATTGACTGGCACTATCAGCACTCTAGTCACAACTGGCTGAATGGTGCTAGTCAGTGGTAGAGACAGTTACAGGGGCAAAGTCAGAGGAAAGTCTTACACTGCAATGGAGTTGAGAATTTAAAGATCGGTCAATATTTATCTATGACGAATTGAGCACTATTGAAAAAGAATAACCGATAAATTTGTGAAATTAGTGGAGTTTTCTCTGAGTTTGGTTTTTTTTTTTTTCCACTGTATTAGCAAAAAACCTATTTTGGAATGCAAAAATTTGATGTGCCTTACTTTTATCCAATATTAGAGTGGCTATTTTTTCCCAAGTGACTCATTGCCTTCTTTCTTCATGAACTGATGAAAGGGCAGCATTCAAAAAACTGGCACAAATTAGTGCCTTGGTTAAAACATACTAATTTACTTCTTAATGCAGGGAGTGAGAAGATATACTCTTTTTTCAAATCAATAGCAAATAATCATGTAAACATGCTGTGTGTTTTAGCTCTGGGACTGCACAGAGTACTGGAAGAATCCAGATGCCAAATGTAAAGAATGTAATGAAAAGGGTGTCTCCAGAGAATCTGAGGAACTGAGGAGAGATCTTGGACAAGATAAAATCAGACCAAAGAAATCTCACTGGATAGATTCATTCCTACTTAAAAGCATAGTTTAAGGTACATTTAAGAATATATGCATACTCTTAAACAAAGGTGCATCCACACCCATTCCCCTCCCTGGTTTCCTTTAATGGCAAAGCATAGTTGTTTTTGTTCACACGTTTGTGTGACAGATACAAGTTCAAACCTCATGTGACCCTTGTTGGTACTTGACCTTTCTCAAATTTTAAAAAGGAAAGCTATCCTTGGAATGTTTTCATATCACATTTTATAGGTTTTTGTCTCTCCTGTTCTTGTACTCTTTATTTAAATGTGAGGGCATCAAACCTTTTTCTAACCATTACAAAAAAATTAAATGAAGACAAAAAAGCCCAGTGTGATGGTACAACAAAGAAACAATTTTCTGCTGAACTGCACTTCTCTATGAACTTCAAGACACATTTTAAAATTCCACTGAAAAGAACCATTTTGTATGAAAGTTGTCACCTTAGACTCCCCCATTGTCACTTGGGGTTAATTTATTTCTAGATGTTCCTAGTTTTGTTGGGGATTTTATATTTTGGTTTGGTTTTTTTGGTGGTATTTTTTTGGTTGGTTTGTTAGTTGGTTGGTTGGTTGGTTTGCATCCTCACATCCTAGCTCTGTGTTATTATTTTTATGTGCTTTTGCATAGATTAGAGGATTTCCTAATTCCTGATTCATCAACGTTTTAAAGGGGATCAGAAATAACACACTTGGAAAACTTGTGAAGATTTCTAAGAATTCCCTTCTCCATGGCAACTTCTTTTTAATAATTAGCAATCTTAGTATGAAAATCAATAGCTGCACAAAGCAATAAAATAACAAAATAGAATCTCCAAAATTGCTAAGGTATTTACTGTGGTTTATTCATATATGGGCAAAAGTTTTCCTCAGACTTCTTTGAGACTGTAAAAAGAAGAATCTGGGCACCAAGGAAGCTCCTTCCTTGATACCAGATGTTTAGGTGTTGAGAGCTCACACAAATAAATGGACTGTATATCTTTGTGTGCATGTATATGTGTTTGTGCAGCTTCGGGCCTTTGTTTTAAGTGCAGCTGGAACTCCAGAAGCAGAAAAAACCCTGTTCTAATACTGCATGTAAAATCTAGGTGCTGCTGAGGGATTACACATCTAATTTTTAGATTAATATTTGGCAAGCATTGATTATGATTCTTGCAGTGGGTTGACCTTCTTGTCTAAGGGTGTTATGCTTTTTCTTTATGTAACTAGCTTAAAATTATTGACTGTTTGCAGTTCTGCTTCTGTTTCAAACAGAGCAAATGAACCAACACAAAATATGTTTTGAATGCAATAGTCTGAAAAAAGGAATATAAACAGAATCAGTTTTCAAAATATTTGGACCTAAGTTAGATACAAGTAGACTAAAATTGCTGTATCCAGTGATCATTAAAATGGTTACTCAAATAAATATGCAGATATTGCTTTGCTCAACTAGACAATTAACCAGATGTTATAAATCGGAAATTCCATCAAAGTTTTATACAGCAAAGGCTGAAGAAACATGTAACATTAAATTTAAAGATTGCTAGACCTTACTTGTTATGGAGGTGCAAAACTGTATAGTGAATATCTTCAGAAAGCTGCTTCTGAAATGTGATTCATTCTATCTACAATATAAACTGTCAATTTCTTGACATTGTCCATCACAAATGGATTTCCCATCCCATCCATTCCCACAAAAGAAGGTTGTTATTCTTTTTAAATTGAAAGAAATATGGATTATTCCAATCAAGAAGAGCACTGATATTTGAAATTGATTTGAAAAATAAAGTATGTCCCCTGATAAACTGATAGATGTAGACTATGACTATGATGATAATTCTGATAATTTCTTTTTTGTACAAACAACTGGCAAAAAAAGGTGCATGAAACTGCCACTGCCTGCTAACTGGCACACCTACCTCTGTAACTCAAGTTGAAAAAAATCAGTTTTCATCTAGAGACTCTGGATGCAGTCCTCATCAGAGAGTATCTGAGCTGAATGCTTCATTTGGAGTCAAACACTGTACTTAAAATAAAGTTTTTAAATATACAACACTTCTTGGCATAAGGTTGTTTTGACATTTTGCCCCCGACCTTTTAGGATGTGACCTTTTGCCACTGAAATACACAAGACTTATTGCAATGAAGAATCCTTTCATTCTGGAAGCTTAATATCAGTGGGTTTGGAACTAGATGACCTTTAAGGTCCTTTCCAACACAAAACATTCTGTGATTCTCTGATTGATTCCTTTTCCTTCTAGTATTTCTAAATATCTAGTATAATTTATTGGAAATTAGGGAAAAAAAAACCCAAAGCTTGAAATCTATACAACTATTATAGAGTAGGTATAGATGTTTATTTTTCTTTTAAAATGTTGTTACTAGGTGTACACAATTATCTTAATTTTAGCGGCAGGTGTTTGATGCCACATAAAAGAAATTACTAAATTAACTTCAAAAAGACTAGTAATAGTTTCAAAAATTGCTTCTCAGTGAAGACAAATAATTATAAATTTTAGGAAACATCCTGTTGAATTGACACAATTGTAATGACATCTCTGTAGGTGGTTCATATCTTGTACTGCTTTATAAGCTGCTTGGAGCATAATGACAGCATTTGCACAATAGGCCTACGCAAGGGTGAGGCAGCATAATTGCAGCAGCAGTGAAGCATGAATACAGACTAATTAAAAAAATTGGAACTGCTACACTCAGGCTCGCATTTCATCTATCTTATTTCATTTACTTTTACATGCTTTTGTGGTTACAGAATTGCTGTGTTTGTTGTCTGAATATTGCAGATAATATTGTCCATTTGCTGCCTCCATCTTCCTGTTTTCTTGGAATGCGTCAGTTGTACAAGCAGAGTCCCATCTACTGAGGAGTCTCTTCTAATCTTTTACTTAGGGTCATGCCGTGGGCAGTCCATGTTTCCTTGCATAAGCAGTATATATGTAGTAACGTCCTAGGGTGACTTTATGATACTTGTATACCCAATCATCTGTTCTGTTTATGCTGGATATTATATTCTGTACCTTCAAGACTGGCTGAGAGCGAAGGCAAGGAGAAGCACAGAGTTTTGTTATCAGTGACTGCACTCACTCCTCCACATTCTGCACTGGACTGTGTTGTCTGGGCATGGATGGAGCAGAACAGAGCACTCCTTTGCTTTTTAGTTAGTTTAGCTCACTGAGGCAGAGAAGTTTTCCCTGCACTGTTGTTCTTTCCTTTTTCTTGGAACTGTTCGAGCCTGCTCCAAACTGGGACCTGGGGAGCACCAAGAGTTTGCACTTTGTGGCCTACCGAGGCCTACTTGTCACCATGATATTTTATGAAACATCCCTCTGCCAGGATTTTTTCTCCTGAGAAGCTGGGAAGTTCCAGCTTCCCCATGTTTTGCTCCTTTGGAATTTGATTTGGAGAATTGTTTACCCAGCATGTGAATTGTTTTTAATTAATGGCCAATCACAGCCAGCTGTGTCAGGTCTCTGTCACGGGGTTTTATTATCATTCTTATCTAGCCTTCTGATGTCTCCTTTCTCTTTCTTTAGTATAACTTTAGTATATAATTTCTTTTAATATAATATCATTAAACAATAAATCAGCCTTCTGAGAACTTGAAGTCAGATTCTTATCTCTCACCTTGTCCTGGGGACCCTCACAACACCACCAACAATTGGTGATCCTGAGTGAGTCACACCACAACACCTGCTCTGGGCAACCTTTCCCAGAGCTGGAGGGATTGATAACAGAGTAACCACCCACAGGAGAGATTTTCTGAATTTGTCACGTCTTCAGAGTGGTGAATGAGTTTTGTCATCTGATATTGTTCATTTTTTGTACTGGAGAGTGCTCTGCCTGTTAAATAAACAGGTTTGTTCCACTTCTCTCTGAAGAAATTTTTCCAGAACCTGATGAGGGGAGGGATCATGTGGGTTTGCTTTCTGGGGGGGCCTCATTGGAGGTTTTCTCTGAAATTTGCCCTAAACCAGGACAAGTTATAAATAAGCATGTATACACACCTATATGCACACACACCTAAATTCACAGATTCTTCTCAGGAGCCTACAAGAAAGATCAAGAGAGAAACTATTTTAAAAAGTATATTTACTGGACAAGAGGGAATGGCTTCAAACTGAGAGAGAGCAGGTTTAGATCAGGTATTTAGAACAACTTCCTCCCTGTGAGGTGGTAAGACAGTGGCACAAGTTGCCCATAGGAGTTGGGGACGCCCCATCCCTGGAAGAGTTCAAGGCCAGGCTGGATAGGGCTCTGAGCAAGCTGTAAGAGGTGTTCCTGCCCATAGGAGGAGGGTTAAAACTAGGTGATCTTTATGGTCCCTTCCAACCTAAGCCATTATATGATTCTATGATTATCCCTTTTCTATAGTTTTCCATTGGCCTAAAGCTACCAGAAAACCTATGTTTGTATGTGTATGTAGCCTCTCCTAAATCCTGCCCCCTTTTTTAGGGACTAAATGTTGTTGATGAAAATGAGTCTCAGAGAGCTGGTTTTGACCTTGACTGCCAGGGGGAATCAAGACAGGACAGGGGGCCTTGTACCCCCCTGGTTCTTGGAGCTCTGAAATATGTTTTGTCTTTCTGCCCAGGGAAAAGGTAAGGAAAAGTACTGGGAAAACTAGCTACAAATGCACTAATAGGCTACAAAAATATGCAAAGAATACAGAGAATATGTGAAAGAAAAAAGGCAAAAATCAATCCAGCATCACTTCAAATATTATGTCATTGGATATGTCAAAAAAAATACTGATATAGGGAAAGAAAATTCCTTCCCAAAAGTGGGAAGCAGATGGTATTTCTCATTGGAGGTACAAGGAAAAAGCATTCGATTTAAATGAATCCTTTTTTTATTTTTTAAACTGCTAAAATTACAGAGTTGAATTTGTGCTGACTGAAGAAAAACGCAACAAAACGTTGAAGATGAACTAAAAGTGATCTTATATGGAAGATTTATTTAATAAATTTGTTTAGTTTCTGTTGTATTTTCGCCAGCAGTAGGAAGAAACAGGCAGAACCTTCCATCTTGGCATTAGTGATACTCATTAATCCAAGCAGAGCAACACTGTGTGCAACTACAAAAGGCATCTCTGAACAGCACCAAATATTCAATTCAATTAACAGGATCATTATGCATGGTTTTACTCAGCTAATATTAATTGTTAATGATCATCCATAACATCTGGGACAGAAGGGCAGTTGCACCACACGAAATGCTTCTGGCACTGAACCGTGCATAATCTTAGAGAAGAGACTTCTCTGAAGGGGCAGCCCTGGGTCAGCACAAAGGCATTACATAGTCAGACTTGCTTGTATTTTCTGCCTTTTTGCTTGTCACAAGTCACATTTTGCAGTCTTGACTTGCAGCATCTGTTTTTTCATGCTGTTTAATCCTGCTACTGGATTCTTCCTAGAACAAGATCACATTGCAACTTAAAGAACAGTGGAGGGCAAGTTTTAATTATTTGACCTCACTAATTTCAGTTGCTTTACATAGGGTTTCTTGATTTTTTACAAGACAACCTGTATATTCTCTCATTCTAGATTTCGATCTCCATCTGTTCTCCTACCAGGGACGTTTTCAACAATTCTGAGACCCCTAGATCATGCCATATTTTTCAATCTTGATCTTTTTTATTTTTAAAATAAGCTTTTTCACATCTCACTTTTGTTGAAATCATTTTCTGTAATAAAAAGTACATACATTAAACAAAACATTCTGTGGTATCTTCTTACTGAAATTATGAATAATATATGTTTAAAATCAGTTTTTCCTGAAAACAATGATTGTCTTCCTTTCTGCCATCAGCGTTAATCAATCAGTTGTTTACAGACATAGTATGAAGCTTCCTTTAAGCTTCTCTGCTACTCTATCATATTTTGAAATTATTTTGGCTTTTAAGAGCCTTTCTCTATTATTCCATTCTAGCCATGTTTCACTTGATAATTTATCCATGACTATCTATGTTCAGAATTCTCTCAGAGACAAGTATGATAAGGTCCATCACAATTAGTCATAAGTTGTGTGCAAGGAGAAAGACAATTAAACTTTTATAAATAATCAAACATTCAGTAGAAAAGAACTGAAAGTGTTTTTCCTCAGTTGTACATAAACTAATTTTCAGGCAAATGTTGAATGAATAAGAATGACTTTGTACTTGTAGCTTAGACAGTCCATGCAAATGCTTTAGAAAAAGTTAGTTATATGTGCTTGAGCATAAGCTTAGGAGATAAATATTGCCCATTTTACTATTTGCTGCATACATACATCTTAATGAAGATATAATTATTTTATTTCTTTTATCTCTATGGTGTTAATGTTGCTATTGTGAATTAAAAATACTTTGAAATTGTACCACAAAAATAAAAGAGAACAAGCATTATTATGGAAATATAAGGAAAAACAATTAATGAAATATATGGCTATTGGTCAGCAAAAAAGTGAATCAGTTTTTTAAAATCACTAGTTCTACCATTCTTACTTTTACTCTTGTTATTTACAACACCAAATTTTTTGTTCATCTATCAATGATATTTCAGAAGCAAGTGTTACCACTAAGATAGCATTTTCTTAACAGTAAATGCTAACTGATGTTGGACCACTTCAAACTTCACATGGACAGATTACTATATTACCTTTGAAATTCAAGGCAGTAGACTAATCTCCATGAGGACTGAATTTGTCTAAAACCCTAGTTTTAGAAAAATATTTTTAAAGTATTTCAATAATTTAAAAATAATTTCATAATTATTTTTAATAATTTTTAAATTTTAGAAATTATTTTATGTATTTTTAAAGAATTTTTTTCTTTTTTTCCCCCTCTCATTATTTACATTCAGTTAGTCTGGGTACTGGAAAGAATTCCTTTAGGTACTGTGGCAGGTTGACCCAGCCAGGTACTGAGCACCACAGAGCTGCTCACCCACTTCCCTCTCCTGCACAAACATGAGAGAATTGGTTGACTGAGATAAAAACTGTTTAATGAGTGGAGAAAATGTGAAGAGGGGAGAAGTGATGCAAAAGAAATTTCTCACCATTTCTCACAAGCAGAATGATATCCAGGCAGTCTCTGAGCAACAGCTGCCTCCCAGACCAGCTTCTGCCACTGGACTCAATGATCCTGGAGGGTCCCTTCCAACTCAGAATATTCTGTGACTGTGGGATTTTTGGCGTGGAATATCTCTTTGGTTCACCTGGGTATGTTGTCCAAGTTATGTCCTTTCCTAAGCTCTTGCTCCACACCCTTGTCCCAGGGAGTGAGGCAGGGTGAGGAAGATCAGCGTGTAATCTACACTTTGGGTAACAAATCCAAAACATAATGCTGTACTCTCTGCTGTGGAGCAAGTTAACTCCATCACTACTGTACACACAAAAATGAGCACTGCAGAGGAAACAGGTTTCACTTATGGCCCTTTTAATGAGGATAACCTCTGTTGAAAATGCAAGGTACTTTTAAATCATGTATGGCTGTTTATAAAAATTCAAACCTCACAGGTTTCTAGACAAGCTATGGAATATATCTTGAATTTCTGAAAAAGTCACAAATACATTTTTCAAGGCTCTTTCTAAGGGTTTGTTCCTTACATCACTATTCCATTCTTGATTGTTAATTTGTATAGGTGAGAAAATCTGAGTCAGAAATCTTTAATGATCTGTTTCCCATGTACAACAGCAGCAAGAGCAAAAGAGTGAAGCAGAAATAACTAATTCTTATGGAACAATGAGCATTTTGCTGCATATGTACTTTTGGCAAACAGCATGATAATTCTGTCCATATTATCAGTGTGTACTGCAAAAAAAAGATTAGATTAATTTTCTCAGTACTCAATATATGCAAGCAATGAAACAGAAAATCAAAATGACCCATAATCAATATCTGCATAGCATCATTCCCTTACCTAAGGATGTCATTTCCTAATCAGTAGAACAATCAAAATAAAAATAAAGACCAGCAATGCAACAAGTTGTACTGAGCAAGATGGAACAAAAATACCCTTACTATGACAGAACTATCACAAGCGCAGGGAAATGCAGAAAGACAATGGCAGACATACAAACCACAAGTGAAAACCTCCAAGGAGAAGGTACAGTGTCTCAGAAAAACACCAAGACACTCAAGAAGACAGAAGAATGACCAAGACAAACATTTACCATCTAGTTAACTGTCTGAAAAATCAAAAGTAAGATGGGCAAAGATGAATCTTATCACCTTTAATGAGAATCATGAAAGATTTATGTTTATGAATAAAATTCCTGTGACATTGAAGACATGCACAACTATCAACTCACTCAACTCACTTCCTTTGTACAGTAAAGGTTTGAACTAGATTACAGTCATCACCCAGAACCTGAGCAAGGGCATATCTGTAAATAATAATCCAAGAGGTCATTTGAATCTGACAGGTCACAAAAACAGTCTGCAAGATGAGTAGGATCTTATTATCAGGTACAAGATGGTAACTGAGATAGAAATCATTGGTAAGGGATTTAATATCCCCAACAAAACAGAGTTCTTTTATAAAGGAAGAAGTAATAGCAAAATAAAGTCTCCAGGCAAACTCTAATCTCTACTGAACTACATTATGTGAAGGTCAATGAGTAGGGAAGGAAGGAAATAGAAGTGTGGTCTATAGGGGCATAAAGATACAACTACAACAGCCTTGAAAAAAGCATCTGAAATTGCAGTTAACTATTTAGGTCACAGCAAAAGAGAAAACCTTGACTTGAAGTATCAGTTATAACTCACAGTAAGGACCATAATGGATGAGGCCAAGTAATTGAAAGAATCTACTGTTCAAATAAGCACTCTCATGCCCATTTTGTCAAAGGAACTAATTGATAAAGTCAAATTATGCATACAAGAAAGTTTACCATGTGGCTCCTAGTTTATAACCAGGTAGCATCAGATACATAACATGTGAGTGCAGCATGTGAATGAAACATTATTTTAATCTTTTCAGTGAATTATCTCCATCACTTACAAATGATTTACTGAAGCAAATCTTCTAAGAGACTGTCATGAGTCACTACAGGTTTACCCTGATTCTTTTGGTTACAGTACAGACAAACTACCAGCCCACAGCCTGCTTAAAAATATGACAATTGGACAAAAATAACTTCGTACTTAGAATTTATGCTTACTGCAGACCTTGTGCTTTACATTTTCCCTTGAAAGTTAAAAAGATAGAGAAAGTTAAAAAATAGAGAAATAACCCCTTAAACCTGTGCATTCCATCTCCATAGAACTCTCATTTTATTTTAGGGCTTTTCTAACAAGCATTTGCTCTCAGTTTCTCCTTGCACTCAGTTTTCTAAACTGTCCTTCAGTCTAAACACCAACTTGAGAGGGTATGTCAAATATTCTTTCTCCACTATCACATAAAAATCAACATGAATATTTCCCAGCAGAAAAAGGTGTAGCAATTATATGTATCTATATCTACATCTATATCTATATCTATCTATCTATCTATATATATATATATATATATATATATATATATATATATATATATATATCTTCAGGAATTAACTCTTTAAAACTTTATAAATGATAAGTAACACAGGAATCAGCTGAGGAGAGGAATTTGAGCTCTATATATAAACCTAAAATTATCAACCCAAAATTTTCCATTCTTGACACAAATGTCAATGCTGTGTAACATTTTAACATTTCCATCCAACTTAGGTGTTAAAACTGGATGACAACTACAAGAAAACATAAAAGTTATCTGTATTTTCCCAATATTTATCAGTATCTAGTTGACCAAATGTTTCATGTATTTGTCTAAAGTATTTGTCAGTATAAACAGAATATCTCTGAAAGAACTACATATGACCACTAGAAGAGTGGAAAAGTAAGTGGAGACTTCTGATAGTGTCATTCACTAAATATATTCATTGCTTCTGTGATGCTCATTTTGACTTTGTTATTGTTTTTGTACACCATCTCTGACCACGTCCCAGACCTTGCAGTTAAAGAGAATATGGAAAACCAGGCCACTAGATAGAATATAAATGTAATTAGCAAAAATAGCATTAACCTTTTGGTTGCAAAAGTTTCAAGCAAAAACTCAAATTGTCGAAAGTTACCGCAATTTTGTATTTCATAAGTTTTTGCAGTAAGTTCCTCACTGTTCTCTCAACACTTCATACATAATATATTGAATTTTCTATGTGGAGAACATTTCTCCTAAACAAACATCAAATATTTAATGTTAATGTTCTTCATGACAAGGCAATAACCTCAAAATATATACTGTTAGTTTCTACTTGCCCTTTCCATCATGATATTTACAAAATAATCATTTTTTCTCATGCCCCTGAAACCTTTTTATTGTAAATTTCTAACATCAAGGTGGGTGATTTTTGGAGAATTTGCATGTTTTGAAAATATTAGAAAGACATTAATAGGGTATTGTGATCTTCTAAAACCAAAAAAAAATATTATATCATTTCCTTGGCACCCCACAAATATTATTTTCCAAAGTAAAGGTAACATCTCCAAATGAAATCACAACTCACAAACAATGCCACATATTTCTTTTTCTTTTCTTCTTAACATAATTTTCATATTGTTTTCATTGAATAAAACCTCTTTTAATTGTCAAAGGGAGCTAGAGGCCTCACCATTAATAAGGGTACATCTTCCATGAAATATCAGGTGTTTTGTGATGTACTGTAGTCACTTTCTTCAATGTGTAGCAGTTTCTGTTCCACACACTGTGACAGTAAAAGGAATAACTACATAAGTAAGAAAACATGAAGTATTTTCTCTCTCGTCCTTTTTAGTTGCCTTGCCACAATTGTTAAATTGTCTTTTGCTAGCACATTTGGGAAATCATCCCTTAGTGCCATTATATAAGGCACTTTGGGATCTTTTGTAAATTAGGGCTCTATATCAGCCTCTATTTTCAAGTGTGAATTATTAACAGGTCCCTAATATGGATTTTTAAAACTTGTTCCAGTTTATATAAAGTCCTGTGTCAATTTAGGGATAGAAAAACACAAACTAGGTTACAAAAGAAAAAAAAAAGTCTTTGCAAAGAAACCCTCCCAAAAACTCCTTTCACTATAAGCACTGATCTCCAAAAACTCCTTTCACTATAGGTACTGATCTCCAAAGTGCCTTAGACTGAACACTATCATAAACTTCTATTCTTTCACTGTATAACACAGAGTACCAAACACATGACAATATGATTGATTACCTTTCCTGCTCAGATACCGCATAACGAAATTAATATTATAAGGAGAATTTTAAAAGTTATGATAAAATGCATCTTTCACAGTCAAAGACATGAATAATAGAAATGGTGCTGGCTCCACCTTTTCCAATGATGATATGAGTATGTAATCTTGGTCATAAGAGAGTAAATCTCCGCAAGGCGAAATTAGCCATAAATTTAGTTAGTCCAAACTCTTTTTGTTTTAAAACAGAAGTGACTTTGTGACCTAATGAAAAGGTACAGCAATGATTTTCAAGTAGGAAGGTTAAAGGCAGCAGCAATGGGCTGCCTTTGAAGGGGCACCCTTGTGAGGAACAGCCCATTTTCAGAACAGGAAAGCAGGGGGAAGACAGACACCCCACCCCATCCAGCCACTCATTTACCCCCCTACCAATGAAACTGGGGAGAGAATAATGAGGACTGAAATGAGAAAACTCATGGAATGGGATAAAGACAGGTAAGACAAACATGACAGCTTAAATATGATTCAGTAATGATTTATTTAGAAGATACTGAAGCTTTCCAGACTACCGCCTTTGCCTTTGAAAATGTTTCTTTCTTACTGAGTTATGATGTAATTTCATTATCTTAAACCTATAAAGAATTTATTTTGAAACATTAGACTCCAGCATGCCATGTTCATAAAAATCTCACCAAGAAACCACTTAAAAAATATGACTCGCAGCTATAAAAATTCTAAATATGAACTCTCTACTTTTATATTCTATGAGAACTGGAACAAAGACAAAACCTGTCACAAAACTCTATTAAAACCCCTCACTTTTTAGTATTCTTTCTCAGGTGAAAAAACTTTTAACAAAGGCCTGGAGTGACAGAAGAAGAGGGAATGGCTTCAAATTTACAGAGTGTAGGTTTAGATTAGATATTAGGAAGAAATTCTTTACTGTGGGAATGGTGAGGCCCTGGAAGAGGTTGCCCAGAGAAATTGTGGATATCCTGTCCCTGGAGATGTTCAAGGCCAGGTTGGATGGGGCTTGGAGCAACCTGGTCTAGGGGAAGGAGTTCCTGACCATGGCAGGAGATTGGAACACAATGATTTTGTGGTTCCTTCAAACCCAAACTCTTCCATGACCCTTGGTGCTGAGTAAACCTGCATTCAAGCATTTCAGACCTAAAGATATTTGTTATTGTTAGAGACACCAGGCTGTGTTTTGCATTCAAGATGCATTACATCACCCAAAACACTATGACACAACATGCCAATATTTAAATATTTTTTATCTCACATACATTGCAATTTCTTTAAACACACATGCAGGAGAAAAAAAAATAGTATCATTGCTTTAAAATTAAATGGCTTTCAGAAAACAAAATAAAATACTGAAATCCTGTAGATTTTCACATGTATAAATGTTTTTTCCTCTTTGAGGATGTGATTTGATGCAGTATATTTGTGAGTGCCTTGAGAACATAAAGCTGGGTGGTTGCTCAGAAACTTTGTCACAGCCATCATTTTCCCAATAGCACTAGTTTTGTCTACTGTGCTGATAAGTCAGGGCTCTAAAGAGCATAAGAAAAATTATTGGCACTTTCAAAACCCATTCTACGTAAAAGTGCATGCTACAAACCACCAGTTTGCTCTCTGCTGATGAGGCATGAGATATCAAGTCCTACATTCCAGTCTGACCATATTTCACAGTTTTATTTTAGACAAGAAATGATGTTACCATGAACTTTTTCTTAGGCTTCTTTCAATAGTCCGCCAAAATGAGAACACATACAGAGGCAATTAGTCCTTTCCCTTCCCTTTCTCTTTCCCTTTCCCTTTCCCTTTCCCTTTCCCTTTCCCTTTCCCTTTCCCTTTCCCTTTCCCTTTCCCTTTCCCTTTCCTTCCCTTCCCTTCCCCCTTTCCCCTTCTTCCTTTTTCCTTTTTCCTTTTTCCCTTTTCCTTTTTTCATTTTCCTTTTTTCTTTCCTTCCTTTCTGTGGTTGGTTATGAAGCAGCAATCAGCAAGTGAGCAAGTAGACACTTAACAAAAAAATGTAGGTAACAGTCAGACAAATTCAACAGCTTAGAGGTAAGCAGACCCAGCTGAGAAAAAACTGGGCAAATGAACTCTAAACAAAATATAAGGTTCCACACTGAAAGCTACAGCAGTAAAAACTACATTCCAATTCCATTACTTGTCTCCATGACAAGGCTTATAATGAGAAAAGCAAATGTTAAACATGAATCAATTTTCATGGTTAGGAAGAAACAAACTTTATTTATTCCCGTAGCTTTCATGCTGGTTTCTTGGATGGCACGCAGCCAGTCAGGAATTTCAACTCCACGGTCCACCTTGTGTGAAGCTGAGTGCAAACATTTGCAGGATCCAGGGACAAAAATAACTTGCAAAATTACTGGGGAAAAATCCACAAATGTACATATGGGAATTAGTTTCATGAGTAAGGAGTTAATATGGGGTTTTAGAAAAGGGATTGTTTTAGAAGGGAACGTCTTTTTTTCCAGATTTTTATGGTAGCTTCCTAATTCTAGTAAGACTTTAAAAACTGACAGTGGAATATGACTATTATGGATTCTGTTTATTATTTCAAAATATTGTCATTATTTAAAATATGTTTAATATTAATGAATTTTCAAATCAAAGCAGTAATGAAGTACAAGTTACAGAACTAGCTTGGGGTTTTTTTGTTTACCTGTGTGGGGATGATGGATAGCCTTATTTCTTTTGACTTTGTTGTTCACTATGTCTTTGAATAAATGCTGAAGACTATAATAAATTCACATCGTATTTACAGAACCTCTGTCTGAGACTGAAGGTCATTTGATAGGAGACTACCAACCATTTCCAGAAAGGGACTCTTTTATCTCAGCTGTCTGCATGCCAATTAAACTGTAATTTATCAATTAGTTTATGTGGAATATGGATCCCTGCCAAACAAACATCAACTTTCTGATATATGGCTTTATGAAAGGATTCAGTTCACATTGCAGAATAATTTTTCACAGTTGACATTATGCCTTTCTTTGCTTTGCCATTGCATTAACCTCTTAGTCTTATCAGTGAACATTAAAACTTTTGCATCCATTAATATCAAATAAAACCATTTGTCCTCCATTGTGAAGGCAATAATGCAGGATGACCTTGAATTCATGTACTGAATACCTTCTTAAAACTCAGCCAGAAGTCTGGATTATTCATATATATACAGAAATGTACTTGTTTATGAAATCCTGATATGATATCTGATGCTACACTGCACTTCTAGAAGCTTTTACTTTGCCCTAATTTTAAGCTATAATCCTTTATTGAAAGGATTGAAATGCCAAGGAAATACAACTCAGATCTAAGAATAAAAGAAAAATAATCTCTTAAAACATTAAGCAATTATAAAATAAAACTTTACTGCAATATACAAAAGAATTCAAACAAACCCAGACATGCTGAGGCAAACAGTATGTTCACCAACCACACAACTCACCATTAAAAAGAAAATCTAAAACAGATAAACAAGCAAATAAATAAATAAAATTTAGTCATCTCTTATCAATTTAGTTGCATATTGGTTTTAAGGACATATCACATAGACACAGTTTGAATTGAAATGGAGCTTTCAAAGGTCACCTAAGCCAACTCCTCTGCAATGAGCAGGGACACTTTCAACTCAGTCAGGTTCCTCAGGGTCCCTCTCCAACCAGAGCTTCAATGTTCCCAGGAATGGGGCAGCTATCACCTCTCTGGGCAACTGATTCCAAATGTTTCACCACCCTCATTGTAGAAAATGTTTTCCTTACAGCCAATCCATATGAACCATCGTTCAGTTTAAAGCCACCACTTCTTGTGCTATCAAAACAGGCCCTGCTAAAAAGTTTGTCCCAATCTTTTTTATTGGCTCACTTAAGGCACTAGAAGGCAACAAAAAGATGTCCCTGAAGCCTTCTCTTCTCCAGGCTGAACAACCCCAGTACTCTGAGCCCCTCCTCATAGGAGAGGTGCTCCATCATCTGTCTGACCCAATTCTGGACTCTAACAGGTTGATGTCTCCTTCCTGTGTTCGGGACCTCAGGGCTGGACGTGGCACTGCTGGAAACTGGTAAATGCCTAAATACAGTAATAAAAAAAAAAATCTGCCTATTAAGCCTACCGATGACTTTTCATTTAACTTTAACTCTTCATTCAGCTATTGGAAAGAAGGATATTTGGAAAACTTGTCATGACACAAGTGTTAAACCAGGATCTTTTGTTTAAAAATATAGCAAATATATAAAAATCTCTATGATTTTCTGTATTTCCCTCATTCTGATATAATTTTCTAATAAATTTTAGAATGTATTTATTTTAAAATTTTTAAAGCATTATTGATACATGTACTTACAATTGCAGTATCAGTATTTTTCTATGTAAAGTTGAAATTATGCATGAGATCTTCCAGCCCATTCATTTCTACCAATCATTCTTGACACATAAAACTTGAATAATGTTTCTTATTAGAGGTAGCTCCAAAGACCAGCTATCCTTGCCACAAGGAGTATTTTTACTTGGGATTTTTTTTCCAAATTATTCTGGAACATTTTCTTTGCCTCTTTGCTTTTATTTTGCTCAAAAGGTTTTTCTTCCTGCTGAACATATTTCCATAGAAGCATCTTTCTTCTAGGAAAGAAAGAGGGGTAAGGGGAACTTGAGTTTTGGCTGTGGTGATGTGGTAGGTTTTTTTTTTCCTTTTCAGTTTCCTCATCTATGGAAAATAATAACATAGAAAAAAGAAAAAGTTTTGTTTATTCTTCTAACAATAACAGCTTGTCCTCCACTGTAGCTCTAGCAAATAACTAAAGACACAAAAAATAAACCTTGGGCAGCTTCAGTTAACACTTTTTCTAATTGAATTTTGGCTCAATTGTTGCATCTGCTGCAGCCTTCCTGAGCTTCTCAGCCTGTGAAAAGAGACTGTAGAAGTCAGGAAAATTGAATCACTTAGGTGAGTGTTTCTGTTCATTCCATTAGTAGTTTTCTCTGGGAAAAACCAACATACCTAGGATAACATAGGCAACACAGAATAATTTCACAAATAATATAATTTACATATATATTTTTTAATCACACTGAAGTTATTATCCTAAATCACATGAATAAACCTGATGATGATCCAAAGGATTGATCCAGTACTGGAGACATTAAATGCATGTTTTGACTTTCTCCATGACAGTTTATTTCTCATCTGTACCACTCTCAGTGCTGTTAGAGGAGCTCCATCAGGGAGTTGCTGAACATAAGAGTGCATTCTGTGGGGTCAGAATACAGTGAATTGAAGTCTGAACAGTTGATTTGACTAGGCATTGCAATTTTAAAAAATAAAAAGTAATTTCTTGATTTTTTAAGGAAAATGTGAAACAGATTGCTTTATTTTAATCTAATAAAACAAGTAAACTACTTCTAAATCAACCAGACAATATTTTTGTTTCTTATGGTTATCTGCACTTGTTTTTTATTTCAGACAAAAATTAGAGGTGGCTCCAGGCTGTCTCAAAACTTTGGCTATTTAATTTCTGTTATTTCTCATGCCATTACCACCAGACTTCGAGTGAAAGCCTATTCTCAACTTTTGTCCTGGAGGAACAAACAGATTATAAGGAAAACCTTATAATACTTGTATTACCATTCTCCTGTTTAGCCCAGAAACAAGTTTTGGACCTATAGATTGGTTCTATGAAGTGGGGAGGGGGAAGAAGAAGTGCACATCTTGTTTTCAGAAACTGCACTCACTCCACTCCTGGAGTGCTCCTGGACTGTGTTGTCTGTGGATGGACAGCCAGCAGGACAAAGCTCTCATTTGCTTTTAGTTAGTTATTGTTAGCTAAGGCAGACTGGGTTTTTTTCCTTTCCTTGGACCTGTTTAAACCTGCTCTGGACTGAACACCAGCACAGCACCAGCAGCTCACACCTGTGGCCCACTGGGCCGGGCCTGGGCCTGGGCATTTCCAGCACCAGAGGGACTGATCAGAGACTGAGTGAGCTGAGCTGCAACCCACAAAGGGACTTTCTGTCATCTCTTTTGGAGCAGCAATAGGTTTTATTGTTTAATATTGTTCATTTTTTTTTGCTGGCAAATGCCTGGCCTGTTAAATAAAGAGTTTTTCCACTTTTCTCGGAGGAAATCTTTTTTCCAAACCAGTTGAGAGAGGAGCTGTTTGAATTCACTTTTTAGAGGTTTTCTCCCAGATTTGCCCTATACCAGGACAGGTTTTATAAAGTCTGGTGAATAATAAAAATCAGAGAAGAAAAGTAAAAAATAATATAAATGGAAAATTCTATTTGTGTCTCATAGAGAACTATGAGAATTCTTGGCGATAGAAGTGTGTCTATTTGAGATTTAATATATATAGGTAATTTACTTCTAACCTTCTTTCTAAGTTTCCTGATTGAAATTCCACATGAAATGTATCATTTCATTAATATCATTTCATTAAGAATTAATTTCTACTTAATTCTTTTTCTGAGGGTAACTATAATAATTCTGGCACTGAGTTACAGCAATTGTATAAGCTTAAATAATACTTAAGTATTACTGCTTGTATTTTTTTCTAGGGTTCCTGTTTAACTAAACCCTTTTAAAATAGTGATGTGTTTAAATACATTTTCATAGAGATGTTCTTGGCAGAAGAAGAAAAAGTATATGGAAATATCTTTATGCAGAGATTAATTTTAAGTTACCCAAACTCAAGGAGATTTATATATTGAAACAGTTCCTAGGCAAGTATTTAATGTATTTGCATTTAATTTACTTTGTATTTGTGAAGGATATATAAGACTTATCTGGAATGGCTGGCTACAAAAGAGGTTGAATGGATCACAAAAGGGCAGTGCAAGGGCAGATCAACCCAAGAATATACTGCATGATTTGCCATCACTATTCTAACAATTCTCCCAGTCAGCTGCCAACTTTGCCCTGAGTTAAGAGGGTTGTTCCAGTCATCCATTATATTATTATTTTCACCTTAGCAGAGGACTGGAATTTTCTAGTCTCAGCTTCTTCGGTTCCTTTCATCACTCCACTATAATATCAGATATTATAACACTATTTCTAGAAATTATCATGTGTTATGAAGTTCTTTCCTTTTCTATCACTTTCTTTCACTGAGATTTTTTTCACTTGTCAACAGGAACAATAATAATAATATACATTTCAATCTTTTCCATTTTCCCCTAATTTGAATTAATTCAATTAGGGGAAAATAACTAAGTGCATAAAAATTGGCCTATTTAAAAAAAATTGAACAAAAATTAATTTCATTACTTAAATATATGTGTGCAATAGTAATTAGTTATCAACTTATATTCTTTGGAAGTTATAAATAGGAATACGAAAATTTGGGGAATAAGTAACTCTGCTGATTGATGACAGTTTAAAATTATTACTTTCATACACACAGCAATTTTTTGTTTCATTTGTAGTAGAAAAAAAGAGCATGTATGTAGAGTTGTTTGCTGTATGGTGGGCAAATTTATACAAGAGATTAGATTAATAGGTCTGGATATTTAGACCTACTGAATGTTATTATGGTACCTTACAAAAGGTGCTTCCTAGGCAATTTCCAGGGATTATTTTGTGGTAACCACAAGTTGATGAGTGATTCCCTGTACATTTTGATATTCTGTTGTCAATTTGCTTCAGATGCCATTGTGAGCAGCATTTATCTGGGAGCTTGGGCTCATGAGGGGTCTCAGCCTAACTTCTGCAAAACAGATTTCTCCCAGCATCACAGAGAGGTCAGCAGAGAATATATGCATAGACTCCTGAATGATTTTTAAAGACAGTGTATAAGCAGGAAGCCTCTATTACATGAATCTTGTTATTGCAGCTTGAGTCAAGGAAAAATCCACTAAGGAGTTTATTCAGCACCCTCACCAAGGAGAATATTTTGGCACATATTTATTGAATTCAGAAATAGATATTTTATTTAGGATTTTAACAGTGCATTACTGAGTTTCATTTTTGGACACTGACTAATGATTCTGATTTAATACATTGTGTCATATCTAATGCTTCATTTTGCTTTGACCTCAACTGTCTTGCCACAAGGGGCAGTTTATAAATATTCTATGGCACTCTATAACAAAATAGATATGCATAATTTCTGAGACACTGAGCTACCTAAGATAATTTGAGACATTTATTAAAGAAAAGCTTATCCATTTATAGATGTTTCATAATTCATTTTTCTTCTTATGACAGAGGATTTCCTTATTTAAAACCCAATATGTTCCATAATGAAGGTTCCATTCAACACTGAAAAATCACCTTATGGCAAAGATAGGTCCCTAAGGTCAGGTCCCTTCAATACATGTAGATCATTTTTTGTCACGAAAGAGAATAATTTCTAGAATTCTATTTGATTTTAGAAGTTAAAAAAAAATCTGTGGTGTTTGTTTCAGTTTGCAGCCTTTCTACTTCACATGAACCAATGTTTCACATGTATAAAAAGATGTAAACATTTTAAATTAAAAAGAAGTATTCTCTACATAAACTCCAGGGAAAATCTTTGGCTTTCTTTTCAAAGTACAGTGGATTGTTTTCATAGCTTCTGAGTGTAATTGAGGCATTCCTACATTCAGGTTCTGGTGAACCCAATTTTACACCTTAATTTTAAAATATGTGTAGGGAATTTATGGGCAGCTACCAGAATCAGCAGCACAGTTTGTTTGCTTGTGCTCACCTGTGACACGAGTGATTGTAATTCCTGCTTCAGAATCCTCAGAGTTGTGGAGAAGGGAGGTGAAAAGGAAGTAAGAGCAAGAAAACACATCCACAGATTTCTGAGAGTTGTTGAGCCTATTAAGGTCTTATTAAAACTTAATGAACATCACCATCGCCTTCAACATACTTCTGCTTTGTTTTGTAAAACCCTCAAATTTTTTACAAGAGTGAGAGAGTTTTACTTCTGACATAGATTTCTCATAAGGCTCATTAGGCTCATAATGTTGGAAATTCCAATATTGTAAAAGGGATTAAAAGTTACAACAAAAAGTCACAGTTCTGGCTCAAATGGATGTTGTACATTGAGATCCAATAAGCTTGATGCGGGCTTGTTGCTTTCACAGTTTTGTGCATTTCTTTTTCTTATTACAAACCCAGTGAAAAGTACATCAGTGGTGCTTAGTAATTAGTTTATTTCCAAGATAAAGGCTTGAACTGCACTACCATAATTAGCTAACTACGCTTATTTTATTAAAAATATATTCAAAAAACAACCCCTAAAAGAAAGAAAAAGCTATATAATAACTACTAAACATTAGAAAATGAACTATTGGTCTGTAACATGCATAGCACATTCCGACAACAAACAATGTGAGTAAATATTTTCACATTTCCATATTCACCAAAGCAAAATCATTAACTTCATCTTCCTTGAGTTCAATTACAAAAAATTAAAGAAAATTACAGTGTTAGACTGATCTAACTCCAAACTTTCTGCTGTTTTAAGTAACTGGCAAGAAGCAGGAAAAAGGAAAATGTGTCCTGATTTTCCCTGTTACCTGTGTTGCCTTATATTTGCTAGGTGGAGCTTGGTAAAATCTGAAGGTGTAGGTTAAATTAGCATTGATTTTCTATGTGAGGGACAGAGAGCTTTCATAGGCAGGAAAGCATCAGCATTTTACTTCTAACTCAATAAACTGGAGACTAAGTTCAAAGAGGGTGAGAAATTGAACATTTAATTTATTGTGTATAATGAATAAGAAAGGTTGGTGAGACTACTTGCTGAAAACAACTACATGTGACATTGGAATAACAGTCTAAAAATTGAGTCTTTTTTTATTTGCAAATTTTCATTGATAATTTCCGATCTCTGCTAAGATTAATTTTTCCTCCACACATTCTTTTAAAGGAAAAATATGGATAAGTGCTCCCTGAGCAACACTATCATCCCACTAAGGCAAGAATGACCAAGGCCAAGCACCAGTGCGGGACCAGTGAAGGCAAAGTCACAGTGTTCTGTGCCAGAGAAATTGATTGTCATTGGAGTTCAGTACAAAAGTGAGTGCCAATAGCTTGTAGGAGGAGTGTCAGAACCCAGGACATTCCTCTGGCTGCCCTGGAGGTCTCAAGACCCTAGCAGGGGACTCAGAGTCAAAAACACCTGTGCCTTTGATCTTAGCCCATGGAAACAATTAATAACTTTGTGCAAGAGTTAAAAGCCACAAGGGTTTGAGTAGAATGATAGTGAATTTATCACCAGGTGAAAATGTAGAATTTTGAGGGATTTAGAATGGAGGTTCAAGAGGCAAGATGGAGGAGTCTGGGCGTGTCCTGTCCTACTTCTTCTATCTTCTTTTCCTCCATCTTCTGCTCTGATGGTGGCACTTTTGGATTGTTTTAGAGTAGAGACAGACTGTCTAACATAGGTGATGGGTATTGGAAAATTATTGTAAATAAAGTACACATAGTTCTTAGTAAAAAAACTAATACGACCCCAAGGGTGGTCAGTGTGCCACAAACCAACCTGCTGGACAGACTTCAGCAGGTCAGAGAAAGAATGTATTAGATAAGAGAAAATAAACAACATTGAAAACCAGAGCTGAGGAATCTCGTCTTCTTCCTCAAGCACAGGGCTGGGAAAAAAAGACTTCTTAATACCTTGGGTGCCGTTTCAGCAGTGGCAAACCCGAGAGAGGAGGTCACTGTGCTTGCTTCAACACAGGTGGTCACCCATAGGTTTTAACAAGCCACAAGGCTGCAATCAAATTCTGACTGCTTCCAGACTTTCAGAGCTCCTACCCCAACAGTGCAGGGTCTTGCTCTAGCATGGGCAGAATCACTGCCATGTAAAATGTTCAAAAGCACCTGTGAGAAGAAAAAATTGAAGAGATTAACTTGTGCAAACAGTGTAATGTGTTTCAAAGCACAGTCAATCATCTACTATCACCAAAATCCTTAAATTAAAAATATTAATGCTGAAATCCAAAGAGACAAGCTCAGCAGATGCCGGATATCTGAGTGTTCATAACATGGTAATAAACATGTACTCTAAAATAATATATTTTTTCTATTTGTACACATTTGTTACATTTCCAGTATGCCACTGTATTAATTTAGAGAGATATAGCAGAGAATAAAGCTAGCAGGTAAAGAAATACTAAGCAGCTTCTGAAGAAACTTTTACTAGTAGTTTTCTCCTCAACATCACATCATTGTATTGGAAAATCTCTTTCAAGTTAGGTGCAGTACACAAGTTCCAGCAATACATAAAAATTACAGAAAATTTTCTACAGGAAAATCAGTTTGATCAAATTTGGAGCCTGATCCTTCTGGCAAATTACAAGAATGCAAAAAAAAATGTTTTACATAAGCATAAATTCTCATTTACTAAATAATCAGTTATTTTGAGTAATTTTAAATTACTTTCTCTCCTGTGTAGTCTTCGTCTGCTTTCAAAACATTCTCCAACACTTCTTAAATTAGTTCACCCCTCTTTAATTTTTGACTACACTTTCAATCATGATGAATGAATTCTGTTTCCAAAGACAACACTTCGAATATAATTCATGTTAAAAATACTCAGTTTTCCAACCTAACATCATATCTACCTGCTTCAGTATTCAGTTGAGGGTTTGTTTCTTCAGATAATCTGGCTCCTTTAAATCAGAACATAAACTCTTTTTAAAATTTGTGATGCCTAACTGCTGCAGTAAAATGTTGATCTAGGTAGTTCTTTCTACTCTACAGAGATTCTTAAGACTTAAAATGGTTTTCCATATTATACTTCAGAAAAAAATCTAAAATATGATGAAGACAATGTTACAACAATATCAGAAAATAAAGTACTTCAGAACAAAGTCTATTCAGAGCAAATGTGATTTTATGACTGTGGTTTTTTTATTCTACAAAGACAAGTGTAAACAGTCAGTACTCTTAATTTTCCAATCTTGCCCTTTGTGAGAAGGTAAGCATAAATCAAATCCTACTTTATAGTTTATGAGTCTGTCTCCATTTTGTTTAACACAACCTTCTGCCATCCCTTTTTGACTAGGTTTTTGTTTGTGTATTTACTTTAATGTCACCTATTACACATTTTGACATCCTGCATGCACCCCCTTTGGGTTGCAAAAGTGTTAACTAGCAATTCTTTCATGCTGAATTTTTGGCATGCTGGTATGAACAGGTGGGAGTGATGTGAAGAAGTTTGGAGGTTAAAAGGATTTTCTTTCCAACAGGAAAAAGCCTCCTGTGGAGTTGAAGGCTGCCAAGCAACTGAAGTGACATTTGTTGCCTAGTTAGCTGTCATATCACCTTGTGACTAGGAATAATGCCATCTAAGCAGATGGTTATAATGCAAATTGATAGCCAATGTTTGTGTATTTAAAACTACTGGTTGAAGAAGTTGAAGATTTCATATTTTATCCAGGAGAATCCATCCATCCAATGCTTTCATGCATAAGGATTAAGAGGATGAGGTTTCCCCTATGCTTCATCTCACAGCTACTCTGAACTACTCTGAATTAATCTCTTTTCCACTATGTCCTTCTTCACAGCCAATGTTTCTCAGTGCATTCCTGTTAAACACATCACATATCAATAAAATGTGTCTATTATATTCAGAAAAAAAACTGGCCTTCCTTGTGGAGTAATTATTTGAATAATGGATGTAAGAGAGATTATGAAAGGCAAATAAAATAATCGCTGTCCTGAGTTTGCTCACAAGGAGCTTAAAGCCATGGGAGCAAGGCTAAATTGCCGTTTTGTATGACTCAAATAATCTCTGTGGGTCATGGTTTTGGAGAAAGAAACAAGGAACATACACCTGGAAGTGCTTAATTTTGTTCTATGTCTTCTTTAGGGGAAGTTGCCAGTACCAGCAAGTCATCTTTTTGATCACTGTGGGAAACAGTGCTGGCTCTGTCCTTCCCCCACTGCCTCTTATCCCTTCCTGCCCCCGCAGGAAGAAAATAATTGCAAATGGCAAACACAGCTGAGCAGCTGCTGGGAATGGAGCAGCAGTCAGGAAGCCGAGCCCATGCTGAGTGGAGGAGAGCAGTGCCGGTGCTGGAAGCAGCCACAGAATCCAGTCCAGCATGTGAGAGATGAAGTAATATTTTGCTGGAGCCAAAAGGTTATTAACCAGAGAATGAAAGTTGTTGGTTTTGTTCTCTATGTGTTGTTATCTGTGCTCTGGGTTTGTTCTAGTTTATCTGTTGAGTGTTGTTGTGAGCTGGGAGAAGAGCATGGTGACCAAAAAGGAAATAAGATGAGCAGAGATGTGACAGAAAGGTAGGCAGTAGGAAGAGAATGTAAGTTCTTGAGTACTCATCCAATGGGAAAGGGGACAGGGACCTGCCCCAGCTGGGAAAGGGTATAAAATGCAGCCATTTTGTTGGAGGGTGTGTTTGTGTGTTCGACACTGGGGAAGATCAACATGTCCAGCTCAGACAAATCCTTACAAATAAACAGTTTTCTTTTGCTCTGAGGAATTTGTCCTCATTTAATTGTATCTAAAAGTTTGTTCATTTCTAAGAAGCAGAATGAGGGGAGCAGTCCATACGGTGGTGCCACATGGAATTTGACCCAGCAGAGTGGAGAAGTCCAATTCTGTCTTGGCACGGGACAGAATTGAACCAGCCTTGGCAGCCATGCAGAATTAGGTCAAGGTGGTGAACACTTTTCATGTGTAAAGTACCCTTTCTTTTTATATACTTTTGTTATTAATATTGCTGTTATTACTACGCATTTCTTATTCCATTGCTGTTTACTTTCAGTAAATTGTGATCTCAAACCATAGTCCTTGCCTTTGGCGCTCTCTGACTGGAGAGAGTGGGAGGAAGGAGAGCGGCTTCTTTGCAGTTTAATTTCCAGGTGGTGTTAAACCATTACAGTGCTTCATCTTAGATTTCTGCAGGATGCTCATAAATTAAGCAAAAACACAGTCTATTCACAGAGAACATTCTAATATAATGTAATTTGAATACATTGGAATGTCACAAGTAAGAACTGCAGCAGAAAGTAGCAACAATATAATCAGTCATGCATTTAAAACGACCATGTTTTAAAGATGAGCTCACCTAATTTTTCTGACAAGTCTTGGTGATGCATGTCTGCTTGTACTAATATTCATTTTTATCTCATAACTGAGTCATAAGTGAGTCCATGTTATTGAGAAAAATTTAAATATTAAAGGAAAGCTGCTGAAGATGCGGACATCTGAAAGGCAGGAGCACATGGAATGGCTTTTGATTTTCACAGACCAATATAAATATTTTGTAATACATGAGAAATTACTTTCTTTGGCAGCATACAGAAGCAAATATGACTAATGCTAGTGATATGTGAAGCAAAGGGAAGAAATATAAGAGGAAAATAAAATGTGGTCTAGAAAGTCATCATACTTTCTGTTTGCATTCAAGAGCATGCAAGAATACTAAAAGGGAGTCATAAAAAACCCAGGAAAAACAATTTTATAACTTAAAAAAAAAAAAAACCAAAAACAAAAAAAACCCTACATTTAAAATTGTGGACGAGAGTGCCATTAGCATCATTGACATTGGATTCAATAAGTCCATTAATATTACTGGGATAAGCATCCAAAGGATCAAAACTAAAGAACATAGATCTACAATTTAACAGGAAGAAAAAGGAAGGAAATTTTAGGATTCTCCAGGCTTTCCTTACTTCAGTGAGGAAAGGAAAAAATGACAATATCTTGATGTTTTGTGTTTCCAAGGCAAGAACAATTAAACATCACAGCAAAAAACAAAGGAATTCAATAAGATTTCAGAAGAAAATTAGATATGTTTTCCTTATGTTGGCTTTCTGGGACTTAGAGAAAGAAACTGAAAACCAATAAAATATGAGATTGGACATGAGGAATATGAAAGATTGATAAATTTAATACTAGTATATTTAGAAGTGGAGTTGAAATTCACATAAGCAATAAGTCTCATTCAGAAAGGACTTGCATAATTAAATGGGACAGTAAGGAATTGATATAAAGATAAAAGAGAGAACTAAAGAAAGATTGAATGATACAACTCCACAGAACATGGGATATGACTGTGGAGAAAACAATAATTTATCAAAAATAAAGAATTAGAATTGATCATATTCTTGGAAGCCTGAGTGGAAATAAGCCATCTGAGACATGGAAAAGATAAATTTTGATAACTTAAACAAGGAGATAATTTTATCATTAAGCAGTGTCTACTTTATAATTATCCAGAAATATCAGTAATCTCAGAATGCACTTTTCCTTTACTTTTTTGTTTGGATAGTATTAGCTGTTAAAATGTAAAAATGTAATATTTTGAAACTATAGGGTATGTAGTTAAGTGATGTTTTAGTTGTCTTAAAAACCAGAAAACAATATTACCCAGAAGTAATTGATAACACATCAATAAATTAAAGGAAAAAATGTAAGAAATAAGAGAAATGCTTTTAGTGAGTAAGGGTTGAGTAAACTCCCCTCAATACCCTGCCTGGGGTGCAGTTAAACTTGCACTAAGGGAGATGTCTAAAATGCATGGTTTGGGACAAAGCAAGTACCAATGTCTTAAATGGATGAGATGGCCAAGATCTCTCTTAGGTCTAGTTGTGTTCATGGAAGATTTGCAAAATTAAGTTTGCAGGATTCCCCCATAAATATTTACAGATTTTTTTCCTCATCCCCCTCCCTCCCCAAAAAAAAGGTGCTTGAAAACTTAAGGAATTAAAGTTTCAAATTAATCTGACATACGCATAATCTCTTTCGTACTGTTAATCAAGATTCTGCCATGAGGACATCAGTTCAAAACAGCTTTTGCTTTCCTTTTTTTCCCTCCATTAAAAATTTGAGTAACCCATTTTATGCAAGTCATTTGGAAAAATCCCTTCAATTTTCTTAATTTGTAAATATATCCATATTTAAGCATTTAAGGATTAAGAATTTTGCTTACATTTGTGGTGAAGAACTTAAATAAGACCTTTCAATTAAAAACTTGAAGGGTAAAATATTATGGCAGTGTAGTCATAATGCTCAGCACCAGTTACATACAGTGATAAAAAGATGACTTGTAGAATGAGTCACAATGAAAAAAATAGGTTTTGTTCTCACTTTTTAGCAAGAAGTTACAGTGCTCAACCTTGAAAGGTAAGTGTGTAGCTTTTCCTTATATCCCTCTTGTTTCTGTTTATAAACACTCACTTGATAATGTCTCTGGAACTGGACAATATTTGTTTTTAGTTTCAGTATATTGGATCAATTGGTTAAACAATGGAAGTAAGCAGTTCTGAAGATACAAAATAATAATATATCAAAAACCAGTGCTGTATTATTCAACTAAGAATAATATATATAATATAGAAATATGAGGAAACAGGTGTAAATAATTTATAGCACATACTGAGTTTATCAAACAAGGCTGAAAAGATACAGAGCAATAAAGAGAATAATTGAATAGCAAATAAATAGATGAGAGAGGAGTTGTGGGGTGGTTCTTTCGGAGTTTTTAGTATTGTTTCAATAAACAGAGAAAGTGTAAGAAGAGATTACTTATTGTTTGTATTCAACTTTCAAGAAAACTTTCCTTCATGAAACTGGCACTGAGTATCCCCACAGATGACTTTTTTTTAAAGTTCTTATTACTACTAATATACTTTTATTCAGGATAGTTTTGATTTGATGATCACAGGACATCACAGAAAAACATGGAAAACAGAAGATATGTGAAGAGATTTACAGAGAAATATTAAGGGACACATGGCAAAGTCTCATTTGCACATGAAATTTATTCCAGTATTTCAGGAAATTCAGCTGGTCTGCAAGATTTGAAATTGCAGAATATAATTCCTGACAGCATTCCCTCTTCCTCAAACTAATAAACAGAGAGAGGATGAGAATTGGCTGTATAGGGTGGGTTTTCTTGTTTGCTTCTTTGCTTTCAGAAAACAGAATTTCAACTTCATTAAGACTAAGTTGAAGCCAGGAACATCTAAAAGGCAAGAGGAGAGAGTGAGGCTGAGAAACAACAAGGAGTGGAAAAAGACAAGGCAATACTAGAGCCCATAATTCTTAAAAAGAAAAATGTCTTTCCTCAGAGGAGACAAGAATAGCTGAGATTTACCTCCTTTTTTGAATTGGTTATTAAAATTCAGAAGAATTCTTGCTTCTGAAGCTGCTTAGGTTTTAAACTTGCATTTATCTGCTTGCAATATGGACCATTTTTTCTTCTGACATATTTATGCATTTTTTTATGACAAGTGAATTGTATTTATATTTATTTAGCACTGAAGCAATTATGTGATGTGGGCTGATAAATAGTAAAAAGAGTATTTATCAACACAGGAATGAAAGCTACTAGGCTTGTTTGTGTGTCAGCACAAATTATTTATTCTGTTTACAATAAATATTTTTCATCCTGGTCACCTGGGAAATCAGATCCAGCCACACATCAGTAGTCTCAATAGCAATTCTGAGAAGGAAGAATCTCCTTCTCTCTCCGTGATTATTAGCTGCCAAACAGAAAATAGACTGGTTTGGACCATATTAAAAGCTTTCTTTGAAAATTTTGAATATGTATAGATATCATTGTCCTTCAGAACAATTGTTAAAAAATTCTAGTTTAAGGAATGTAGGTCTTGCTTCTTTTACAAACTGGACTAAGTATTTTTTCCTCATAGAAAGATGACAGATGATCAGACACAGAAGTGGACTTAACACTTACTTTTCTTAAGGTGCAAATAGACAGTTTCTGGTTTTTTCTGAAGAAATTCTGTGGATCTCTGTAAGAAATTTTCTTTTAATTAGATTTTGAAACTTCTTGACTTCACTCTTGTGACCCGTGACAGGATTCGAGGGAATGGCACAAAGCTGAGTCAGGGGAGGTTTGGGCTGGATATTGGGAAAGGTTCTTCACCCAGAGGGTGGTTGGGCACTGGAATGGGTTTCCCAGGATTGTAGTCCCAGCACCAAACCTCACAGACTGAGGATTGTTGGACTGTCCTGTGCAGGGCCACAAGTTGGACTCAATGATCCCTGTGGGTCCCTTCCAACTCAGCTTATTCTGTGATTCTGTGATATCAAATGATATGAAGTTTTATTTGATTTTTACCACAGCAATTGACTCTGATTTAGTTATGTTAGGAACAGTCAGTGACAACTGACACGATACAAGTAAATAGTTTAGGAATTTCTAATGCACTAAGTCACCGTGACATTCTATGAAGAGAAAATAAACAGAAAATTCTTATTTGTTATAAAGGTTTTATTTTTCAAATAAGGGCAAAACTACTATTTAGTAAGCAGATGACATGAAAATATTTTTCTAAACCTTTTTTAAGGGAAAAAACCAGCACCCTACCAAAAAACCCCAACTCTTTCTTTGCTTTTCACAAATCTAAGAGAAAATACTCAGACTTTGCTGCATGGGATAACTGAAGAAGATGATCTCTACTGTGCTTTCAGGTTTTCACTCCCTTGATTTGATTTTAATTTGATGCTTCATGAGTGGGGCATTTAGAAAGGTTTTCCTTTTCTTTTTAATTGAAATGCAAAGTATTATCTCATGTACTCTTAATAGGATTAAAGGATCCATCATTCCCTCCTGCCTAGCTGGGTAATTGTACAGATGCACGTTAATTAGCTTTGTGTCAGTGCTTGCATCTTTCACAGGTTCTGCTGTGCTTGCTTGGCTGGGTAATTTGTGTTTCGAGGTCTGAGGGGAGGAAATGTTTCACATGAAGTATTCAGATTTTTACTCTAAACCTTAGAAGTAAAAAAAAAAAAACCCATGTTTTAAAGTATTCATAACTTTTAATTCATGCCTTTAATTCATACATTTTAATTCATACTTTTTCCTCATTTTCCTCAAATCAAGAATTCCTAGCAAGTAAACAAGACTTTATGCAATGTAAAGGTACATTTTAATACGTGGAAATAGAGAGAGATGGCTAGGTAATATTTATGGTTTCATTGTTGCAGTTGGGATGGTGTAAGAATAGTCAGTCTGTTAAGGAGGGTCACTTTTCCATTTTTAGGGGGTTTTTATAATATATATATTCGTGTTCATGTCTTAAGTTAGATGAAAGGCAACGAAAGAGGTAAATATGATATATACATTCTTTAAAAGTAGTCATAAACAGGTACAAAAAGAAGACAAAGATGAGACTGAACATGTATCATACTTGCACTTAGTACCTCTAAATTCCACGTGGTTTTTCATTTTGAAGGATGTCCTGAGATAGGTTTGTTTCAGTTGGCACTGAAATTTAAATTTCATTGATAAATTTGGGTCAGATTTCAGAGTAAATTTGAAACCCAAATACCTATTTATATACACTTCACAATTTTTTCTGAAGTTGCTATTTTGGATTACTTATTTTATATTTATTTCATCATTTAAAATAGGATTTGGATGACAGAAAGCGCTGAGCAACATGGTCATATTTCTGAAAACAGTCACGTAACTCTCCAGAAATAAAAAGAATAATCTGAATTACCTTTATATTTGGGAACAGATCACAGATGGAGTTCTCAGAGTTCATCTTTTGGGGGAATTCATTATTTACTTAGCAAAACAAGAAAATTTTTGCCTGGAATTTTTTAAGACTTTTTTTAGTATTTTTTGTGTTTGATAATACTGGAGCATTTGGTGTAAAAGAAAGAAATTAGGCATTTGAAATTATTCTGTATCAGCTTTAAAAAACTGTACTTCAAAAATCGTCCCTCAAAAGACTGGAATCACAGGGGATCAAGTCCTTGAAAGCTGGTCACACTCTTCTCACTTCTGCTTTTTTCTGCTCGTTTTCCCCATTTACATTATGTGCTTTCACCTCCTATTTTTCCACAAGGTTTTTATTATTTTCTTTCTGCTCCCACCTGTAACCAGTGCTCAACATTTCACTACTCCACTTTTGTATAGGTGAGTTATGTGTTTCATTTTACCCATAGTGAGCAATGTTTCTGAACACAATGCTTGCAACCTGAGTTTAAATCTCTGCAAGCCTTGTGTCTTGTATTATACACATAATATTGCAGAAGATCTAGATTGTACTTGGCAGGAAATTAATATCTGTTCAGCCTGAACCTGTGCCTTCAAGAAGGACTATATCACGCCTGTCAATCTACAATCAGGAATATTTTTGTCCCAATAAGGAACTGTTTTTGTAAGGATTTATTCTAACAAGTAACTCAGGAGAAAATAATGCACAGCAACATATAAAGAGGATAATTTAATCTACACAAATTCACTTGTGCATGGTATGAATTCAGAATGAAAGTGTTCTTTACCTAATTTTGGTTAGATAATTTAGGAGTGAATAACAATACTAGTAATAGAGACTGTCTTCTTGAAGAGGCATAGAGAAGTTTAAGTTATTCCTACCCTATTCCAAATTCACATTAGTCCCTGCTGTTAGAAGCTGTTAGAATTAAATGGTTGTTGTAGATCCCTTCAAACTGAAACAGTCTATTCTAAATTGCACAGTCACAGCAGTGTGATATCTTGTCACAGTCTTTTGTATCTGTCCCATCTCTGAACAATTCTGCATATAAAGATTTAAAAATATTCTAAAAAGGTAAGGATGGAGGAAGTTGTTCAGGGGAGTGAGTATATATTCACAGTGTCAAAAAGGAAAGACAGTTATAAAGCAGATATAAAACCACACAGCAGTAGTGAAGTATTGAAATCTAATATTCATATTCACACAAATGCTATCTATAGCTTTATTCACTTGTATAAACAGCAGGTTGATGAGACAGGCCGATTTCAGTGTGTAGTATTGAAATGCTACACAGCTGAAAAATTCATAAGCAAGGGGATGTTTTGGCCCAAACCCTAACAAATTTCTCAAAAAGAATAAGTAGGACCACTAAGGATGTATTTATACACTATGCATATCTTCAAGATCAGAATTTCTCCCTGTAAAGAATAACAAAATGGAAGCCTTTTTTTTTCTTTTATTGGTAATATATGTGAAAAAGGTGAACCAAAGCACAGTGAGAAGAGTAGCTGAAAGGTGCTGATCTTTCACAAGTGATAACCTCATCAAAATGATCGTGTGACCAGAGGAAAGCAGTTGCTTTCAGTTATTCTGCATCACAGCTGGACTGAGGCGAGGGACATTTCATTAAACACTGTTCTCTGGCAGGAGGATACTGTGGTCCAGATGAGCACAAAGGAACTTCAGGGGCAGCAGGGTGTAGAGAAAACGCTGAAGAGCTGATGAGGACCAAGCAGTGGCGTCACAGGGCTCTCTCCAGAAAGCCAGTTTGCCCTGATTGCTGTTGCCTACAGCAAACTGGCATCACATGACTACACAGTTATCTCTGAACAAGCTGGTTTAAAGCTCATACACCAGTGTGTACTGCAGCCATAGTGCATGGAAAGCCTCTTCACACTTAAATGAGATAATAACTGAGAAATACCAGTTTACTGGAGTCTCTTTATCAGCATATGCTGCTCCATATCCTGGAGATTAAAATCACACACACATTTATTCACGTAGCTTAGTATTCAGTAATGCCTTATTTAGAAAGGCATGAATACCAGAGTAAATGCATTCAAATAATTAAAGAAATCATTTATTTGAGTCAAGATCAATGTATTTTCCCTTTCATTCTCTACATTAATTTCTGAACTGAGTTTTGAAGAAAAGGTCCTTCCTCCTTGCCCTGAACCAGAAAAGATGACCTTTGGAAAAGAGACCCAGTACATAATGCAGCAATACATGATAACTGCTATGATGTGTGATCAGTGGATTTAAATCCTGCTAGTGCCCTCAGGGTGTGACTGAGGGCTGTACCAGAGATTTCCCCATGTGCTTACTTTACTATGCCAGTTTTGCTCTTAAAGAAATTTGGATGGTTTTAAAAAAAATTCAGCTTCTCACCATTGCCTCACAGACACAGTTCTAATCCTGTTTGATCTGTGTAGCCTGCTAACTATACCTCTGAACTATTTTTCCAATAGAAACAATAAATTTCTCATATAAACAATTACAGGCATGCAAGTCCCAATAAGATCAAAGCCTGTGGCCTGTTCATGATGTAGAGCTATATTTGCAGCAGATTTCCTATTTTGGTTTACTCAGTGAATCTTTTTTGATGAAATAAAAATGGACTTACCTTGAATTCTACAAAAAGCAGTGCTTACTTCATGTATGCAAATATGTCCTTTATATGTATTAATTTGTTATATTAAAAGTTTATGTTGTATTCATATATCTCTGAAATTCTATTTTTCTGAATTGTTAGTGTTTCCTCAGTATCCTGATCTCTCACTTGTCTGTGATGTTTCTGGTAAAACTGACATCAGCTATTTAAGATAAAAAGAGAGAGATTTCAGGAGATCTGGAGGGAAGTCTCCATAGACTTCTGGATCTATTCTGAGCATGAGACAGTAGTTAAAGAAAGCAGAATTGGAATATTACAATTCTTTTAGCTTATCCCTTTGTGAAATTCAACTTTTTCTGTCAAAATAAGATACCAAAGAGAATGGCTGTGATAGAAAAAAGATTTTTTAAAAAGAAAAAAAAACAATAACAAAGCAGAAGTGGTGTCATTTAAACATTGATGCCTGAATTTGCAAGTGACCTCTTTTGAGTGTGCTGCCATGCTTATGCTGATTCTATTCCAGATATATAACAATAGCAGTGTTTAATTGACACACATTCTGCTGCAAACATTAGTCCATTCATCCAAGAAATTATATGAGTCAATGTCAAAGTCCATTATTTGTATCTAGTCCTGTGATTCATTTGAAGGATCACTTTATTTTCCTCTATTTCCTCAATTCACCAATCACTTCTAAATCAAGCTTCCACATGGATAAATGAGATTACACTCAAACATTTTCTATTCTCTTACCAATGCCTCATATCACAATAAAATCTGACCACACAGTTTGCAGCAATAAATGATAAAGGAAATTCTTCTAATCCTATTTGGCACAAAAATTCCTAAAATATGAGAACAAAAGAAGTAGCCAGCTGAACTGTGTTGCCTCCTCACAAAAAAACAATACAGAAAGAGGTTTTAAGTGCACTTTGTCCTTTACGCTACAAGAATTTTTGCAAAATTTCTAAAGTTGACAATTTTGAAATATTCACACTTTTCTTGGAGATAGAAATACAAACATAGAACCCTGCAACATGCAGTCTTGCAATTAATAGAAAATTGAAAAGAAAAGTAGAATAGCTCTAAAAGCATAAACATGCATGAGAAGAAAAGGAGAAGGAAAAGGGGAAGGAAATGTAGGTCTAATAGAAAGATGCTATTTTTTCAAAGCAAGGAATGTAATGTTAATATAATCATGCTCAAAAAAGAAAGAAATGAAAAATAAACCTATGTGAGAGGTTTAACGTGACAGATTTTTCAGAAAAGTATATAAAACAAGGACGTGTGCAGATGCAAGAACTGAAATCAATGAAATAGATTTCTGATTTGCTTTTTATGTATGAAGAAATAACAGGATCTGATGTTACAATAGATAACTATAGCAGACAGTTACAGTATGAATTTGTTTCATCTACTTCCACATTTTCACTTGACCTAGGTTTTGCACAGAAGCTAAATACATTTCTCTTATCCATAAGAATAATATATCACTCTCTCAGTATTACTATACAATTTTAAATTCTATAAAATTAAAATTTTAACAATAATTTATGTTCAAGAAAATAGCAAATTATAAATTTTTAATGTCTTGTATTTTAGTTTTACTAAGTATGTTCTTGGATCTTATTGTACATGTGAGAAAGAGCTATTAAGAGTAAGGAAAAAAAATTATTCAACCGAGCACCAGCCATTTGCCATCTCATTCTTTCATGGTAGTGATTTTTAAAAAAACTAAATAGCTTCATCAGTGTATTTTCATGCTTCATCCACACACTGCCACTGTTAATTGCCATCGACAATTCAGAGAAAATTACATATATATTTTCTGGGTTTGTTGTATTTTATCTAACAGCATTTCCTCCTTCTTTGAAGACAAACTAACAACTTCCCTCTCATGAACAGCCTACTGCATTAAGAATGAGCCTGTTTCCATGGATTAGCCTATTTGGTCACTGAGTGGTTTTCCGGAACCATTACTGTTAATTTACAATTTATTATGTTGCATGGGTTGTTGAAATTGTCTTGCACTGTGAGGTTACCTGCTACTTGATTAGTCCTGAATTTCATTAGCCCTTCACCTTGACAAATAATAAGTAAAGTAAGTCAATATGTCTCAGAAAGCACAGTGAAAAATTTCACAGTGTAAGAATATGCTGCATAATATGAGTACAGCTACTTTCCTGGTATATTAACCATAGTGTGATGATTGCTTTACAAGCATTTGCATCTACTGACCTATAAATACATTGGAACAATGAATGAAAATCCATTGGCACTGAAAAACAAGGAAAGTAAACAATTGTTCCTGAGAAGGAACTGTCTGACTAAAACCATAAAGCTCTCCTGCATCCCTAGAATCAATGGTATTTACTTATTTAGAAAGCTTAGCTTATCTGAGTAATAGCAATACACACACATGCACAAACACCTACAAATATATCACAGATGAGATTTGCATTTGCTCTTAGAAATATGTCCAGACATATGTTGTTGGCAGAGATAGAATTGGGATAAAGAACACCTGGAACATCTGGCCAGAACCTATTCATGAAATTAGAGTTTAATGTGTGCTCTTTTATTATATGAGATTATCTCAGCCTTACAAAAAAAAAGGACATATGTTTTTTAAAAGTTATATTTTCAGCTGGAAAACAACCAGATTTTTTGAATCAAGGTCCCAATATTATTTTTTATCCCCTAAATATTTTTACTGAATCAGTATGCTTTGATAACAGAGTGGTACAGACATAAAAATTGTCATTAGTTATTGAGTCAAAACCAAGGAACTTCCCCTCTATTCTTTGTCTGAATTACAGCTGAAACAACTAAAAAACCCTGTTCAGCACTCATAGAACTTCCCTTTGAGTATGAGTATCCTGCAGACTTAGTACAAGGGTCATGGTGCAAAAATTCTGAAGGCACCCAAAAGAGACCTGGATTGTTCACAGAAATTAACAGAAAAGACTAAGAAGCTGCAGGGGGTGGTGGAGTGGTGGAGGTAAGCCAAAAAGTGAGACAGTGCAGCTAACAGCTTGAATTGAGGGAACATTCCTTCTGCACAGGCCTTTTCAAATGTCCCATGACAATTCCCAGATTCTCACCAGCTGAGCACCTGAGACTTGTATCCTATATCCGTTCCCAGTTCTCACTTCTTCAGAGGATAATGTGTGCTCTCCACCTACCTTGTTCTGGAACTTATATTATCAAGGAGGAAGAAAAAAATTTCCTGAAGCCTGTAATGATGCAAACAAGCCTAATGAGCAGAGAGAAATTTTTTCTTTCATTTCAGGATCATGGACAAATGGATCATGGTAAAAGGAAAATCAGTTAATAACTTCTGTATTAAAATTTTCCTCCTTTGCTGTGTTTATATTCAAATGTATTTTACTTTATATTCAAATGTATTTTACTGGTGGTGGAGAGAACTTGATTACTACATGAAATGACATTCAGCCGCAAAGAGCAATTTAGTGCAATGTCATTCTTTCTCCAAATAACCATTAATTCAGAAAATCTTATTAGAAAAAGTACATTTTTTTAAATAAAAAAGAGCAAGAGTTTATTAAATTCTTGAAGGAATATACAGTTTTGATCATATATATATTTTACAACATATAAGCTTTGCAAAATAAGAGTGCCTAGCAAATTATACACTCCATAATAACTGTCAAATGGCCCTAGTTCTTATTTTAAGTCCAAAGGGATGCACTAATGTTAAATATGTTTTTAGTTTTGACCAAATAATTCTTGGTTTCTGACAGAATAATACAATTAGAGTAATATGCCCCTGATGTCAAAGCTGCATCTAACTGAACACTGCTTATTACTGTCAAGGAAAGCAGAAGTCAAATACATATAATATTTTTTAGCTCTGTCATCTAACACAGTATGGAATAGAAAATTAGAGACTAATTTATATCATGCTATAAATAGCTTTTAAAAAAACTAAGCATAGTAAAATCAATTATCTATTGAACACATGCAGAAGTTGCATTACTATCACTTTTCTGTTAACCAAATAAAAGAGAATGTAATTACATGAAAATATACAATTTTCAGATTACAAACTAAACATTAAAAAAGTTGGAGAAGGTTAAGGGACACACAAAGCAGGCATAACCAATTTATATGTCAAAATTGTCACCATAATCTATTTGTATATTAGTGCAATCATCAAAGTCCTAGCATCAATAAAATATAAATCACATTTCCATTGATTTTCTTTGAAGTAAGATTCCACAAGTGAAAATTTATTCTATCTGAATGCAGCTATATAAACTCTTCCTGAAGAGGAAACCTGGCTTACCTGGTTACTCCTTCATCACCTGTAGTTGTAGGGCTTTCACTGAATCACAGACAGTTGAGGTTGGGAGGGAGTCCTGGAGGTAAAAGCTCCGTTCTGAAACAGGACCAGCTACAGCCACTTGCCCAGGACCATGTCCAGAAGGATTTTGAAGGAAAATGTCCCTCTCAGAAGGGAGGCTGGGCAATCCGTGCCAGTGTTCTGTCATTCTCAGATTGAAGTTCCCACACTTCACCTCGTGCCCATTGCCCGTTGTTGCTGAGCACCACTGAAAGGAGCCAGGCTGCTACTTCTTTGCACCATATCTTTAGATGTTTACACACATTGATAAGATCCCTTCTGAGCCTTCTCTTCCCAAGGCTGAACTGTACCAGCTCTGTGAGATCTGAAACTATCAGCGTCACAAAAAAACGGAAGTGGTAGTGAAGGTAAACGAACATCTTATTTCAGCTTCTGGGGACTGAAGAATAAGACTTGGAAGGCTGAAGAAGACCCTGGGGGAAGAGAAGCCCCTTCTGCAGCAGTGAGCCATGAGCTTCTTCCTGCCAAGCAATGAAAACTCACCTTCATTTTTGAAAATTGTTGAATGGTTTAAATTAAACTTGTTTTGTCACAGTATTTCTGGCCAGCTCCAGTTATTCTTGTAAAATTTGCACACTCGTTGTTGACACTTTAACAAGTTTCATATTCAGTTTTAAATACTAGCTTCTGAATATTCACAGAATATGCATTTAAGAAGTTTAATAGATATTTCTTTATGACATTGCTCATCAAAATTATTGCTTTGCATTTGTAATTATATCTTATAAATGTGATTGCATGTATTTACACTAATTACACAATTAATTTCATGAATTATGGAAATACAAAAAGAGTGACTAAGCTTTACTGAAAGAAATAAGTAAATCAGCAAAATGAAAATCACCTTAAGGAAGCTTTGAGAAAGTGAAAGGATTCTACACAATGTTTCTTAAATAAAGCATTTCCTTCCAAAATAACTTTGTCTAATCCAACCTATATAAATATATTGTCTGACATACTGTTTAATTCCATGACAATTGCATTCAATTATGCATCTATAGTCTGAATACATATATAGTAATCCTCAATATGAAAATCTACTGCTTCAAAACTTTAAAAGATACAGACTCTATAGTAGGAATGCATAGAGCTTATCACATTTCTTGTAGTCAATTGAATCTTCTCATAACAACCCAGAAGAGGATGAACAGTGATCAAAATTATCATGGTAATGCATCCTATACAGTAAAAGTGACAGCAATATCTATAGGGAAAAATATTGAAATTAAAGCTTTTAGACTGCAAAAGAATGGGTTTGCTGCTATAACAAGAAAACACCAAATAATCAAATAATTTATGTCATTTTGGACTTAAGAAAATAGCATAAGGAATATCAGAGAAGACTCTTTTCTTAATCTCCAGTGTTTCTTTTCATGCACTTGCCTTATATCAACAACAGAATTGATGAAAATTAAAAATCATATAATGGCATAAGTGCAGTATGTACACCTAATTTTCTCCAGCTAGACTTAAGGATATAAATGGATGTAAATAAATTGATCCCAATGTTGAAAATATTTATGCATATGCTTAATTTATTTTATTTGTAGATATATTATTGTATTTTTACCACAAGATATCCAACATAAATGTTTAAATCTACTCCTCGTAATGGTCTTATTTTATGATTCTGTAACATTCATTTCTCTATATTTTAACAATACAAATGTCTCACGTAAGTGTACCAGATATGATTAGAATTTCCAGATTTTTCATATGGGTTAAGTGAACATGAATAGAGACATTATAGAAGCTCAGCAGATAGCTTGTAATTAATGAAGCTATTACAGATAGTTCATACTTGATAGTGTGCTCTGTGCAGCCCATAACTACATCAAAAGAAAGTGGTTTAATTTCATATTGAAATTTTATGTGCCACACCTGCAATGATTTTGACAGGGAGCAAATGTAGAGTAATACACTAGTGAGCCAGACTCTATGTGTATAACATGTTCTTTTTTTAATATAACTGTTTTTAATAGGTTTTTATGGTGTTTCAAAACTAAAAAATTGATAGCAGCTTATTCCACATGCATGGGGCTACAGTATGCAAAATAGCTTGGATCCCTTTTAAGATATTGGAGCACTGAGTGATTGCAAATGTTATGATCACAGAAAAACTAAAGATTGAAAACTTGCATTATGGTATTTTAACAAGATGCCACTACAATTCACAACTTTCTGCATGGGAGAAGCGAGGTCAGGTCAGGAAAACAATACAGTTGTATTGAAACACACGAAGAGCACCTGTAGGCAGTAGCACAAATAGTGCCATGGAAGGTTTAAAACTGGAAGGAGGAAAATGTTGTCGTTGAAGCAAGAAGAAAAGTCACAAGTCACTATACTAGCAAAAAAATTATTTGCAGCAGGAGTGAATAGAAATTCACTGAAAGAAATAAAATTTAATCTAGAAACAGAAAAATAATTTTGGTGCTGAAAGTTCATCTAATGTTCAGATGCATGCCAAATCTACAAATGCACAGGCTCAAAGGATTCAGCTGTACCAATTACAGGAGTACAAAAATACAAAATAATACAAAATAATCTTGTCACCAAGTATGACCAGGTGCCTCCACTTCAGTTCCTTTATTCCATTCAATATTGCAGTTCAACATTGTACCTTAACTTAAATTGGCATTGCAGTAAACCCACTGATTTATCATTTCAAGAACCCTTGATTCTATACAATTCATTAAATTCAGTCAATATAGTAGCAAGATTGAGGAACAAACACATGTGGCCTACTTTAAATAAGTCATCTTAATGGACAATTCATTTATATTATTATATGTATTATTATATTTATATTATCTAAAAATTAAATTATCTTATGACAGAGCAAGTAGGGTTTTGAGACAACACTGCCTATTAGATTTCCTCCCAAAACTGTTTTGCTTTCCTTCCAGCTCTCAGCCCTGCATCTTCTGCCTATACAACTGATGGTGACCGAGGAATCCTGGGACTTCATAAGGCCATAACTTGAGTGAGCCACGTACTGAAATCAGCTCTAGGACAACAGTTACATATAAGCTCCTGGCTCATATGCAGATAAATAAGTCAAGTCCAACTGAATGATCATACTAAGTGTATGACTGGACTGCCTCAGGCTTGCTCTTGTTTCACTTCAGATAATGGGCTGTGGCTGTTCAAAAAGGAAGTCTGAAATTTTTTTTGAAACTCTGTAGTGGACTCTCATTTTCCTGGAAATATCTGTTATTCCACTGTGATAGACAAAATGGAAAAAAGAAAGGCAAAAACAGACAGCTAAAGTCTATCAACCACCTTCTCCCATATATAGACAGGATTCCAATTCTGAAAAGAAATAATACTGTCTGATTCTGGAAACAGTGAAGATGTGTTTAAGACGAGTAGTTCAGTAGTTAACAGGGCCCTGATAGCTAAAATGTCCAGAGCACTACTGCTGCAGAATAGAGATCATCACTGAGCAAAGGATTTTGGTTAGTGAGAGTTGTCCCTGCCCATGGCAGGGGCATTGGGACTAGGTGACCTTTGAGGTCCATTCCAACCCCTTAACATTCTATGATTCTATCTACTGCCACAAGCATCAAAATATTACTACCTCAATCAAGAAGCTCAACACAAAGAAGGAAAGAATGCTCCTAGTGTAGCTCTTACTAGATATTTCATGCTTCAGGTACAGAAATGCAAACTGTCTAATGCTCTATTTATGTTATGTTTGCAGACAGCCAAGTATTATGTAACCCAGTCTTTAAAGTCCATGCCTTTTGAGAGAGATTATCATGAGGGATAAAACCTCTTTCAGTTCCCTAATATAAATGGGCAAGTGATAGTATTTAGAATTATTCATTTGGACAAATGAAACGTAGTATTTTACTAAAGTGAATGCAATGGCACAGTTGCAGCACCAGCTAAAGCTGTGAGATAATGCTTGCATGGTGAAGAACTGGCTGAATGACAGAGCTCAAGGGGTTGTAGAAAATAGGGCTACACCTGGCTGGCCACTGGCCACCAGCAGAGTTCAGTTCTAGGGCCAGATCAATTCTAGGGCCAGTTCTGTTCAGTGTATTTGTCAATTATCTTAATGCAAGAGTTGAATTCACCATTAACAGGTTTGCTTTTTGATACCATGCTGGGAGGTGCTATTAGGTCTCCTGAGAGATAAGAGGCATTATCCTTCCTCTCATCTTCATGTGCAGATATGGATATCCCTCAGTGGGCGTCTAGAAAGATTTGAGCATTGGGCAAACCACAATGGGATTAAATTTAACAAGACAAAATGTTGGATCCTGTACCTGGGAGAGAGTAAAGCTGGGCACAAGTACAAACTGTGGGAGGAGCGGCTGGAGGGCAGCCCTGCAGAAATGGATCTGGGAATGCTGGTTGGCAGCAGGCTCAGCCTGAGCCAGCCCTGTGTGCCCAGGCAGCCCAGAAGGTCAAACCCCATCCTGGGGGCACCATAAACAGCATCATCAGCTGCCAAAGGAGGTGACTGTCCTCCTATATTCAGCCTTGGTGTGGCTTTACCTTGAGTACCATTTCTGCGCCCTGCAATTCAAGAGGGATGTTGAGTTCCTTGAATGCACCCAGAGGAGAGCAACAAAGCCGGTGAAAGGGCTGGAAGGCATATCCAAAAAGGAGCACTTAAGGACTCTGGGCTCATTTAGTTTGGAGAGAAGGAGGCTGAGAGATGACCTCACTGCTTTCCTGAGGAGGGAAGTGGAGAGGGAGGTGCTGACCTTTCCTCCTTTGGATCTAATGTTAGGATGTGTGGTAGTGGTTCAGTGCTGCATCAGGGAAGGTTCAGACTGGACATTAGGAAGTGTTTCTTTACTGAGAGGGTGGTCAAACACTGAAGGAGGCCTCATGGAGAAGTGGTTGATGCCCCAAGCCTGTCAGTGTTTCAGAGAAAGTGACCACTCCCCTACACTGGGCACTTGTGAAGCTGCACCTCAAATTCTGAGTTCAGTTTTGGGCACTTCACAGACATTGAGGTGGTGGAGATTTTCCAGAGAAGAGCAGGGGAACTGAGGAAGGGTCTGGAGCACAAGTCCTTTGAGGAGTGGCTCAGGTAGCTGGGAGTGTTTAAGCTGGAGAAAAATAACTCACGGGAGACATTCTCACTCTCTATTACTGCTTGAATGGAAGATTTAGCTAAGTAGGGGTCAGGCTCCATTCCCACGTAAAAAAAGACAGGAAGAAATGTCCTCAAGTTGCACTAGGAGACATCTAAATTGAATTTTAGGGTAAACTTCTTCACCAAAAGGGTTATCAAATACTGGATCAGGCTGTCCAGAGAAGTGGTGGAGTCACCATCCCTGAAGGTATTTCAAAGACATTTAGATGTGGCGTTTAAGGACATCTTTTAAAGGTTGACTTTGCACTGTTAGGTTTTTTTGTTGGACTCAATTATCTTAGAGTTCTTTCCCAACCTAAGTGATTCTATGATTCTATGAATAAGAAATTGAATTAAAGTTCACATATAAAAATTTAATCAGGAGGAGATTACAATAAACACTATTTCTCCATTTTAATTAAAAGCATTATTTCTCAGTGGTTTTTTACCCAGTGAAAGTTTGGTATTTCTGAAAATACTCTGAGTATATTTTTTAATTCTTTCTAATACTAGGACAATGAAGGTTTAATGACCAGATTACACTTTAATTGCAAGTATTCCTGTCAAGAAAATAATTTGATGCTGCCAAACGTAGCAGGCATGCACTAACATATCAAGGATTCAGTATAAGAGTTAAAAAGCAGAAGATAAGAAAAGTATCTCTAAAAATGCCAGATTTTCATAGGTTGAACTTCTGAATTCAAGAACAGGTTGGCAATATATAGCCCACATTATAGTATTATGATACAAAAGGCACAAGTCAGGGAGAGAATCTGTCCAAAGCCTAAGTGTAGGATCACCAGTAGCTGTTGGAAATTCTTTTGTCCTTTCCATTACAACAAAGACAACATAAAATGAAAATGTATACACCTGAAGCAGTGCATTCTAAATATCAAAAGCAGGTTGCAACATACACCAGGGGATTGGAAATATGATTCTCACCTCTTCCTACTAACATTAAAAGATTAGTGGAGACAATGAAAGTGATTCCCCCATTTAATATCCTCTGACAGAAACAAGAGCAAAACACTCTTCAATTGTGAAGTATGATTTGTGGCAAACACAAAAAGAAGTAAAAGAAGATATTTGAAAGGCTTGGCTATATATATTAGCAGTATTACAGAAAATTTTGCAGTACACTGAGGGAGTGTTGCTTTGGCCAAGATGGTCTAGCACTATGGGCAGGAAAAGGTTTTTCAGGAGAGGTAATTGCTTTCATTAGACCAAATGCTATAACTGAAAAAAGCAGCACATGGGCTTGAGAAGTTCTGTGCTGTTTCTAATCGTGCCAGCTGATGAAAGAACCTGTCTCTCTCTACAGTCTTGGCTTGGGAAACTATTAGTCCACCACCTGCAGACACATGGAGAAATGCTTCTGAAACTTAAATCCTCCCATATGATTTTAGAGCTTGAGCTTATTTAAAAAATATTACTGCTAGGTATTGAATTGACTCAGTTCATTTCCCTGGGTAGATCAGAAACATGATAACTGGCTTTTTAGAAATGGAATTCCAGTATCTTTTGACACAGATTCCCAAAGTACAAAGAAAGGTATAAAAACGGTCATTGATGAAAACGTACACAGGGCAAGTTTTATCTGAATACACCAGTAGAAGTTCTCTTCACTCTTTGTAAAGGTCTTTAAACTCAGATGGAGAACAAATTTTTGCTGCTCACCTGCTTTAACTGTTTCATCACACTCATATTCAGAAGCAAGCATATTTAATAACAGGGGTGTTGTTCCCACAGAAACATAAGATGTTGTTGAAGCCGCTCTGAAGCAGAAGCTGTAAAAAATATTTGTAGATAAAGCAGATAAACCAAGCCTCAAAAATAATCTGCATTTATGTAAATCAGCAGTGAAATTACTTTTTACAATTAAATTCATGTTCTGGAGCAATGCAAAAGTGAGGATATACTATTTTACAGGTTGAAAAATTAGGAAATAACATATAGTCCTAAACTAGTCAAATATGTGCCCTAAATAGCATTGTATAATATTAACTGAAGGAGAACTAGGTCACTAAATTACCAAGCAAGCACAGAAATGGTTGCCTTGAGACAGACATCATGTAAAATTGCAGGCTGTCAGTAGAAAATCTATGACAGCCTTTAGGGACATGGAAATAAAGTGATAGCATGGCCAAAGCTCATTTATAATTGCCAAATTAAGTTATTCAATTATTGACGCAACAATGGTCAGTGTCAGATTGTTTTTCCCTCATCTGTCAGTCTCTGAACAGAAGTAAGGATCAGGGAGGTTGACCTCTCCATATTTTTGACTCTTCATGTAGTAGGAAGATATTAGCAATGAATAATTACAACATTTTGCACAAATCATTCAAATAAGGAATCAAATATTTCTGTTTGTTCTCCATAGAAACCATACATCCAGGAAAATTTTACTGAGAAATTGCTTACAGCACCTTTCTGTACTGAGACAGAAAATACTGCTACAGTTCTAAGCCTTTTAATATATCTTTCTGTTTTCTAATATCAAATCATTGGTTAGGTATTTCAGATTTATTTATTGTTTATAGTATCAGTGCCATAAAATATATACTTAACATCAATACAATTACACGTCTGCTGGCTTCAATTTGAAGTGCTGAGTTTATGCTAAGTGTGGGTAAAAAAATAACTTGATCAGAAACCAAGAGTTTATTGCTTTTCTCATTTTTTAGCACTGTGATGTCCACATTTCCGATATTCAATAGCAAAAGGAGCAGTAGGGGCAAAATATTCCCATTTGTTTAAAATAGGTATCTACCTCATTCTCTATAATTCCTCATTTTAGTCAATATTTAAAATTTACAATCTTCATAATTAAATAGTGTTAATTAGATAATTCAGTCCTTTTCGGGCAAACGGATCTTCACAACATTAAGACTCAGGCCTGCTGTACCCAAAGATGACTTGGATATTGTCTCATAAAGCTTTTGAAATGAAGACTTAAAAAATGAAACACTGGTTTCAGTGACTTCTGTTCAGAATAGAAATGATCAATGACCCAATCAGGGCAGAAAGGATGCAGCACAAGGACCAGTACCTATGATATTCACTGCCTTGCTGGATCAATATTTGAACTGCCTGTTAAAGTGTAGTCCTGGTAGGTAGAAATGGCAAGTTATTGCAGTCTGAAAGGTATTTGATGAATGACATGGAGCTAAGAGAAAATCTCAGTAGAGCCCAGTAGCTCTGTTACAGGTAACTATATAACTAGAGCCATTGTCGCAGACATTTTTTCATAGAAATCCTTTCTTTGGGATTTGTTCATCTTCTGGGAAGCTGAGGCCCCAGAAGAAGAATGTAAACAATTGTTATCGGCTGGTGTGGAATGCAACAGGTGCAGCGGTGATTGGGCTTCTGTGAGTGTTTGGATTTGCTGACCACTCACAGGAGAGTTTGTCCTTGCTTTCAGCTGGACACAGAACTTGGTAATTCATTCTTTTCTATGCTATTCTTAGCTTAGCAGCCTCTGCAACTTCTCTCCTTATTCTTTTTAGTATAGTTATAATGTATTATACATCATATATCAATAAATCCAGCCTTCTGATCAAGAAACAAGATTCTCGTCCACTTCTCTCACCCCTGAAGACCTCATCAGGTCGCTGTAATAAGCCATCATCACAATTGGTATTTCTATGTCTATTCCAAGACAACTAAGAATGAAATATACAGATGATGAAGGCTTTTAAATTCAGTGAATAGTTTTTCCTTTAAAATTCATATGTCACTGTGATTAACATGGTTTCCTCCCTGATTAATCTAGTAAAAAATTATTGGTGATACATTAGCTACTAAAATGTGTAAATCTACTTGTTCTTAATGCTTTGCTCTCACAAGATGATTCTTACATGAACAAAAAAATAAATCAATCAGAGGGTATGGAAAATCACTAGGCATTTCTATCTGTGATGTAACTTCCCAGGGAGATGCAAACACTCTAAGAGTAGTTTCTGAACACGAATATCTCTCACACGTTATACCATGCTTCTTCCTTATGAAGGATCTTAAGAAGCACATATGGAACTGAACCTAACACCAGTTATTGACTATAACAGTACAGAATGCACATCTCTTTTGTCACATAAAAATATTTTTACGTCATGTGATTTTATTGCACAGTGAACCATTGCCTTATTTCTAAAAAATTAAAATATTGCAGGAGAAAAGAATTCACACTTTCCCCTACATATCTAGGGAATGGATAACAGTAATGACGGCCAGCATGATCAACACCCTATTATTTGCCTTGATTGAAGACTGTAGAATTTAAAGCATTTGACATTTAGTACATTAAAAATTTATGAGAATATATGTATGATTGTATTAAATAGTCCATATTCCAGTACATGAAAAACTATGATAGATAGATAGATAGATAGATAGATAGATAGATAGATAGATAGATGATAGATAGATTGATAAAATAGAAACTATTTTATCTATATATATATATATAAAAATTATTTTACATATATATATATATATATCTTGAAATTGCAGGCAACCCCTGTGAAGGGAGAGAGAACGATATTGCACAAACACAGGCACAGCAAATGATAAGAATTTTTTTTCCTTTCTCTGAGGTTCAGAGAATGCGAAACCCAGAAATATTCTTGGGAAGATATGCCTTGCTTTTCTCTGTGAAGAGAAATGTGGGGCTACAATGACCAGTGGTAGTATATGCTTTCTTCTGATGCTCAGATATTCTGAAAACTGAAAATTTCTACAGTAGCTGCAAAAAGACTGGCTGTTCATGAACTGATAGAAAAGGTTTCATGTCATTGTAGGAAACCATGACACTGACACGTCTATGCTGGGTTACAAAGATTATAGCTGTGTACAGAGAAAAAGAAAAAGAATTCCTACTGTATCACAGGTAACCAGTTGAAATATTGTTGGAAATACCAAATAAAATGACAGAGTATTAGAACTGCAAAACTGCAAAACTGTTAAGGTTGGAAAACATTATTGAGCCCTTCCAATTAACCTAGCACTGGCTTAATACATATCTACAAAGGCCACATCCATGTATTTTCTTTAGGGCTTCCAAGGATGGTGATTCCATCACTTCCCTGTGCAACCTGTTCCAGTTCCTGGCCACACTTTCAGTGAAAATATTTTTCCTAATAATCAATCTAAACCTCCCCTGGTGCATCATAAAGGCGTCTCCTCTTGTCCTGTCACTTATTCCTTGGGAGAAGAGCCTGACCTCCACCTGAACTAAAACCTCATTTCAGCTGATTGTAGTGAGCCAGGTTCCTCCTGAGTCTCCTTTTGTTCAGCATAAACACCCCCAGATCCCTGAGCCACTCCTCATCAGACTTGTGTTCCTTTCTCTGGACCCATTCCACCCCCTCAATGTCTTTCTTGTAGTGAGGGGCCCAGAAGTGATCCCAGGATTGGTGGTGTGGCCTCACCAGTGCCCAGCACAGTGGGACAATCCCTGCCCTGGTCCTGCTGCCACACCACTACTGGCACAGGCCAGGTGCCATTGGCTGTGTTGCTCCCTTGGACACCCCGGGCTCATTTTCCATTGCTGCCACCAGCATCCCACATCCTTTTCCAGCTTTCCAGACACTCTATCCCAAGTCTGTTGTCGTACGTCCTGGGGTTGTTCTGAACCAAAACAGGACCTGGCACATGGTCTTGTAGAACTGTCGGTTTCCTGTTTCTCTTTGCCGATTTATGACCGGAGATAGCTCAGGGATGCCACTTGCTCGGTTTCTCGGCTGTTTAGGTGGCCTGGAAAGGCCCAGGGTGGCCTTGGACAGCCGGAGCTTCAAAGGACGAGGAGAGACTTCTGATCTTGTCTCGGTCTCGGTGTTTATTAATTGTTTATTTAAAAGATTTTCTTTCAGCCCAACAGAGGTCTGCACAGCAAGTCAGCCATGGGCACACTCTGCAACCCCCGGGGCGGTCACTTATCTTTATACCCAAAGTTACGTGTACAATATTTATAATTTTTCCCCAATACCTTCTACTCTTATTAACCGGTGCACTTCTAGTAATGACCAATCCCAAAGTGCCACCATCACCACAGAAGATGGAGGCCAAGAAGAAGAAGAAGAAGAACAGGACACGCCCCAATTCCTCCATCTTACTTCTTTAGACCCCCCTGTACAGAAATCCTAAACCCTGTGTTTTACACTCTAATTAACTTATCCCTTCACCATTCACCCCAGTAAAATCCTCCCATCCTCATACAGGTGTCGTCTCCCGTGTAGGATCAAAGTCCAGCCACCAGACACTTCTGGCAACATTCCAGGACTCCCGAGCCCCCCAAGGGTGGTCTCGGTCACTCTGCACCTTTATCCTGAGGCGCTGAGATCCCACATAGAACCTCATACAATTGGCCTCAACCAATCAATTCAGTTCATCCTGATCCCTCTGCAGAGCCTTCCCACACTCCCATCCAACTTGATGTCATCTGCAAACTTACTGAAGATGAATAAAAATGTTGAATTTGTCAAATCTGCAAGAATTCCTTGTGGATCTTCAAATTTAGAAACCTTTTAGCACATGGTTGGCATTGCCAAGGAGTGAGTGGTATGCAGAACAGCTTTGTATTAGCTTTTCTGTTCAGATCTTCAATCCAATTCGGGTACTAAAAACAAACAAACAAACAAACAAACAAACAAACAAACAAGCAAACAAATCATTAAAAGAGACTTGAGAAGAAGCACACAGTTGAGTAACAATCACATGAGATCTGCAATAATGGATGTAAATTCTGATGATTTTAGTAGTTTCAAAAGGAAGGGAAATAAAAGTGGAACAGAAGCACATGGATTTAAATAAAAATAATATATTTGTAGCTGTTACCTGTTAAATAGTTAGTATTTGGCCATGTAATACAGTTTGGATGATGATTTTTGCTAAAAAATGTGCAGATGTCTGTAACACACATATTTGTATCTATGAGGTTAGATGGATGTGAGTGTCAAACACAGCCTTGGTAATAGCAACATGCACAGCTAAACTGAGACTATAAATTGAGGTAACACAGAGGAAAAACTTTTAAATTTAAGAGTACAGAATATTTATGGACATTAATATAGTGCACTGTAAGTTCAGAAGTGGCAAGTAAACAGCCTATATGTCTATTGCAAACTTTTGGAGAGATGTTCTTTATTATTTTAGATTTCAGAATTAAACATGATTCACATATTATCTTAATAAACCACATAGTTCTAATATAACTTCTATGCCTAAAAAAGGAAATCACGCAGGAAAGCCTCCTTTTTGTCCTTGTAAATCTCAACCATCGTGAACATATCAGTCCAGAAGTACACAACTAGAGGCTCTGATGAGAAAATTAACAAAAAACAATTTAAAAAATTTCAGATGTGTTTTATTATTATTATCCACCTTTTCCTCTGCTTTTGAATTGTTGGGGCACCCAGCCCTGGTTATCTTAGTCTTGGCTGATTTGCCAGTGGAATTTTTATTTGATGAAGTTATGAATAGGAATTAAATTGAACACTTTCACATTAAGTCTCTAAGCTGATAAAGCTGGAAAATATTATAGATGAGCTTGTAAACATTACTGTAACAAATTCTGCAGTGTTCATTTCTATTTTAGCAGTTAATTATGTTTTCTGATTACACTGGTAATTCTGTCTCCACGCTTTGCCAAAGTGTTTAGAAACTTTCTATGGCAAGTGTTGTTTCATGAAAACAAAACCAAAGTTAAACAAACGAAACACCCACTAATCACTCCACAACAACAACAACAACAAAAACAACCAGAGAAAAACCAAAAAAAAAAGAAAAAAAACACAAGAAACAAAACCAAGAAATGTCACAATGCATATAATTCTGAAACAAAACATCATGGCATGTGTAATTCTGAAGAACCCATCTTAGCAGAACTTCCATATGACGTTTTGGCACAAAAGTGATTATTAAACTATTTCTAAAACTTTATTATTTCTGGAATAACTCAAGCAGAATTTTTTCCTGAAGAGATGGAATGTTATCACCTATTTTGTCCCTTTTCTTTTCCTACCACTAAATCTACATATAAGCAGAAAAAATATTTTTAAGACTCCCACAGAGAACTCCCAAAAAACCAAATGAAGAATAAAAAGTTCTGAACTTCAATGCCTTTTTTGCTGGAGACAAGCAAGAAAGCATTTTTGAAAGCACTGAATTCAGGTTAGCTGATTTTTAATTCCATGGAATAGAGAAATGGTAATTTTATGTTAGAGATATATTTCTGATAAACATGCAACACTAATGAAAACAAGGTTGTAATCTTCCTTTAACAGCACAATTCAAATGATTCTAAAAAACATGAAGTTTTAGTAAAATTAGCCATGTACTGTGTCTGTAGGTGAATGTCTGTAGTAAATATGAAGCATTTGCAAGTAAATATGAACTCTTTCTACATTACTTTGCCACCAAGATTAATTAAACACAGATTTATTTTAAAGAGATGAAATATTAATTTGCATCACTGCATCATGAAAACCCATTATATTGGTCTGAAATTTTTTTGCCAATTATTTACAAATGTCTAACAACCAGAGGTTAAAGTTATGCTGGTATAATAATTTGCTGTCTTATTCATGCAGGAGACAATTATTAATGACTGCCATTACTGCAGTTAAAATTCATACAGTTAATCTTATTTATGAATTTGAATGTACTCATTTTCCGTGTTTATCACATATAAAAGTGAGGAGTGATTTAGAATATGCTAACAGAAATACGCTTAGGAGCATTAGTATTTTAAATTGCAAGAGGATTATAATATTGCAGAGACAATAGATGCTTTCTAAACACCTGCTTATTAAATTTTTATCAATGTCTCATTAAACCAAATATGGGAGCATAGTGGTTTTTGTTTTGTTGGGTTTTCTATATACTATGTTTGGTTGCTTTATGAGACTTTCCCGAGTTGTTCATCTTGAGCATCATGTCTATTACCTGAATGTGTTTTTCTGTAGTTCATCAGAAACCTCAACATTGCATATTCAGTCACCACTATAACAGCACACAAGAAACATATTTTCTTCCAAATACAGGAAGACAGTGTATAGCATTCCCGGGTTTAACTCCATCCAGTTTCAGTGGAACTGTTCTTTTACAAACATGAAAGACAACCTTGCTGACTGAGTTCCTGATGTCAAGTAGCCTTTTTTTTTGGTTTTTTTTTTTTTGTTTTTTTTTTTTTTGCAGTGTATCACAAAGACAATTGATTTGCTCAGTATTTGTATGTAACTGATTTTAATGTTGTCTTTAATGGATCAATGTTGCTTCCAAGTAGCTCTCAGATTCTTGGATTACTGAATTTTGGATTATTGGACTTTGGGCCCCAATATCTACATCCTGCTAAAATACATACATATCTAGACGTGGTGCAAAATTAACATGAATAATCTGGGGTGTTTTCTTTGATAGCTCTATAGTTTAGATATTTTAATAAATGTTGTGGGAAGAATAATTGACACATTTCTACACAACGTGGAAACTGAAATCAAAATGAACACTGAGAAAGGGTTTTTTCTCATTAAAGAGATTGATTTTTTTAAAAAAGTACATGAAAATAAGGACTTTTCTAAACCTGATTTGATAGCTATTATTTTGTATTATAAATTAAAATTCATATTCGTTGTTCCTAGGAAAACTGAAGATAATAGAGAGAGTTTATAACTCAATCTACTTTCAGAAAGTAATATAACACTGTTATTTTAAGCTTTAATTGTCCCAGGGTACCTAAGAACTCATTGCAAACAAATGCATAGCCTTCAATCCCCATGTGTAAAGTGAATTCAGTCCTGTGTGTGAAACATAACAAATACATAGCAGAGTTTTTTATATTTCCTTCCCAGTATGACCTTATAGTATTTAGTATATATGAATATTTTTAAACTAAATTTTTAAAATGTTACTTTCAAAAATGATCTATGTCAATGTCATCAATACACTTTAAATTATCACTTAACCATATTTAGTGTTGAACACCAAATAACCTCAAATATAAGTGACCATGGAGCTCAGTTCTCCATTTATTTCTCATTAGAAATTGTTTTTCTCACTATGTAAAACCAGAACATATGCAGTGGCAAATACTGCATAGAACATTTCCCTTGCATTTAGCAGCCTGCCACATTTTAAAGAGATTTGATGTTTTGAACATTAAAAAAAACCCTGGTTTTATAGAGATCTTGTCAAAATTTCTTTCTGTGAATTCTACTGGCAATTTTTCATTTCACTTGCAAATAATTATGTCTGTAAAAAAAAATCAAGTCAGTAACCTAAAAGAGCACCTTAAATCTATATTGATACTAATAAATAAGAGAAAGCTAGCTTCCAATACATTGCAAAAATTATTATTTCCATGGAAATTTTTAATTAAGAACTCTATTACATGCATTTCACTGCTGTACAGGTTTCTCAAGGTTATTTGAAAATGACTAGTTGTCATAGCAACTGAACTTTCAAAAACTCTGTCCTAATTTTCCATTAGGAGCATTAGTAGTCTAGCATGGAATTTGAGTATGCTAAGAACAGTAGCAGGGAATGTATCAGGTTCAAATTTCCAAGCACAAAGGTCTGGATTCTCAGCAAACCTTTGCCAAAGTTCAAAATGTGAATTTTTGTTCTGTTTAAAATGTGAAGCAAAGATAGCATTGCATTGCCTTGTCTTTGGATTTTGGTGTTATCACAGGCTGTTTGGAATCTTATTTCAGGAAGTCTGGTTTTTTCTGCAACTAAAACACTGAATCAAGAAGCCAAATCTTGAAAGGAAAGAACACTGACAAATTGAAGAAGGTTCTATCCAAGAAAAACATGCATGTGTTTAATGTCCAACAGGACTGAAATAAACATCAAAGCTTTTAATACAGAGGAAACCTCAGCTGGTTATAACATTAAGGGTTGTGATACACTTGAATACATATCTCTTGAAGGAAAAAAAACAACTAAAAATATTAGATGATGCCTCTTCTTCCGCCTGCATCTTCTCCCCCTGTATTTAATGCCACAGGGCCACTTCTCAAAGAGACAGCAATGGAGATATTTCATTACCTGGAATTTATAAAGGGGAACATTTTCACCACAAGAGCAGATAGTAGCTTACGATAAATTACAGAATTTTGCCTTTCCATAATACAATGTATTTCTTGTAAAACCTAGCTTGGTCTCTGTTATCTTCATCTATACACTTTTAAACAACTAACTTATTTCCCTCTCTTGCATTCATTTCTCTGTGCAAGTCATCAAGGTTTTAGGGTGAATTCTTAAATGAGTTATTGTCTGCTCTTACATTTGAGCAGTTTGCTGCAATTTTCCTGTCCCAAAAACATCCAAGGAGCCGCCCTTTAAGTTCAACTCAGAACACCAAAGAAATAAAGGAATTAGATCAATATTTTAATAAGTAATATAATGCAGTGCTAAACCAGAAAACAACCTTAGAAGCAATGAACAGAAGTCACAAGAAGTTTAAGTGCACAAAGATCAATATATTTGTTTATGTGTTGCCTGTTTTTACAAGAAGCATAAAATGACTGGATGCATTGTACAGCAAATATCATAGCTGGCTCCTCAGGACATGGAATTTCTGGAGCAAGTCCTGAGGAGGCCACCAAGTTGATAAGAGGACTGAAGCTACTCCCCTAGGGAGACAGGCTGAGAGAGTTCGGGCTGTTCCTGCTGGACAAAGAAAAGGTTGAGTGGAAAGTTCAGAGCAACTTTCCAGTATCTAAGGGGCCTCTAGTGAAGCTGACTTTTCATCAGGAACTGTGGTGACAGGACAAGGGGAAATGGCACTTTACACTGAAAGATGAGAAATTTAGGTTACGTGTGCAGAAGAAAAAATTCTTCCCTGTGAAAGTGGTGAGGCATTGGCACAGAGAAGTTGTGGATGCTCCATCCCTGAAAGTGTTCAAAGCCAGGCTGGATGGGGCTCTGAGCAACCTGTTCTAGTGGAAGGGGTCCCTGTCCATGGTAGGAACTGAGTGACTACATTGCAGTAGTTAGAAATTTCATCAGACAAACAATTAATCAAACAGAATTCTAACTGACATTTCTCAAAAGATTATTCTAGGAGAATACAATGCACCCCTGGGGGTTTTAACTAAAAGAAATCAATATATTTTTCCGAAAGTTCTTATGCATTTTTGATAGAAAAAAGCTCTTTATTGCTCAGTATTTACACTCTGGATCTCTCTTGACACATTAAAAGGAATGTAAGTGTAAGTCTGGTGGGTACACACTGATTACCTCAATCATGTATGAAGAGGTTTATTATTAGAAGCAAAGGAAAATCACAGAGAATTCTTACATATTATAAATACACTGGTCTGATGAACAGCCAAATTGAGAAGACCACATGTCCTGGTGAACAGGACTGGACTCCACCAGATTTAAAATTTTAAATTTAAATAAACAGCGTATTTTATTTCATATGGTAATATAATCTAGGTAGGACTCTCCTGCTAAATTTAAGATCATCTACAATATTCATTGGGGTTAAAAAAATGAGTAGAGCGCATTCCTAAAGACTTTAATATGTGTGATTTTCCTTCTGAGTGCATAATGCCCATACATTATATGAGAAGGCAACAATAAACATGGGAATATCTCATGACCCTTAGTGACCTTAGATGAGCATATATTTTTCATTAACTAGATATATTCTTGGACAAATACAACTGCATGAAAACATTAATTATTTATATCAGAAAATAACTACAAGTCAATACCCTGAAGAGAAGCAGCAAGGCAAAAGATGGAAAGTAGAAAAAGAAACTTTTGAGGTAATCTTTGAAGAGAGAGCATGAACTCATCAGGAGGAAAAAATGTAGGATAGGTCAGGGATATCAGATGAAAAGATCAAAATACATTAAAATACAAAGACAGAAAAATTTCCAGCGTTTTTTCCAGTCAGGTTTTCAGAGAGTTCTTTCCAAACAAAACATATTAGATGCCCAAATTAAACAATCACATTATGTACATAGCAAATTAGAAAGCAAAAATTTTAATCACTTGTGATAGGTCACATAAGTCAAGCCAGGATATCAAATGTATACGTTTACTTATACATTCAGAAACATCAAGGAGAAGGCTGAATGTTAGGTGTACATGTCCATGAAATATACACATGGCAATATAAATTAACAAATGTACTTCAATAAAAAGACTCATCAAATACTATGCCAAGCATCTACTAGTACAAAACACTTGTATAAACTGTTGAACAAATATGCTCATATAACTAACATCACATTAAAAGTCACAGATTTATCTGCAAGTGAAATGTTGAACATATGAGGTTTGAGTGTCTCATTTTAAAAAATTACTGTAGAAATTATTGACTTTCTGAAGAAACAACATCTGTTGATTACTTGATGGCATATGGAACAGTTAACAATTAAATTTGTATTGGGCTTGCCTGGCAAGGCTTGGGTAGTGGGAGGGCTACAGGGGCGGCTTCTGTGGGAAAGTGCCAGAAGCTTCTTCCATGTCCAACAGAGCCAATGCCAGCTGGCTTCAGGGCAGACTCACCTCTGGCCAAAGCTGAGCCCTGAGGTAGGGTATTACAGAAGAAAAGTTATTGCACATGAGCAACTGTGGATGCCGTGGGACAGAGAGAGAGAAACTGTGAGCGTTTCTCACAGCGGCTTGTGAGAAATTTTAGGGAGTTGGAAAGATGTGATAACTTGTTAAGTATAAACAATTTGCAGGTGGTGTTTTTCTACTTTATTTTTTCCAGGTCCGACGCTCCTCAGTGGCCACAGCCCGAAAAACCTGGGGAGCCTTTGGCAGGTCAATTTTGGCTCCTCACTGGGCCAGTAGGTCTCTCCCCCAGAGAAGCTTGGTATAATCCAATACGAATGGGTGTACTGAAGCCAATTGCCCGTCGGGCCCCCTAATTTGCACAACGCTCCTTGATTGCTTAGCCAATTGGAGCCCTCCTACACCTTGAATCATGCCAGCTGCGTTTTGCAAGCCCCAATTTGACGACCACTCCCGAGAGGGAATGATCGTCACATCTGCCCCTGTGTCCAGAAGACCCCTTACGATCTTGCGGTCCCTGCCCAACGAAATCTGACATGTCAGGCGGGGCTTCTCCCTCCCCACTACTTGCGCCCAGGCCACTGTCGGAGGCGATGAGTCTTCTGCCGGCTTATTCCGGTGATCTTTATCCGGGAACGGAATGGCCTGGGCGATGATTGACCCTTGGGGAGGAAGAGTGGGGGTCGGACACAGTACAGCCCTACCGCAAAACAGTCCCGGTCGGTAGTGACCAGTCCCGGGACGATGTAAATGTCTCGCGGCATGTGCTTTGTGTCCCTGACGATGGTCCACCTGCAACGTCCTAACTTCCTCCAGTGACCGGGATGTTGGAAGTCGACAGACACCAGCTGTAAATCACTATTGGGAAGGTGTAGGTCCCTAGTGAGCTGCAGCCTGTATGGGGAAGCAGAGGACAAGGTGTTAAGTGCAGGTTGGGGCTGAATACCACAGGTGTGTGTCAAGTCCAGTATTAGAAAAGACAAGTCAGGTAAGGCATGCGGTGGCTCTCCCTTCTCTCCTCCCTCCATGCTGGATGTTGTCATGCCCACCACACTTGTGTCCATGCGCAGGGAGGGACTGCGCTCCGATTTTAGTTTTTTTGCTCCCTTTCCTTTTCCTCCTTCCTCCTCCTATATTCCATATAGTCCTGTCTCATGGGACACTGAGGCATCCAGTGCCCCACTTGGCCACAAAGGTGGCAAGGGTGAGTCGCCACTGTTCTTCTGCCGGACCCTGGTGTCATTGGTCCGGCGGCGGCGGCAGCTTCAGCATCAGGGTCTTCTGGTGTTGGGAACTCCGCGAAGGCTACGGACGCTCTCTCAGGGCACGCTTTCGGATCTTGCAATGGAACCTCCCTGGCGCACACTTCAATCATCTGCTCCACCGTGGGCTGGGGGTTTCGAGGGAGAGATCGGATGGCCCGCCTACACTCTGTGTTAGCGTTGTAGTAGGCCATCTGTCTTAACATCTCCTCTCTCTCCCTCTCCCCTGGAACCTGCGCCTCGACGAACATGTACAGCCTTTCCATGAACGCCAGGTAAGGTTCCTGCGCGCCCTGCCTGATCTCTTCCTCTTCCATCTGGGAGGTAGTTGTGGCTAGTTTGTAGAATGCGTGTTCCGCAGCCTTCCCTGTTTCGACCAGCTGTTCGGTAAACAACGCCTTGTCCTGTGCTGCCCTGCTTGCCCAAGCCTGTTTCTGTACATAACTAGGTTCTCAGACACATTTTTATAAACAGCAGGGTTCCCAGGCAGTCTTCTCATAACAGGTAAACATTCTGTTCTTGGCTATTTTGGGAACAGACATGGAGGTTTTGAGAGCCCTTCATATTAGGGTGAGAACACAAATCTTGGTTTCAATAAACAAACCACAGGTATTGAAAACAAAGGGAGGGGTTAGTGTTTGATCTGTAGCCTATGGTGAGCTCGAGTTTTGCAATATGTATGAACTTAATTAACACGGTTATAAAAACGTGCCTTTTGGATCAATAAATCTGGAGTTCGATGCTCATCAATTGGATGGTCGTCTCCCTTCACTTCGTCAGCCCCGGGACCACAGCCAACCACAACCCCCAGAGAGGAGAAGATTCTGGAAAGTTGAGAGGAGTGGGGGGTGATTGACTGGGCCCAGGGAGGAGAGAAAGTCTACAAATAAGGGAATAAGGCGGAGGAGGAAATATATAACTTAACTGACAGTTTATACCAATGGCGGGAAAACTGGGGAGGGCAGAACCATTTGCAAACATAGCGGGGGAACAATACAAAATGAGGGAGCCATACAATAAACTTAACAAACACACTACTACAATTTTTCTGTTCCTGTCAAGGGCAGTGTGTGAGGAACATGTTTTTGTTGATTAGCCAATAAAATAGAACCTATTGTACCACTCTATTAAAAACCGCGCGGTTCTTTTGAAAAAAGCCTTTTTTGCCTTTTCTACAATCCTGCCTCTCACCTGTTCCTGTCTCAGTCTCGGTGCGAGAGCGACAAGCAACTTCATCCAGAGAGCTGGACTGAGAATGTGTGAGAGGAAAGCCCTGCAGACACCCAGGACAGTGCAGAAGGAGGGGCGGGAGGTGCTCCAGGACCCAGAGCTGAGATTCCCCTGCAACCCATGGTGCAGCCCATGGAGATTCCAGCTGAGATTCCCCCATTGCCCATGGAGTACCACAGGGGAGCAGAGGTCCAACTGCAGCCCCACACAATGACAGGGAGATGCCCAAAGGAGGCTGTGAGCCCACAGGAAGCCCATGCTGGAGCAGCCTCCTGGCAGAACCTGGAGCAGGTTGTTCCTGAAGGACTGGCCCACACTGCAGAACTTTGTGAAGAACTGCAGCCCATGGGAAGGGCTTACACTGGAGAGGTTTATGAAGGACTGTCTCTCATGGCAGGGACACTACGCTGGAGCAGGGGAAGAGTGTGAGGAAGAAGTGGCAGAGACAAAGTGTGATGAACCAACTGCAATCCCCATTTTCTGTCCCCCTGCACTACTGGATAGGAGGCAGAAAAAAACAGGGGTGAAGCTGAGCCTAAGAAGAAAGGAGAAGTAGGGGAGAGGTGTTTTAAGATTTAGCTTTTATTTTTCATTATGTTACTCTGATATCATTGGTAATTATTTAACCTAATTTCCCAAGATCAAGCCTGTTTTGCCCGTGATTGTAATTGGTCAGTGTTCTTGACTCAGAAGCCTTTCATTATAATTTCTCTCCCCTGTTCACTTGGGGAGGGGAGGCATAAAGTGGCATTGGCCTCCAGTCAGCATTAATCCACCAAAATGTATAAAAAAATAAATATAATAACTGTTCCTAGAAAGATAATTAAACTAATTTCCAAATTATATTAAAAACATTGGAAATATCACTTACCTATGCAGCTGTTGGGAATATTTTATATGGATTTTCATGGACTAACAAATTAATAATCTCCAACACTGCAGTTTCTTTTTATTCCATTCAGGAACAAATAATTTTTAGTGATATATGATCTAGTTGGATAATATATAGTAAACACACAGTAATTGGATGAATATAAACTAGGTTTGGATTAATGTCAAATTAATATTTTTCCCACAGTTTTTTTCTGGAGGTCTCAGGATCTGTAGGTCTCAGGATCTGAACTATTCATTGTCTGAATGGACTCTTATTGACAACTTCTTTCATCATTGATGATAATATATAATTCCACCCAACATTTTCCCAGTGTCAACTGGATAAAAGCAGATTCATTCGTATCTTTATGTCAAATCAACTAGGCATAGGGATTATAATCTTATTCCCAAGAATTTGACTTCACCTTTGACAGTTCACAGTGCAACTGCTGTACTCATGAATTCAGCCTGTTCGTGCATGTGTGTAACTATTTAATCCTGATGTTACTTAGGCAGTATCTTAGGATGCTACTTATACAGCTTTATATCCTTTTATATTCTTTTATGCACTATAATAACACTTATACTCACTATTCTCAGTTCTGCTGACTTTTTTCATAATTTCTTAAAAAGGATGTCACTCTCCTCCAATACATATTTTTAATAGTACAAAAATGTATCCTATTGCAGTTTTATTTGCTGGAATTGCTATGTGGAAAAACTAGGAAGACAAAAAGGGATTTTAATCAGGCACAAGCAAAGCAAAGCACTAGTTATTAAATATTCCCTCATAGCTGTAGGAGAAAAAGAGAGTTCCCATGGTAAATCCAGTCTAAATGTGAGAACTCTTTAAGTCGTCAGTGAGCAATTGTTATGGTAAGAACTTTGCATCAATAATTAAATCTATTTATGATTTACGAGGAGAAAAATCATCTGAATTTTAATGTCTTGTGAATATATTTAACAATGGCTTATTGAGACAGATGTTAGGAGGTAACAGATGCTAAACGATTCTCTTATTTTATAAGACATTTATAAAAGATAAACAAAATTAAATGTCAAAATGATAGAGCTACTCTCAGTTCAGGGATACAAGCCTCCCTAAACTCATTAAGATGAAAACTATAGGAAGAACAGGTGTTCATATAAGTGGGATTTAAGTTTACATTCATGAAAATAATAGCACTTTTCCACATACTCACACATCCCAGTATGTTTGTTGGTTCTGTCTTAAAATTGAAATATGTGTTACATTCTGTGGTTTATTTTATACTAGATCATTTTACCTAATCTGTGAGAAGTTGAAATTCCAACTTCTTATTCATCTTTTATTTAGATACTAAATTCAAAACTATGGATGTGCTGGCACTCCCCTCAGCCCAGTGGTAGGTAAGAAAATTATAAATTATATTGAGGAAAGAAAAACCAAGGTAATGCATCTACTCCTGACCCATGTAGTAGTGCCATAATCATGGTGATTGCACAGACTGAACACAAATATATCTATGAGGGCAGACAAATTAGAAACTAAGTGAGTGAGAAGGGAGGTTAAGACAAAATAATTAATGGTAAGATTAATTTATTTTATAATGTGACTTTTTTCCATTAGTAGTGAGAAAAAGTATGGTGTCATCAAAGATTCAAAGAGATTTTAAGATTCCAATCTGCTCCATGGATTACATTCAGTATTTTTAGGCACAAATACCTCATAAAATAAAAACTCTACCTAAGGGAATACATAAAGGATCATTTGTCCTAACACTAAGCCATGACGTACATAACTTGGTTATTGATTAAGTTCTTGTTATAGGATAGGAAATTTTTCTTAACAGTATGTTGGTTATATATTTCCAAATCTCATCTAGATCCAACACCAAAGATTTCTTTTTCATTAGATAAAACATTTTTATTTAAATTACTTATCTCAGGTTAATATTAGAACACAAAATAGGCCTGTTGTTGCATGAGAATAAAAAAAGAATGCTGCAATAAGCAAAAGGTTAATTGAATAAACTGATTACACAAACTGCAAAAAATTACCGGAGCTATTGAATCTACACTTAAAGGTCAATTTTTAGGTGATTAGTAGTATAGTTTAAATTTGCCTTATAGATTAAAACACTTGTGGTAGTATAAAATAAATAAAATAAGGGGAAAAAACATTCAAAACACATTGGCTGCTGGAAACCAGGAAATATTATTAGAAATTATGGTAAAATCAATGTAATTTATGGTCTAAAACAGTTAACATTTTTCTTGATCAAAAAGGTAGTTTGGATCAGAAATACTTCCATAAAATACATTTATAATTGGCACTTCATATGCCAATTAAAATTGCAAAAGAGAAAAAAAATGTTCTGTTATGCAGGAAATTATGGCACTCACCTATACTTGCAGAAATTGTTTTTAAAAATTTATTTTGATAGGAAGTTTTTAAAAATCAAATAATTTTCCTCATTTTCTGGCAAGCCATGTAATGAACTGTTGTGAGTAAGCTTCTCTTCTCTTCATGAACTGTTCTATTTTGTTTAAATAAAGTAATATTAAGTGGTCCTCATACTGGGCAGCTCTATCCCATAGTGATTTGGAGTTCATCAACAACTGAGGAAACTTCATCTCAAGGTATTGCTTTGTCAAGTCTCTCACTTCTATACAGAGTACATGGTCACCCACTGAAAAATCTTATCCTCTTTCTTGTACAAAAGAGGATTTCCTATATAGTTAAAAAACTTCTCAATGTTTTTTTCTTTTCTCTAAACATTCATTTGAACAAGGATGAATCCATTTTTACCACCTTTGAAATGGAGTTCTCAAGTTAGAATGCAAAAATCTGTAAATCTGTTAATACTTGTGCAGTATTTGGATAAAAAAAAGGACCTTAAATTTTCAAAAGCTCTCAAAGCACTTGGAAGTCTGAGCCTGTTTTAAGGTTCAGGGGACTTGGAACTTTGAAAACTGGAAGTGTGCTTATGTCTGTGTAAAATGCATGGTCAATAAAGAGGGCTGTCATTTGAAAGCAGGCCAAGGATAATGGATTTTCAGCAGTTCTTTGCCCTCTCACAGCTCATTGCTCACTCAGCACCTACAGGAATTTCTTTCAGTTTCAAAGACCAACACAAATGACACAAGGTCAGACCAAAAAAGCTATTTAGCAATTAATAAACATTTACGTCTATATCATAGAGCCACCAACTATAAATTGTGGCAAAAGAGAAAGCAATTAACATGAACTAAAATAAAAAAAGTCATTCTGTATTCAAAGGCAGTTGAGGATATATTATAAAAGGCATGTGAAACATGACAAGCTGGCTGCCTGAACACTCAATTAAAAATCTCTAGAAAGGAAGATGTGTGCAAATTCTGCATTGGATGAGAGAATAAAAGAATTTTAATTGCTTTTTTTATTCCCTCAATTTTCGTTGTTCCTGGTTTTAGTATTTACTACTCCAAAACAATCAAAAGTATATATTAGACTGAGAAATAATGTAAATAAGAAAATCTATCAAAAATTTACAAGCATTCTGCTTTAAAATGCTGCTTCTCATGAGTCTGAGAATTTTTGTGAGGTTTTGTTTCTTTCAAAAAAAAAAATGAAGTGGAGGGGGAACTAGCAAGGTCAAACGTTCCATGCCTCATTTTTTTATGGACAGAAAGAAAATACCACAGCCTTCTTTTATGGACTTGGCAGAAAGCCACAACACTCAGAAGTACACAACTATTTTAAAGCTTTTCAGTTAGATCTGCTGGAGTGAATTAAACCTTCCATCTTTCTTTGCCTTTGTGAGTGTGTTTGTGCCACAAGAAGCCAAAAATGTCACCTATGAAGCTGCATAATCCAAGAAGAGGATATGCCATTTCTCACAAACATAAGACCTTTTTTTATTAGCTTCCAAATAATGCACTTCTATTTTTGTGGCTTCTCTTTCTTTTCTTTTAATAATAAAGTCCTTTAGGAATGGGAATTTGATTCCTGATGAAGTTTGATCAGGGATCCCAGCTCAGTGAGATCTGGGTAATAGTCAGGTATTTTTTGATGATAAATAACAATTATAAAACTCTGGTATTGCGAAATAATTTGTAGTGTAATCTGTAGTTTTAATGACTTTTGTTCAGGAGACAGTCTGTGTTCTTGCATGAGTGTAAAGCATATATGGAGCTCATTCTCATCCCTCTGTAATGTGCAAGGAAGCCACAAGAAAAGGTAAGATAAAATAGTGGCCAGCTGGGCCAGTGGTCCAATCCATCCATGATTCTTTTGAGAAACTGGTAATTTGTGGTATTGTTTTATTTCATTCTTCTAGGCATGAAATTCTGAGTCACAGGCTTTATCTTCCACCATTCTTTGAGTTTTGGTGACAAGTACTGTATAGAAAAAAGTAGTGAACTGGTATAGCCTGTTCACTGGTACAAATAACAAATGGCCTTGTGAACAGAAATACTTTTTTCTGCCTCTGTGGAGAAAGCAGTGGTTCCTGCCTAACTGTAGATAAGAAATGTACAGAGCACATGACATACTTTCAATTCAGTAAGGCTTCATGTTCTGTATTTCTCCTTTGGAATATGAAGTACAGACTAGCAGTTGTACTGGAATCTGCCGGGACCCCTGGGCTCAGTGATCTTAACCAAAATCTCATGTTCAGCTGGCAGATGACAATGATCAGAGGACCCCAGGGGATGATACAGGTGTTGAACATATTCAACATGCTCATCTATGATTGGCTGTTTGCAATTCACCTGTAGACAACACTGAATTATGGGGAAAAACTGAGAATAAACAGCAGAGCTTCACTTCTTGAGCATCTTGGTAAACTTGAGGTCTGAACTAATTTGATGAAGTTCATTACTGAGAAATGCAAAAGGCTATACTTGAAACAGAAGAACCCAGCACCTGGGAACTGACAGGCTGAGATAAAAGGGGCATGAATGCTACAGTGGATACCAGTACACCAATACCCAATATTACAGTGAATATGGGCCTGGTGTGGTCTCCTTTTACAAGCAGAGCAGAATGAATTTGGGGCTACACTACACAGATAGCATTCTTAGGGGAAAATATGTTTGTCTCCTTTAAGGTACTGCTGACTCTGCCTTTATAATACTGCTTTGAAACATCAGCAGTTCAAAAAAAATGTTGAGAAACTATTAGGAATCCTTGAGACAGCTGTTGGGATTGCCAGAGTGGTTCAGCAAATGTTCTGCTGAGAAAGCTGGGCTTGGACTAAGGGGCAATCTAATGAAAGTCTGCTCCTGCTGGTTTTAGAGAGAGGATGGAGACAAACTCTTCTCAGAAGAGAAAATGAAACAAGGGGAAATGGCCACAAACTGTGATTGGAGAGGCTCAGACTGGAAATAAGGGAAAGTATTGTACAATGAAGGTAGTGTAATCCTGGAAGAAATTACCCTGTTGTAGTATTGATGATAGTCCTGCTTCAGGCAGGAGGTAGGACTGGATATTATCCAGAAACTTCTTCCAAACAAGATTTCTATAATTCAGAAGGTCTGTTGGCTTGCACTTTTGCTTATTGTTGTAACTTCTGAGTTTTATGACTCATAACTTGTCCATTATGTGAATGTACTTCTCTCCAAAATGCCTTTTCCTCAAAAATATAATCCTGCCCTGTTCCAGAGTGCAGAAAATCATCCTAACACCTGCACTTTCCCTTTCCCCATCATGGGATTCAGGTGAACAGTGAGGTTTGAAGGTCACAGGCTGAGCAAGGTGGCTTTTGTGGATCCATTATGAACTTCTTGGCAATACTTAGTGAAATTTCTGCCTTATACTGGTACAGCTTTAACAAATCTCACTGGGATTGTATCAGAATTATCCAGCTGCCAAAAGAGCAATCCAATCACCTGTCTTTATATTTCTATCAACACTAGTTTGGTACAACCAAAACTTGTCTTTCGTTTAATACAGTTCAGTACACCTACTTGTGAGTGCCTGTTGATGTGTGCCTTATCCAGAATGTTCATATGTATCTGAAGCAGTTTGGTCCCTTGAAAACTCAAATGAGACTTGAAGTGGAAGATTGCAGAACTGAGCTTCCAACAGGGTCATTTTTACTCACACTTCAGCTCTAAAAAGTGTGTGACATTTCCAGCTCACTCTTAGAACAGCTTTAGGTCTTTCACTAGGAAATATGTTACAACTCCCACCTGAAGGTACCCAGCAATCCCCATGATTTAAGGACATTATGGAAAAAGGAAGACCTTGGCCCAAAAGCCCCTTAAATGGACATAAATCTGACAAAATTAGATAAAATGAACACTTAAGGAAATGCAGGAGAGCTCCTTTGGGAACCATGAGCTTTGTATGAATAATCAAGGGCACCTGAATCCCTGTGTTTCCATAAATTACCACCTTCAGCTGAAGATTTGGGACTTGGTTATACACTTCTTTCTGACAAAAAGTGTAATAAATATAAACAGCAAAGTTACAATTGAAAGTAAATAGTTGAAATGGAATGAAAGAATTATGGATGGTTTAAAACATCTTTTCATTCTTCTTTATGCAACATTGAGACCTACAGTGTTTTTTCATAATGTAAAACTGAAAATTGAGATATGGCATTGACACAGCACATGGTGATAGACACTTATAGAAAAAAAATAGAAATCCTTCCAGTCAAAAACTAAAGTAAATCATCATGTTACACAATTCTTATGACCAACATGAACAACTGATTTTGGATTTAGTGACTGAGTTGACATGAAAAGCAGTATTTTCATAGGTTTCTAATATATTTAATTTTAATTTTTTAATTTGAATTTCAAAGATGAAAAGTTATTCTGAAATTGAAAGCGTCTACAATATTTTAGGAAATAGAAAAACTTTTTTAAAAAGTTTCACATATTTTGGATTATTTTTTGTCAAAAAATACCAGCTGGATTTTATTTTAATTCAATTTAATATGCTTTGGTTTATTCAAAATATTTTCAGCACATGAATTATTGAATATATGGTTTATATTTAATTAGATAAAAATGTCATTTACCATAAAAGTTTTAGTCCTTTAATGTAAACTCAGTACTCTTCAAAGTTACTCCTTTGAAATGACAGAAATAATTTTGTGGAAAAACTGCAAATATTTTCATGAATATTTTAAACTATATATAAACTATATATGTGTATTCTTTTTTATTCTTTCTTTGAGTTTTAATTTTGGGGAAGACCAGAGTAGGAGGATGTTGAGAGAAAAGAAAGCACTCTAAGAATATAGTACCCTTGATGTCTCAGTAAGGTAAACTTTGTATAAATGCTCAGATATGTTCAGCTGCTATGCCCTCAAATTTTTGTAGAGAAGTCTTTTTAAAAAATAAGCTAAGCTCCAATATTATTTTAGAACCTAGAATAGATTCAGACATAAAAAGCCCTGCAGTTTCAAGGCAATGAAAAACAACAAAATAACAATCAATTCTTGAAGCCTGGCATTTGCAGCAAAACACAGACAATGGTTTATTCAAAACCAGAAAGATAACAGTGATGGATAAAAAGCTGTTTTAATACACAGAAAAGTCAAGCTGATTTTCTCTGTGATCTGAGAAAGAAAGTTCAAACTCCCACAGAGTGAGAATCATATTAGACCGCAGTAACATTTCCTAGAATTGTATAGCAACTAATTTTTTTAAATTATGTTATTATGCTTATGCTGGGTTAATTATACAGTTTACAGTGTCTTTGTATTCGTGCATTTTTCAAATATTCTAGAAAGTGCAATAGTTTGTCTTCACTGGTTAGTTTAATTATCTCATATCAACACAACATTGTGCTTTTATTATAAAAAAATATTTTTTGGCATGTTTTATTTTTTCTTGGTTTCCTCTACTTTTATCTATTTACATACCTTTTCCATTTTCTACACAAATTAAATCACTATCTTGTGAGAAACAAGGCACAAGAAAGAAAACTCTACTCTTTATGAAATTTTCTCTACTAAAAATCTCAGACACTGATAATATCACTCATTATATTAACACTTGTGTCTTTCATAAGTTCTTTCATTCTTTTGAAGAAAACCCCAAACAAGAAATAAGAATATGAGAAAGACGCTATATTCATCTAGTTCTAACAGAGATCGAGTTTCCCTATTTGATGCTTTGTCTCCACTTCACTGAATTCAGTTAAATATTCTAGTTCATATTGCAATACAAGTTTATTTTGTTACAGAAAATACTGTTCTAATCCATAAATGAAGCTCTCAGTTTTCCAGAACTGAGGGAATTTTTTACACTAAAAGGGTTTGGGAGGGTTTAAATGTATTTCAACACAATGAACACAATAGAAATAAATATATGTATACAAATGTGGGAAAAATTTGAGAATCATAGAATGGTTTGGGTCAGAAGGAGCCTTAAAGATCAGCTGGTTCCAACCCCCTGCCATGGGCAGGGACACCTTCCATCAGAGCAGTTGCTCAGAACTCCATCCAGAGATGGGAGTGTTCAGGGTCAGGTTGGAAAGAGCCTTGAGCAATAGCTCTTGTTAAATCTTGTAGTGGGCAAAGGAGGAGTTAGTCAGCAATCTAGGAGTCCAAAGAACATGATTCAACAAAGAGAAGACAATTCAGTTCATTAGGATTATAGATAATTTCTTCTCTTTAATAGTCTGCCCAGGGAGGTGGTGGAGTCGCCATTCCTGGATGTGTTTAAAAAAAGACTGGATGTGGCACTGGGTGCTGTGGTTTAGTTGAGGTGTTAGGGAACAGGTTGGACTCAATGATCTTGAAGGTCTCTTCCAACCTTGTGATTCTGTGATTCTGTAATAAGTCTGTCATCGTACTTAACTTCTTTTGCTTCTCCAGTAAATATTGACATTTGATGGATTAAATTGTGGAATAGCTGTACTAAAGTTGAGTTGCTGCTGAAAAAGAGCTCACACTTTTTACAGTGATAGTAGTTCTAATAAATGTTGAAGATAGTGGGATAGCTTTAAACTGTCTGAGTAAGTAGAGTCCAGTGTAAACCTAGTACTGCTTGAACCTATAATATCTCCCTCTGGTCTAATTTGGATGTCATTCAAAAAAATGTAGGATCTAATAATTCTATATTTTTTTTATTAAATCCACCCAAATTGATAAGGAAATGGAGACTTGTGGTCATTCTTTAATAGTTTATCAGTGTGATGTTGTGGTGGCCAACCCTGAAGGGAAGGGAAGCAACCAGGTGTGCAGACACTCATGGTCAAAAAAGAACAAAAAAATTCAGGGAGTCCACAAAAAATGTATAAAATTATATTAGTAAATTATATGCAGTGGAAACTGGTATGTTAGTCCCTTATAGTATAAACTCTTGGTAGGGCATTTTGAATAAGGGCTAGAGTGAAAAAGAAGAGAGAGAATGAGCAGAGGGAGGGAAAGAGAAAAAGGAAGAAAGGAAGTGTCGGAAGGAAGTGTCGGAAGTGTCGGAAGTGTCGGAAGTGTCGGAAGTGTCGGAAGTGTCGGAAGGAAGGAAGGAAGGAAGGAAGGAAGGAAGGAAGGAAGGAAGGAAGGAAGGAAGGAAGGAAGGAAGGAAGGAATGCTCGCCAGTCTTGGCTCCAGCATTGTTCCAGGGTGTCCAGAGCCCTGAGTTTCATACATGCCTGGACTTCATGTGGGAACATTTTACAGACCCTGCCAGGGAGCCAAATTTCTCGTTCTCTACACAAATCAGTTGTCATGCACAGTCCACTCTTCCAGACGCTTCTGGAAATGGGTGGAAGGACTTCAGGAGCTTTTTGTGTAAAATTAATTTAAATAGGCATTTGCAAATAAAAAGGATGCATTTAACTAAATCATTAGCACGTTGATAATATTCAGAAATATTGTAAAAATTCAAGCCCCTAAATTCTCATGGCTAATTAAGTGTTCAAAGAATCTACTGGTTTATTTCAAAACAGAAGGTTTCATTTTTGGATACAGACTGAAATATTTAGAAAGATTAATATTTAATATTATAGTAGCACTTTTAAGATTAGTACTGTTGTCTTTGTTCTCCCAGCAACTAAAATACTCTAGAAGGCGACTATGAAATGCTCTATAGAGATATGATATTAGAAGTAATGTAACATTTTTATCTGCAAAATTTACAATAATGGGGTTTTTTCTCATCTTAAGGATAAAGATTGTCTTGTTCTATATTAAAAAAAAAAAAACAACCCTGTTACCAAAGGAGGAAATAAAACAGCTTATTCTGTCTACTAATTACCTCAAACTTATTATTTTAAAATAATAATAGCTCCACTGAAGGAATCTGAAATATGAACAGAATAATATCAACAAATTAAAGATTTATTTTCAATAATTTGATTTTCATTCTCCACAACTTGTTTAACTTTTATCTTATATCAGAGACTGTTCATATACTCTAGCAATACTAATGCAAAATTACTTCTTTGTGAAAGTATTCAGATAAATAATTACTTTAAATAAACAATTTTGAGATATTTCTGCATAGAAGCACGATTGTGCTTTGCCTATCCTCAGTTTCCACTATTCACATAAGCTGTGTTTCCCAAGGAAGGAAGAAAGAAGTTTTCTTTGGTGTCTCATCATGTCACTTTATTTTTTTTTTTGTTCCATGAGCCCTAGCAGACAGATTCCCTCTGCTTCTGCAAATTAGCAAGCCAGGCAGGGGGTCACAGTAAGACAACATGACAACTAAGGCAATTCCTCCCCAGGATACTCTCTAAATTAATTTACTGAAGTTCACAAGGCAGATGGTTACAGACTTTGGTACAGAAGAGAAAAATAGCTCAATTTCAGGGGTGATCCTCCTATTACCCTTCCAGAGTGTGAGCAGGACCATATGCTGCTTTAAACCCTGCTATCTTTGGATCCGTACTGGGGCTGTATGCGAACACAAGTCAGAAGCAGAAAATTTAAATCAATGGCAGCATTTTGTCTGCCATTCTCATCTCCTTCCCAATGAGAAGGCACAGGGGACACTGAATAATGAGCTTTAATGCGGAGTAGCTCAAAAAGGGGAAGGTCAAAGCCCTGCACCTGGGAAGGAACCACATCATGCATGAATATATGCTGGAGACCACTCAGCTGTAAATGAGCTTGGCAGAAAAGGAACTGGGCAGGGGCCTGGTGAACATCAGGCTGAACCCCAGCCATAATGTTCCCTTGCCATAAACAAGGATAATGGTGTACTGGAATAAACCAGGAACAGTGTTACCAGCAGGTAGAGGGAGGTGAGTCTTCTCTATTCAGCTCTTTTGAGGCCACACCTGGAACATCAAATTCTGGGCTCTTCATTGCAATAGAGACATGGACATTCTGCAGAGGATCCAGCAAAGGGCCACAGAAATTATAAGAAACTGGAGCATCTTTCCTGTGAAGAAATGGTGAGAGAGCTGGCAGTGCTTAGTCTTAGCAAAGAAGGCTCTGGAGTAGAGGAACAAGTGTCTCTTACCAATGTCTGTAAATACCAGAAAGGTGGGTGCCAAAAAGATGCATCCAGGCATTTTCATTTTCCAGCTTAAAGTGTGCACTTGTTACCAACTTTCATTCAGCTATTTTCATGAGTGAAAAGATGCACATCAACTTCTCCAGGAGAAAAATGCAGTACAAGACACTTTTGGAAGTCCTTAGTATTATAAATAGTGTTAATTGAAGAGGAACTTCTGTTCAGGATAATCACCATGTTGCAGGCTGCCTTTCCTATACATTTTCCCTTCACTTTCCTGTAATCCCTGCACTCTGTTCATAGTTTTCTGCAGATTGCTCAACCCTAAGATTTATGAAACTACAGTAAAGTCACGAGTTCTGAGGGTCTCAAGCTCAGTTCTATGTCTATATTGATAGCCACCAAATGCAAATCAATAGAGAGACAGAGTCAATGAATTCTGCTTCTACACAAGTATAATCAGATAATCTGCCTAGCAACAATAACAGCAGGTTATCATAGAACTGTGTGAAAATTCCATGTTCTCTAAATCTTTCAAACTTCTCTTTCTGGGAATAGAAAAAAATCTAGTTACTTGTCCTCTTTATCATATCTAGGCTCAGTATTCAAGGAGACAAATGACTGAAACTGATTTTTACTTCTAAAGTCCTTCTGCAATCATAGAGTACCAAAAGATATTAAAATTTTTACTTCCACGTCTGTAACAGTCTTGACACTTTAGAGAGAGAAAATTCAAAGGCTCTATTTCCATAGGATTTTTTCAGTATTCTGTGTATGAGATATTGGTGAAAGAAGAAATTTTTCTTACATATCAAATCATGCCTTAACTTCCAAATATAGATGGAAACATATTTACAAAAACTCTGTCTCAGAAAAAGTAATTTATAAATGTAAATATTTATCTTTATGCAATTTTATTTATATAACCATAAATATATATTTGTATGAAAATTCTGTGCACTCTGTGCAAAACAACTTCACATTTAGACACAATCCTGCACTAAGGGTTTATTTGCAGAGGTGCGCATATAATGTCAAAAATACAATTTCAGGAACAGATTTCTGATCTACAGAAAGTGAGATGCAAGCTTTTATCTTTTCTTTCCTCTTCTCTTCTCTTCTCTTCTCTTCTCTTCTCTTCTCTTCTCTTCTCTTCTCTTCTCTTCTCTTCTCTTCTCTTCTCTTCTCTTCTCTTCTCTTCTCTTCTCTTCTCTTCCCTTCCCTTCCCTTCCCTTCCCTTCCCTTCCCTTCCCTTCCCTTCCCTTCCCTTCCCTTCCCTTCCCTTCCCTTCCCTTTTCTGTTCCTTAAACCAAACAGAATGCCAACCTCTCTCACTTCTAGGAGACATGAGATAAACACTAAATCCCTTCACTGTTTCAGGGATCAAGAGCAAAATTAATATCAGGGATCAGAGAATGGGAGGCCAGATGGTCAGGCCCTCCTGAATTGGCCTGTCCAAAGTATGGGGCACAGGACTATGGTATTGACATTGTGGGCTGAAGGAACTCTGCTCTGTTCACTCAGGGCTACTTTTCTGTAAGATAACTATTGTAATAACATGGAATCATAAAATCACAGAATGGCCTAGGATGAAAGGGACCTTAAAGACCATCCATCTCTGACCTCCTGCCATGGGCAGGGACACCTTCCACTAGACCAGGCTGCTCAGAGCCCCATCCAACCTGGCCTTGAACACTTCCAGGGATGGGACATCCACAGTCTCTCTGGAAAACGTATTCTAGCGCTTCACCACCCTCCCAGTATAGAACTTTTTCTATTACTGAATTTAAACCTCCTTCCTTTCAGTTTGAGGCCATTCTCCCTTGTCCTTGAGTATGGTCATACTCATCAGCCTTTTCTCTTGCAAATGGCTTTCAGCTCTGGGGGAAATGGAAAAGGCCCCAGAGAAAGAGGAAGAGCAAGCCTGCTGTCACAGGAACTACTTGGTACAGAATTATTTTCACCGCGTTTGTGTGCCAGTAGTATAATTCAGCTGTATATATACTAGATAAAGATTAAGATCTGTAATTAATATAAATAATCACTGGCATTAAAGGAACAGAAATTACCCATGCAGGTAGAAGATGAAAGAGGAAAATAAAAAGCAACACTTCCCACAACCACAAATTTTTCTTGGGCATTATTTAGTCCTTTGAAAGAGTACATTAAAAAAAAGAATTTTTATTTCTTGTTCTGAAAATGATGGAAAAAATATGAATATTTTTATAATTTCAAGTAATACATAAATTTAACACTTAAATGTAACTGTGATTATGACTGCATTTTTCTTTCAATGCAGATCAATATTTATACCCTAGATATACAGAGCACATACTGAGAGGATAATTTGCCCCTTAAATGTGCAAATCCTATTAGAATATTTGTCTAAACACTGGATTAATATTGAGTTGGTAACTTTGGTATCTCATCATAATTTTATCAGTTCATATACTTGAACTATGAAAATGTTAATGACACACATCAGGCACTTCATGTTTATAATGGAGTCCAATTACTTTAGATATTTCAAACATGTTGCAAATTTCAAATATAGTTCTCATCTGACTACTGTCTTAATCTACTTTTAAGAAGAAGATTTTAAAATGCTAAATAGTAAACCTTACCTCGTTTCATGTTTCTAATTGCACCATAATAATTTTTCTTTCATTTTTCACATAAATTAACACATTCAAAATACATTTCTTATAAAAAGGGATCTAAAACCATATTGATTATTTTGATAATGAATTCCACTTTTTCAACTTTGCTCCGTGGATTAAAAAGGAATTTTCTCTACCAAGATAATTTTTTTGAAGATTCAGGATGTTTTATCACTGTATCACTAGATTTATTTACATATTTCATGTAATCTGTCTATCATGTTTTCTATAACAGATAATAGGACTGATTCCTCTTTTGGGACAGTATCAGAGGAAAAGGCTTGTCCAGTAAGTAAAAATCATTTTAATGAAAAAATTCATAATCAGTGTGTGGAGTAAAATAGTTTCTGACATTCCCACTTAATATAAATGCCAAATACAAAAGGTAATAATTTGTACAAGTGACATTCAATATTACTGCAATTAATTTGGAACTGAACATCTCATCTGGCACTGTCAATAATACAAAAATACTGGAACACAGATAAGTCCTGGTGCTGGGCAAATACATGACAATACAGTACTGCATCTAAGTAATTGGTCACAGTCCTTGGACTGAAGTTAACACTAGTTTACAGTCCAGTAGCAGTGTCTTCACTACAATTTACTGCACATCATTATACACATGATGTTAAGACCCCCTTAACTCTCCTTTAAGTATTCTCCAATTAACAGCTCATTACTGAGGCAGATGGATGTGCATTGGCTGTTAACTCCCATCTGCTGGGAAGGCTCTTTCACATCAAGTCTGCCACAGTAATATATCTATGTGTCCTACGTCTAACACATTCATTTCTCTGTATCCCTGTCTGGTGGATATGTTACAAGCATGTATTCTTTAGGGATGCTACATGTTCATGATACATAACAAATATGGATAGACCCACAGACCTCACTATTAAAGTTCAGTTTGCTCATTTATAAATATGGTTGAAGTAAAGATAAATATATTTTTGTAATTATGACTTGACAGATTGTTGGCAAATGGTTTGAGGAGCAGAGACCAAATATTTAAATATTTATTACCAGAGTATTAAATTAAACCAGACACATTTCACTTAAAGCATAGAGCATGACAGTGATTTTGACATTGAGCAAAACTTTGTTATACAGTATTCACAAAAGCACTGCTAAAAGGACAATAACTTCTGAAAGCTGTGAGTGAAGGATACACGAATTTGATACATTCACTGAATAGCTGATAAGACAAGAATTAATGGATATGAACTGAAAGAGGGTTCAATATTAGGAAGAAATTTTTTACTATGAGGGTGGTGAGAGAGGAGCAGGTTGCCCAGAGAGGTTGTAAATGCCCCAACCCAGCATCATTCAAGGCCAGGTTGGATAAGGCTTTGAAGAACTTGATCTTGTGGGAGCTGTTCCAGCCCATGACAGGGAGGTTGGGAGTAGATGATCTTTAAGGTTCATTCCAACCCCTTAATATTCTGTGATTCTGTGATTCTAAGTTTCATGTGATGCTTTCTTTAATAATCAGAGTATTGGGACTCTTTCTATGGGTGTAAGAGGAAAGGTTTGGTTTGTTGGTTTTTTTCTTTGTTTAATGGTAGTGGTTTTCTTGGAGAACAGTTTGGTTAGATAGTCATTTCCATGCAGAAATGTGAAGAAGTTGCTAAGTGGGAGGCATTAGAATAGATGTATCACAGAGTGGAATGTGTGTCCTCTCAACACTTCTGGCATTCCTGTGAGACTGTGTTCAGCATCTCCAAAATAAACCCATTAAAAATGCCAGGGAAATGGAATTTTACTATTTATGAGGAAAGCTTCTAAAGAAATATTTCAGCTAAGAGGTAGAAGAAATTAGTCTCTGCAAACATTACAAGGCAGTTGATACTGATATGTAAACCAATCATTTATTCATTTAAAAAAATATTATCTTTGTATAATAAGCAGTTAAAGAGTGTAAAGAAAAACTGAAACAAAAGTCAAACCCTCCAACAAACAAACAAAGCAACACTTACTATCAAAATTGGAAAATGTCTTACAGACTGTATCTTTTCCCCTCTTTCAGTGAGACTGGCACTATCACTAAAGGCTGTGAACCTCCACGAGAGATTCATCTTGTGGCTGATTTTCAATCTGGGAAGAGGCATGGGAGCACTGCTGAAACCTCAGGCGAGTCTGCTGCCAGGGTCAAGGTCTGCTGAAGTAGGAGAAAAACCAAATTGGAATCTACACCCAGCTGCTCAGGACACTGAAGGTGTCTGCCAAGAGAGACCACGGCAGCCAGCAGAGGGCTGAACCCTGCCTGCGTTTGCGTGCAAGGGATCAACCTCTCTCCAGTGCCGAGTTTTATTGCCAGACCTAAAAATGAGGTTCTGTTAGTCTCGTGTTTAGTTTTGAAAGGTTAATTATAATTTGATTGGACTGTTTAAGGACTAAATGGCTGACTGATGAATGAGGATATATTTCTAAAAATAGTTTAGGAAAAATACCCAGAGAAACAGTTCCTTAGTTACAAATGTATTAGACTGATTAAAATTCTAGTCTGTGAAAGATGAAATCCCAGCATACTTAGATCTGTTTTGTTATTTCTGACAGTACATAAGGATTTTACCTGCCCTTCCCATTGTCCATGTAGAATTTGAGCATCGAAATCTTTAGAGGAGACATGAGATGTAATAATTTCTGAAATGTGATTTCAATAGTTATTTGCTATCTATGGAACTGACAGTATGGTTAAAATATTCCAAATAAACTTGATATTTTTAAATATCAGCTTAGTATCAGCTTCATTTACTGGCTTGCTTTTGAGAAGAATTTTTGAATTTTTTTAATGAAAAAGTATTTCAGTTATTTCATTTACTTTCCCTGGATTATATTTTTAGTAGTCATATCAAAGGCAGCTGTAACCAATGGAGTGCCTACTCTCTGACTTCAGCATTTTTTTATGTAAAGAGAAGTGTTTGTTTGTTTACAGTATGCAAAAAAAAAAAAAAAAAGGGAGCAGGGAAATGTTTGTCAGTACAATCCTCCGTATCTACTTTCCTTTATAGTGTGCAGAAATTAACATCAGCACCGATGTGTAAAACATTTTCTCTAGGGATGTCATGTCTCTCTAGAGAACCATGTGCATTAAGCAAACATGGTACAAATTTATTCATCATTGCAGTGGTAGAAAGGGCCTATCTCCAATCCGTGTTGTTGAAGCTTAAAAAACAATTAATGAGATTCAAATCTAACTCACCTGCAAATCTAACTGTGCTGGGATGGGAAGCAAAAACAAGCCTAGCTGCACATGCACAGAGTTAAGCATGAAGTCATTGCCAGCTATTGATCCATTAGTGTTAGACTTTGTAACAATATTAAGCAAGTATTAATTTAATACTTCAATAATTTCTCCATCATTCACCATCCCATCTCCCATCTCATTCTCCAGAGTTCTAATTTCTTCCCTGATTAATTCTTACTTTGATAATAATGAAGAATCTTTTGAGCTACCATTTCCATTTATATCTATAACAATTCACATTCTTCCTTCCACTTATTTCATATACCTTTGATTATGTTACTTAGTAACCTCTAATTTTTAAATATGTTTACCTGTTTCAAAATTGACATTAATTGCCTTTATTTTAGTATATTCCCTTATTTTATTAATTATATATATAATTTTTAGGGCTCCTACACAATGATTTCCATTTATAAAAGAAACGCATGTATGAATTTTTGGTATTAAAAGAAAAACAAACATATGCACACTTTCCTCTGATTTATATTTAAGGAAAAACATGTTACCATAAAATATTGCAAGAGCATCAACAGGTCTTTTTTCACTTTCCAAAGACATTTAAAAATCCAGTCCTTAGATTTTAACTTGGGTACTGAATAATTGAGACTAGAGGTTATTCAAGTTAAAAATTAAGTTTTAAGGCATCCATTGAGAAGAATGTTTTAATTTTTAATTCTTTTATAAATTTTATATGTTAGGACTTATATTGCCTTTTTTTCTCCCCTTCCCCTCCTGAAAGATTTTTTTAATAAATATTATTTTCATAAAATTATTATTTCAATGGAAAAGCAATTACTGTCACATTTTTATCAGTAAAAGCATTTTTTGCTGCTAGCTTTGCTATTCCTGCTTTAAAGTCTTTTAATTCTTTAACTATCTACTTTTAATTCTTTAACTGACCTCGCTTCACAAGATGTTGGGTAAAATGTGATACTAGATCAATAGTAGAGGCCAAACACATGAAAGCATTAATTCTCATGTCATTAAATGCATTTCAAGCAATAAATCAAATTATATAAATTTGTTAGAGCAGATCTTTCTCCTCACCCAGACACTTTCTGTATCAAATAGTTGTATCTGATGATATTTTTACAGTTCCTCTGGTCAATGGCAAGAGATTCTTGGAAGAAAAGGAATACTAGATCAGTGATTTTATCTCTTTGTTTTGGACACTGACTGTTTACAACTCTAAGTCTCCAATTTTTCTTAGCACACTGGGTAGAAGAGATACATTAATTGCTTTGAACAGCTTGAATTATTAATATTATAGAATAAAACTACTTGTTTGATGTGACTTTGGGGTTTTTTAATATTTTATCTCTGGGTAAAATAATTGAGAGTGGTTTGTGTGTACTTTAACAGTATTCACAGCAATTATTCCTTTGCTCACTCTAAACTTTTTAGGTTTTTTTCTTGATTTTCCTGCCTTTTAAAATGGCAAACTCACCTCTCTTCTCATGATGGAAACCAGCTTTGTATAAATTTTTGATTCTTGATTCTGATTTCTCATTACTGGTGCATTTACAAACACACTTACCCATCTGTGTTCTCTGACTCTCTTAAGAGATTCTCACTCATCAGAGCTTTCAGAGGGAACACCTACAAGGCTTCTTTCCTCTGCCTGACCACCTATTCCCGTAAATTGTATAGGAAATCAGTTGTCTCCAAGATTCTTATATCACACAGACATACCTGAAAGAAGCTGATGAAAAAGCTAGGAGGGAGATAAGCAGGAAAAGGGGGATAACCGTCTCCTCCAGTGGCAGGAGACACAGACAATATGACCACATCCACTTCATTTCCTAAAGCAATGAGGAGGAACAGCAGTAAGTGAATAAAAACCATCTGATACCTCAAACAAGTATTTGAGTTATAGGACTTTCAATTAAAATTCAACATTAATTAACTAATAACTCTTATGTGTAGACTCTATATCATGTATTTTCAGCTTTCCAATTTTAATGTAACTGCTATAAGATCAAGAGAAATCACATGTCTTTGTAATTTTTATTTTCCAGTAGTCCAGACAGAGAATACACTTTGAATATCTCTTTTCCATCTGCAAATTCAGAATTCTTTCCAAACTGCTCACTTTCATTTACAAAGATGAGAATCTGACATCAGAAACAGAAAATTAACTAGATGATTGTTCTTTGGAAATATGGCCGAAAAATAATTTATTACAGCGTGATAAATTAAATGACCATTTGCTTTCCTCAGAAAGACATGAATTCACTATGAATGTAAAGTCCTGGCATATAAATTTACTATAAATTTTAGCATCTGTTGTAGTGGTCAGTAGCCAAAGGAACTATTAATAACTGTGAATGGTTCACAGCTTTGGTACCTACTAGTTGGAACAGCCATTTTTTCTTCCTGCTTTTGAAGCCACATTATAGCACTCAAAGTCAAAGTTCAAAGTATTTTACCTCAACTGGTTCAGAAAGATGTGTACAACCGTTTTTATGAAATAACCTCTCTATTCTAACTCTTCAACATGGATGCAGGATTGCTGATACTTCTGCCTTCTATTTTATCTCCTGGAATGCAAAACATTACATATTGGAAATATTTCTCCAACTTATACAAGGACTTGGATGCCATTCCCCAGAACACTCTCCATGCGTAAAATCCTCTATTTTATCTGAATAGGTTTCAGCTTTGTGCTTCTGTTTCTACAAAAAAGTGTTTAATGGCAATGCTGTTTAAAAAGCACTGAGCACAGAATGCAATTAATTTTGGTTTAGCGGTCAGGAAATGCTATTTTCAATTAAAAATAAGTTCAGAATAGTTTATAAGCATACTGTGTTTCTCCAATTTATTTTATCATTTTTAAATCTAAGTGTCTTAAAATACAATTTATTTTAGCTAGAGATTATTTTATCTTTCGAAGTCCTATTGCTCAATGCTCTTACCGAGCCTAACCAAGTTGAAATTTGTGTTCTGTCTCAGACTGCTTTACCCAATCACTCAAATGAGAGCTCTTGAGAAAATGCTTTAGTGACAAATTCATTTAATCTTAATTATAGGTTCTTAAGAGGTCTGAGACTGAGTTCATTAGCTGGCACAGCATGCTGGAGACTTCATTCCTCCTGTGGACAAGCTTAAGCTGCAGCAGAATGTCCCTTACACTGAGCTGCTGCAGCCTCACCCTTCCCCTTTGACTTGACACGTCTTTCTGTCTGTTCTACCTCCTGCTGTCCCATGGTTTTTCTATCATCCACATGCAACTACCAAATATCTTTCAGTAAAGTTTTGTTATAAAAAACTGTAAGATTTGGAGTAAGCTTTTACATTGCTAGAACCATCTTACTGAAGGATGGAAAATTTCCAGGAAGAATTGTTACTTCCAGACATGTAGGAATGCCCCTGCAGTACCACTAAGACAACAGGTCTCATTTCTATATCTTTGCCTCCTTCTTTACTAAGAAAAGGAAGGAGAAATAAGCTCCATGAGATTTATTATCTTGGTTAGGAAGACATTATGCTTGTCTTCCTGTTTAATCCAGTCCAATCTGGCTTTACCTTAATATTATTGAAGCTCTGCTGATACAATTTAAGGTGAACTTAACCTCCAAAAAACCCAATTGCATAATGTGCTTCTATAAATAGAATAATTAGAATGTTATCCTTTTGTTACAGCTCCAAGGACAAATTTATGACACAGAAAAAACTGAAAAAGACCTTTTCAACATCAGCTGTCACCCTGATTTTTTCAGATTTTCTAAGCCTTCCAATGTTTACATTCTTGTAACAAACTTTCTCACACATTTTCTGTAAATCACTTATTGTTTTGCATTCTTTTATGGAGGAGGAGAAATTTGATGGACTGTTGGTTTGTCCATTGGAGAGGTGGCACTTTCATCCTCCAATCAACTGTCACTTTTAGAAATCTATAAATGTTGGAGTCAGAAAATAAACTCCCCTTTTCTTACCTTGAGAACAGCAGTGTGTGCATATCATGTTATTTCGGGTCCTACAGTAACAATCAGCTTGCCAGGATCTGCATTCTGGGATACTTATTCCCTTTATACTGTAAGGCCAGCGTGCTGGGTGTCTTTTCCCCACCACTTTAACAGTGTTAGGACTGCCAAGTAAAGCAAAAAACACCAAGCTATTTTATTGAGCTCCACATATCAAAACACCTTCTAGTACCTGAGTGTCAGGGACGGAAATGGTTCATGCCTTGTTGTGAAAGAGTTTTGCCCATTATAGCAAAAAATGCGTAAAGAAGCTAAAACCACAGAAACCTGCCCTTCCTTGAAGATTCCTGACTGGAACCTTGGACATGGGTTAAGCCATGTAGACAAGATAAAGGCAAAATTATGTTCAATCATCTCAGGCTGAGGGCATCCACAAGAAAGCCAAACCCAGCAGCTGTTCCAAGAATCATGCCTGGCTGGTTTTGGGGTGGGGGAGACCACAGCCCTCAGAGGCCAGGTTTGCACAGACTGCCCCCAACCGAGGGGTGAGGAGGAGGTTTCGGATGTGTGGTGTAACCTCTGGTCAGAGGCAGTGAACACCCATCCTCCCTCACACAAACCAGCCCAGCTGTGAAACCCCCAGCCCCACAGGCCACATCCACGGGGCATTCACGTGGGAGGCAGCTGAGGGGGTGCCATAATCCATCGAAAAACCCCAAAGCACTCCCCAGACTCATTCCTGAGCCCTTGCACTACAGCACTGCACATGTTGCAAAGAGATGCCACAGACCCAGAGTCTGCTGCAAGAGGCTGTGCCAAACTATGCCCTCACACCAGGGCATTCCCACCTAGCCTGAGTTTATATACGAATCCAGTTGATTCTATGCTTTTTGAGGGAACCTCACCACCAAGAAGACCAGCTGGATAGGATCATCAGGATGTTGGTGGGATCCATAGAGTGGTGATATTTTTTTTATTCTGTCTCTGTCATTCTCTTTCTGTATCCCTACCTATTTTCTATTTCTTTCTCTTCCTTCTTCTGTCTGTCTGTCTCTCTCTCTCTCTCTTATATTTACTATCAAATAAAACTCATACTGTTGACTTTGGCATATGGTCTTGTTTTCACCTTAATACAGGCAAGGGCATTTCTAATAACTTTAAACACTAGACTGTAACACTGAGTCAGCATGTTTATCATTAGCTTGGAGTTCTTCACATTTTTGCATAGACAGCATTACAGGCAAATCCTTGGTCTGAATTTCTGGGAACCATATCATCAGCTCAGCATCTGTTTTTATAATAGCTTGCATTTTTTTCTTTTTTTTTTTTTTCTTAAGAACATTAACAGTTATATCCTTCTATATTTAATCCACTATTATATCCCATTGACTGCTTCTGGGAACTTCCAATGCATCTCTTTATATGCACACTGTAATTTGGTAATTTACTTCAATTAGAACATTCAATAAAATATTCATGAAGGTGGCCTGTTGTTGAGATAGACCATCCATTTACTTAAAGATAGGGCTGCAGCACTCACAGGTATAATCTGTTATGGAAGCTAATTGACATTTTGACCAATAGATTTTCCATGACCTCTCCCCATGAATCCTGACAAAGGTTACTGGTCACAGTATCAATTCTCACACCTACCGGGTGACAACCACAAGTAAATTAAATGTATTTTTAATAGAACACTCTGTCTAAGTGACCCTATCTCAATGAGTTGACACTGTCATGAATATTTATTTAATACTGCCTTTAATGGAACCTAATAATAGGGACACTTACATTACAAAAAAGTCAAGCTCTATTAATTATCCAAACCACCACTTCTAATAGGTAGCTGGGGAAAAATTTCCTACAGTTTTTCAGATTTTTATCTATCACCTGATGATTTATTGTTATTAGTAAAATGAACTACATACCAATTTTTGTAGCACAAATACAAATTACATGAATGGCAAATTTCTTATCTGAGATCAGGTCTTGATTCAGCAAACTTTTCCTCCTCTGTTCATGAATGTTTATGAATATGCAGCCCCTGGAACAGCACATAGGAAATTAGGATAATGTCTCCGTAGGTGTGGATCAGGAACTTGGAATGGAAAGTTCGAAATCTTACCAGAGTACTTTGGCTGCACATTCCTGGGAACCATGACACAATTCATTTAATCAATTAGAGAGACAGTCACCCACATCCAGTGGGATGGATAATCTTAAAAAATAAATTCTGTAAGTCTGAATTGGTTATAGTACCTGGTTCTTTGCCAAGATTAGAAGGATATTATTTTTGGACATATCTGGGAAAGAGTTTTTTGAAACTTTAATGACATATTTTCCTTATTGTTGCATATGCCTTCTATGCCAAATCACTACAAATACTTATATGGAATTTGGATATTTCTCCAGGGAGTATTCCACAGGAAACTCTCTTGAATTAAATATTAATTTAAAGATTAACTTAAGATCTCTTCCCATAAAGTTTGTTTTAAATGTAAACAGAAGTAAGAGCAAATAGAATAGTCTTTGTAAATCCTTAATTTCTGAGTGGAGCACTTTGTCATCACTTAGCATCATCATTCATTTGAAATTATGGTAAAAATATACACTTTCTCTGATTTAAACTGCCTACTTGAATATTACTACTTCTAGTTCATGCTCTATCTAGACTATCAGAATGTCTCTTTCTACATGGCATTTCATTTCCGCACTTACAGGATCTTGACAGCATTTCCACTGGAGATTTATTTCTCATCTGTTCTGATGGGATAATAGAGGCATGTGGGTGGTATTCATTCAAGAAGTGTTTACCATCCAGAAACAAAAAGAATCAATATGTATGTTATATTCATGGAAAAAAACCCTTTTCCTATGTTCAATTACATGGACCATCAACTATTGAGCTGCTAATAATTCTTTGTAAAAACACTACAAAATTTTTCATTTTGTTCTAATTTTACTAAGGAATATTAAGGGTATTTTTTATCCTTATAAAAATAATCATGGAAAGTTCAGCACCTCTAAATTCACATCCATAATGAAATTCTCAAGCATGTGGCAGGAACACAAGTGGATACCTTACAGGTCCTCTACTGCTCTGTTTTTCATGTTCCTATGTGAGAAGGGGAAAAGGAATGCTGATCTTTAAGAAGCAGCCTCAGAAGATAGAAAAGGGGTTCATAGCTGGCAAAGGAACAAAAACCCTGAACTCCAGAAATGAGTAAAGAAGAAAGACCATGCTGGAATGCAACAAACAGGGCTCTAGAGAGAAAAGAGAAGAATAGACAGATGTGAAGGGGAAAAAAATTAATTCCAACTGACACTTAAAGTAATGGAATGATCTAGTAGAATCTATCTATAGAGCAAAATCTCAGGAAGACAGGAGCAAAAAAAATTGACCCAGTTATTTGCTCTTCACAAAGCTCATAAAGGTTTTAAGCATTTATCAAAAGTCTGAAGGTTGGGAGGTGTGGTACAGCAGAGTTTTCCAGTATCCTGAATTTAAAAAAACCACTCATTAAAGTAATTATAGTCTTAGAAGAAATCAACGCTTGCTTGTTTAGATTTTTTTATATGCACTGAAATAAATGAATGTTGGACAGTGAAATTCTGTTGTGGTACACTAATATGATCTAAACACAAAGGTGCTTAAAAACACTTGCCAGGCCTTTGTAGAAGCTGCTGCTCCTCGTCGACTTAACAAGCACATTTTTCCCATGAGAACATGAATACCAAAGATCACCTGTAGCCATAAATACCTATGTGAGAATGTTTCAATTAAGTTGCCCAGAACACTGGACTGCTAAGGCTGTGTGGGATGTGTGAGAGTGTCTGAGATAAAGAACAAGAAACATCTGTTATGCCATTTATTTGCATGATTGGTTAGTCTCCTAATCACTGGCAGTGTACCTGATCCTAAAACTTGCACACAGAAGAAACATATAAATATTTGTGTATAAATACATATAAAAGAATGATGATTCTTTTAATAAAGATGATTCTGCCAGATGACAAAGTGGTGGTCTGTTATCTTCAATTGCTGCAGCCATCATTGTGGTTAATATTTAAACAGTAGAAAAGCAAGATAAACTCTGCCTCCAGTTAGTTAGAATTTAACTCTGTGAACTCTATATTAGCCTCAAGACTGTCCCAAATTTATTGTGGGACACAGTGTCTATTCTGTCCCTGCACCACCCAATGCAATATGCTAAAGATCATGGCTGTTCTGTGGGGGTTTTTGCCCTGTGGTTTGGGCTCAAACCCTCCACTTCAGATAACTGCAATGTCAATCTCTAGAGTAATGAAGATAGTTGAAACTTCTGTGGAATTGAAAATTGATTTACAACTGTTTAGAGGTGTTATAGCACCTTTCTCCTTTTTTTAAATGCAAAAAATACAAAACTCAGGAAGAAATACCCTGACTGCTCCACTTTTCTGGATATGTTATCCTCCTTGGCTAGTTTCAGGGAGATGTGTGATGACCAGGATGATGACTGTCTGAGATAAAACTGCACTGGTACCTTCAGCATCAATTGTGTTTTACAGCCTGGTTTTATTCAAGGACAAGATGTGAAGGAATAAGATCTGCACAGAGAGAACAATGTCGAAATTACCTCCTTTGTCATCACTGAAAGGGTGGCCTATATACACTCAGGTTCTAGAAAACAGTTCTAGAAAACACCCATACATTCTGCCTCTCTGCTTCCTGCAAAACAAAAAGAAACAGCAAAGATGGATGGAAACCCAAAGTGATCTCCTTTTGCTTGTAGAGACAATCTCCACATCTTTTCCAAGGGGCATTGAAACCAGTCACAGTCAGACTGCAATGGAGAGGTGCCCCTAAAGCATGTGCAAACACAAAACACACGGTCTATAGATCACATCCTAAATTGCTTTTGTAAAAAGTAATAGAGCAGAAAAAATTCCCCTTAATGTTAAAAATTATTGAGCCACAGCAATTGTGTTATATGTGAAAAGGAAGACTAACAGATGTTAAAATACTGATAATTAATAAAGGCAATTTGATTGAGAAAATTTTCAAGCTATTGTCACATTTTATCCATTTTATTCACATACTGAATCCAAAGCATAGCACTATAACATCTACTAAGAAAAAATTAACTCTATCCCAGTCAATACCCAGACAGAAATTCAACAAATGTAGATTACCTTCCTTTTAAAACGTACAAAGCAGGGCATTTCTGTACAAAATGCCTTCAACAGAAATTCTGTTTTTCTATTGGGGTAGACTAAACCATTCTATTAAGCAGAACTCAAAAACACCATAAAATTCAAAAACTGAAAAATAAGGTTGACTTTTTTCGTAGTACTGAATATGGCACACTGAGAACTGCAACTGCTGTGTTTGTCAGGTCTCTAACATGAATTTTTACATGAATAGAATTCAAATAAATTTAAATATGTCATCTGGGCAAATTCATGTCTTTTCAAACACCACCAAATCTCTGCCACAAAAGTACCAAAAGACTTAATGGTTTGACTCAGGACCTTTTGGAGTTTATGGAAATTTTGAAAGTAGGGTAAACCAGCAGAATTTATTAACTGTAATAAACTGGACAATTAATTAACTGTAAAACATTTCAAAGTTTCCTAGAGAGATTCAACAGAAAACCGCTTTAAAAATGTACTTTGGATAATTTATGCTTCCTATTTGTCCTGGAAAATTGCACACTTAAGGAGAAAAAAAAAATCCCCAGGAAGAACTAAATTTAAAATGTAAAAGAGTTCTTAGAGGGTCCTTATAATTTCATGAAATTTAAGTAGTTGACTGGACTCTTTTGTGATGGATATGAATTGTGGAACAGAAGATTTCCAAATAAACGTTTCTCACTTAAACTGATTGAGAAAGAAACTTGATAAAGCCACATGGAAGTTGGCTCAGACAACAAGAAATCAAATAAAATTAATATACTAAACTGTCCAGATGACAAACTTGTCAGGTATGTGTTGATTGGTGGCTATAAACTTATTCCAAGCTCAGAGCACAAGAAAGAAAGAGAAAAAAAATAAAAACCAAAAAAAAAACCAACCCAAACCAAACCCACATAGCATCACATAGTTGGCAACTCTACAGATCAAAGTAAAAACTCATTGCTCATGAGACAATGATAGGAACTGATGTTGTATTTGACAGGTTCACCAGGGTCAGCTCTAGTAGGAGCACAGTTCAGCCTATGATCATCAGCCAGGAAATTACACTGCTGCCTCTTTGTAGTTCCTGCAGGCACAAAATGCAGGATGTGCCACAGGGCATGGGACAGATGGGTGTGGGGATGCTGCAGGCCATACATACTGCAGCTGACATGCTTCTGCTCTCAAGTCATTTTCCCTTTGACAATTGTTTTTGGACAAAACTGAAAATCTAATAAAATATATAGGACCTCCATGAAAAAAGTAACACAACAACAACAAAAAAAAACCCACCAAATAATTATTCCAGCTAGAGTAACTATTATCTGGGAAAGAATTCCAGCTGGTGAAAAATATTCAAATACAAAGTAATACATAACCTCAATAAACACTGTCATTTCAAGACAAGTATTTCAGTATAGGCATTAGTTTTGATATTGTCAAGATTTATAGGCTTCATGAAATTAAAGTTTATAATTTATAAGGTGAATATTTTTCGAGATGCTTAAACAGCTTTTAAAGAGTGTTATTTTTATCTTTCTCTGTCAGTATTTGTTATTCATATAGTATCTTGCCATCTGCCAGAATTATCAGAAGCACATAATAAACCAAAGGCTTACTAGTACTCTTGTTGACAGGCTCAGCAATAACACAAAAGGATGAAGGAACAAAGATATGGAACTATAATTCTACTCTTTTAAGTAGTGGAAGACCAAAGCAAATTTCTATCAGAATTTATAACACTTTTTAAGAAATTAATCCCATGCAAGAGGTTTCCTGTTCCAAAATGAAAGAAATTTTTAAAAAAATAATGTAAAATTTCATCATGTGTAAGTAACAACACAGTAAGAAAGATTATTATATAAACTGGTAACTTAATGCAAAGAAATATTTTGCTTATTATCAACCCTTCAATTTTACAATTATGCAGGCTGTGTTAACAGCTGGACTGCAAGAATCTGGAAAAACCTCTTGGCTTTTAAAAATTAGAGGTGCAGTTGAAAACTAGAAAAAAACTGCAGAGCAGATAAAGAGAGAGGTTTTTAACCAAATCAGCATTATGCTAAAATTTTTGGTGCAACACCCAACCTAAGACTGTTTTTTTACCAAGAGAAGTCTTATTTTTCCTGAAAGTCTGTTTCTCAAAAAGAAAATGGTATGAAGTTACTTCAAATTAGTTTGATCCATTGTTAAACTCTGTTTCTGACTTGCTCATTGCAAGATTCCACACCATTCACACACACATTTTCATCTCCTTGCATTTGTTTGGTCTTTGAGTTCATAAGCAAGATATTAACTTGTTTTCTTGCTAAAACAACTTTGTGTTGTTTTGTTGATTTTGTTTGTCTTTTTCATACACTCATGACTTGTGTTGATATAAAGTCAAAATTATGCTTTATTGAACACTATCCAGTACACAATTGAAGTGTAATATTAAAAATTATACTGAAAATAATTGTACCTTTTCTCAGTGCTACAAACATGGACATCAGTTGTTCCATTGTTTATTGATCCACTTATTAAATACTTAAACAGGTAAACTAATTTCAAATAAAACCCTATTTTTGTTAAATCTTACCCTTACATATTCCTGTAAGTACTTTTGCTAGAATGCAAGCATCCCTTTCAACATCTGCTTTTCTAAGAATGCCCCTGTACAGGCTGTTGAGCACTGGTAGATCTGGAAGATCACTGAGTTTGAGGATTTTATCAGCTGATCTAGAAAACTGGCCAGAATTTGTTGCATGATGTTGCTCTTAAGAATTAATAAGAATTGCACAAGAAATACCAGAAAATTTGCAGGTTTAAAAAGAATGAAAACTTACTTTAAGAACACCATCAAAGGCAAGAGTACAAGGAAAGTAAGTAAGTAAGTACAAGGAAATGTTCATGTTTTGAACTAGCACATAAGTTAAAACTGAAGCCAAAAAGCAGCTATTGTGCATAGTAAAAATGTTGGTTTATTTCAAGTTATTACTCAGTTGTTACCATTTTAAGACTTTTTTTAATCTCTGTACTCCAGTAAGTATACTTTGCTTTGCTTCATAAAAAGCAATGAAGCCTAGAAATATAAAACCTCATTATAGATCTTTTCCATTAAAAGTTTGCTGAGATGTTAGAAGAAAACAGACATTATTGTGTGCAGATTATGATGCCAATGGCTCAGAGATGTTTTTCAATCCCAATGAGAGATTTCATTGGCTACACCTAAAAACCTATGGTTGCATCATTTACATTGAGGCAAAAGATTAAGCTGAAGCACTTCATGAGAAAAAAATTTAATATCAATAATAAACATTTTTCTTTTTTACTTTTCTCTTGAAATTCCCCATTTTCTTTTGTTTCTGTGGAGTTATTTTCCTGCTTGTCTTTTTTCTTTTAATGTTGTAGTGGTTTTGGTTTGCTATTTTGAGATTTCTTGGCCAATATACTAATTGTTATGGTTGGTTTAGTGCTGCCCAAATGCCAGTTTACCTATTAGAATATACTTTCTTGTTGTGAGATAGGATTAGGAGGAAGGCAAAGCATGCTCAAAACTTTAAAAGGGTATAAAGAGAACTTTATTAACAGTAACAAAAAGAAAGAAATATAAGTATCAGAGTAAAATTTTTAGAACACTTCTCCTCCCCTCTACAACTTTTTCTTTTCCGCTAGCTACATATAGTGACAATTTAGTCAGTTTATCACCTTTAGAATAGTCTTTCTTTAGTTTACTTAGGGAGAGGAATCTCTCTTGGTGTACTATGGAAACTTCTCTGCAAGAAAACAGTTCCCTCATGGCTTTTAATTTTTACAAATAGTAGCCACCCAGGAATCTGCAATCATGAAGTCCCTCTTATTTTTCACAGTTTTGCCACAGATGTGTTTATGGGCTACATCAACTTATGGGGTACTATTTTAAGGACAAGCTTTTTAAGAGCAAAGTTCTTTTTATCTATCTCTGAGATTATTTTTGGGAATAGTGGTTCTCTTCTTCTTTCTCGGGGGGCAAAGGGTCTTCATTGCTCTTCTCTCTCTGTTTAAACTTCTCATGGGATCACAGCTACTTCAACATCTGCTTGCTTTAGCATAGACACCTTTGCTCATATCTGCAATCTGAATTCTTGATTTCTCCATGTTTTTCAACGAGTTACAGGGTAAGAGTCTGATGTATCAATTACATTTTTCTCCATAGCTTTACAAGAGGATTTCAACCCAAGATAGAGGCATCTTTGCATTTTCCTTTCATCTGGGACTTGACTCTTTCTTTACGTACCTTGCTGTCTTCATGTTGTTCCTCTACGCATCTTCACTGTCTTTTTCTCTCATCTGAGGGAGGATTGAAGGTCTACAATGTCTTATCTGTTCTCAGAGTCTCTGCTGGTCAGAGTGAGCCTGAGATACATACAAGTCTCTTTTCCCAGACCGGCAGTCGAAGAAGGAGTCAGGATTCCTTGGCTGTAGTTTTCAAGGTTGTTTATTATTTCTTATCTATAACATTCTTTCTCTGGCCTGCCGAGGTCAGTTCAGCAGGTCAGTCAGAGGCACACTGATCACCCTCAGAGGTGGTTTGTCTTTTATACTAAAAACTATGTGTACATTATTTACAATAATTTCCCAGTACCTATCACCTATGTTAGATAGTGCGTTCCTACCTTAAACCAATCCAAAAGTGCCAGCATTACACAGAACATGGAGGCTAGGAAGAAGGAGAAAGAAAGAGAAAACATGCCCAAATTCCTCCATCTTGGAACCCTGAGCCCCCATTCTAAACCCCCAAAAATTTACTTTTCACCCTGTGACCGTCTAGCTATTATTCTACTTGATTTGTAATTCTTCATATAAAGGTGGCAATTTGCTCCATGGGTCAAAATCAAAGTCACAGGTGTCTTGGGCTCTTTACCAAGGTTTCTGACCCCCCAGGCAGGGGCTTGAGCCATCCAGGACAACCAGAGAGGTGTCCTGGGTTCCAAAGATCTGTGCACTGAAAGAGTAAATATCTCTCACGGGTCCTGTAGGTGGTTACATGATCCCTGCCTGGCGGCAGCCAAAGCAGTCATGTTATGAATAAGAAGCTTGACTAGGCCAATATTCAAGCAGCAATCCATTTATTATTTAATATGGTAAAGTATGAGCAATACAGTACTGGGTACAGTGGGGGGAGTTTTCCCTCCAACTGCACACCAATAATTGATGGTTACAAGTATTTATAGGGGTACTCATCAGGTTTTTTTCAGCAGTTTCTATTTCCAATTTTTTACTCTTTAGTAATTTTTATTCCAAATTATTACGTTACAATTCTATACACTATTGTGATTTTAGTTTTTCAGGATGTATCTCAAAGGAGTATCTGCAGATGGTGATGGTCAAGTTTCCGAAAGAAAATAGACTAATCCCCTCTGGTGGAGTCCAGCTCCCAGATGTGTGCCACCTTTTAATTGCAGAGACTATAAATCTCATAACAGTGATGTCCAGCTTCCCTTTGGTCGAAACCATAAATCCTTGAGGTGATGTTCATCTTCCTTTCTCAAGCTGTTTTTCTCTGCTTCAATAAAGTGTGAGATAAGCATATTTCCTTTATATATATTCCAAAGCTATAGTTTCAAGGATATAAGTAATATTCTAAAATTGTACTTCAAATGGTTAATACTGCATAGCTCTTTACGGTTAACTGCAAGCAAGAAGCAACATCCTTAACACCTTAATTCCAATGATCCTAAATCAACCAGGGTTAATTGCAAACAAAAGATAGGTTCAAAGGCCTTTTTCCATGCTTTAGTTTCCTCGGTTATTATTAGAATTCGCAACTGTCCCATTGTCGGTGTCCACATATTTCGCAATCACAAGTACACATGTCACCTGTTTGTACCTGACACGAAACACAGCTTTGCATCTCACAGTCATGGTGATGGATTTTTAGGCTGCACTGGAGGCTGTGTGTGGATCAGCCACATGGTCAGTCTCCAACCCCTGCTGCGTTCAATTCTACCCAGAGGGCCACTCTCTGCACAGGCTTCTGAGCCGCCCCTGGCTTCAGCCACATGATCTCGTGTGGCGGCCATGCTGGGAGAGGAATGGAGGAACTTGGTGGCAAGATATTAACAGGCGAGGCCTGGCCCTGCCTCATCCAGGGACCCGCAACCTGCTTCTGCCTCAGCCATGGCCCCACGGCCTGGCCCCACTTCAGCCGGGGCCCCGCGGCCTGGTTCTGCCTCAGCCATGGCCCCGCGGCCTGGTTCTGCCTCAGCCATCGCCCCACGGCCTGGTTCTGCCTCAGCCATGGCCCCGCAGCCTCCCCTTCTCCTGCCTGACAGCCACTGGGGCCTGGCCCGGCTGGCGCTGGTCTCCCCAGAAAGGATCCTGGGCCCATGGCAAAGCCCTCCTGGCCTGGCCCAGTTGAGAGAGAGGGGGCCAGACCAGCCTTGTTCCCAGGCCGGAAGAAAAAAAGAGCATTCCCAGGATTTGTTCATTTTAAAATGTGACTCTGAAAGAGGCAAATCTAGTTTTTAATTGGCTCATTAACATCTAGTTTTTAATTGGCTCATTAATTAGCCTATTCTCAAAGCTAGTGAGCAATTACTTTTGCTAGGCACAGAAGAAGCTCTCAGCAGCTCCTCACAGAAAAAAAATTACTGCTGTGAGTGGCTCCAATGCAAAACCAGCACAAATGTTTAGGATGTTTCTTCAGAAGCTTTCAATCTTAATGAATATTTTAATTACACACTTTGCTTTAGCAAACATATTCATTCATCAGGCCTCTTCTCCTACATACAGATAGCCTTAATTCTAACTTTCTTCTTTCCTATAAAATTGTTCTGGTTCTTGAAACAAAAATATTCAATAAATTGCTATATTTTCCCATATCAAAAGCTTATATACAGGTATATTACATTTTTTAGTCTTAAATTATCTTTTAGCTCTAACATCTCTTATTCTCTCTTGTCACTCATCATCCCTATTATAGGAACTTAATTTGCAAAATGAAACTGTGTAGTATTAAAAAGAATCACACATCTTCTGCTAGTCATTATTACTCAGGGAATGCAGACACAGTTTGAACAAACATAATTTTGAATGGAACCATATCTAATTAAATTAGAGATGAAGAAGACAATACAGCCCCATTTCTAAGAAAAAAATAAAAAACAACTCAGAAGCAATTCTTACTGAAGCTCAGTTTAATTCCCTAGGATAATGATCTTTGAGTGCTTAATTTTAAAAATTCACATTTAAACCAGAGTATAAACTTTCTTTTCTGCAAAAGAGTGTGCATTACTCGTGCAACTTTTCCTTCATTATAGGATGACATTTTGGCATTAGAAAAAAAACTTCATATCTCACTATGCCTGAAAAATTTAATTTCTAACAGGTAACTCACAAATGTTAAGTCCTTACATTAGAATGAAGCACTAAAAATCCTCTATTTGCCCTGCAACATTATTTCCAAATCCTTCCCACTGTAGTGAAAATTTTTCCACACAAGTTAATCTACTATAGTGACTGTCTATCAGATGTTTGAGACTTTTGTTTCACTAATGGGCATTTTCTGCTCAGAAAGTCCAGGAAGATTCTTTTAATGCATAATTTTACTTTTAGTGTTTATTTTCCTGATCTTTACTGGTTTCTTTTTGATTTATCATAAGAACGACTGTTTAAAAAATTTCATATTCGGTTGATATAATGCGCTGAATAAGCCATCAGAACACTTCTAAGGAGGTATGAAATATTCACACACTAGTCATCCCTTAACTGGGAGAGCCAATCATCTCATTATCCATCTATAACATTAACTAGCACTCTGCAGCATCCAAGTAAAGCAACAGAAACTGAAATACTAAGAGTCCAATATATAATAAAATAATATATTTAAACAAATTTTTCAGGAGACAATTCATGTGCACAAATCTAAAACATTCTGCTTGAACACAAATAATCAGTTAGCTAATGTTTTTTCATTAAGTCACCTTACAGTTTTCTTTATATTAAATCTGATTCATCACATAACAAACCACAAAATGCACTGAATTACTATTTAATCCTTATGTTCTCATATCAAAGAACTGTTTCTGAATAATCTTCCCTCCTTCTAAATCGGACATGGAAAATTGAAATTGTTTTCATTACCAAACTTTGAATTTTATTTGCGCTTCCCTACTCAGTTTAATTTTTTTTTCTCTTTAGTTTTGCAGCTTTTAACATATACTGGAAATGCAAATCTCAGTGGGTAACAAGGCTGCTAGAATCCATACAGGACACTGTTTTTCTTGATCACAGGTGAACATAATTTCATTTTACTGAACTGTTGTAAGATTTTGTCTTTCTAGGTGACGAATGGAATAAAAAGAAAGAAACAAGCTTTCTACCTATACTGATAAAAATGTACAGGGCCAGGTTATCAAAGCAAGAGTGTCTAATGTGTCAGGAATTAGATGGATGAGACTTGATTTTACTTCATGAGCATTTGCAAGGATGATTCAGAATGACAGATCAGTCTGTATCTCTTGTACTAAATACTTCAAACGTGTACTTTCTAGTAGCTCTCCAAAAGTGTACATAATATGAAAGCATATAAGAACAAAACAAAGGAAAGGTTTGGCATTTCTGCAGATAATGAGCTACTTTATAAAATCAGCTACAAGCATGGAAACATCTGTTTTCTTTCTGTAAGAAATGAAGAGTCAGGCTTTGTAGTAGCCACTTAAATTTAAAATTTAAAGAACAAAAAAATTAGAGCTTTTACTGAAAAGACTTTTTAAACTGTCATTTAATATGTAACCATCATGATGTTAAATCCAGCAAGTATTTATCAGTATCTACTCAGGAACAGCCTTCACTGGTATTACCAGAACAGAAGATGGTTCACAAGTCAAATCAGAGAGCAGTAAGTATGACTGGAATGAGAAAATATTTAACCTCCTTATACATTCTGAAGGTGCTGTCTGCCAGTCCTGATCTGAATAAGCTCCTACTGATCAGTCTGTACCTAAAAGATAAGCATACTCTATGACTCTAAATACTGCCTTTTTGCTACACTTTTTTACCATGAACAGCACTCTATTCAATTGTACCTGGATTTTGAAAAGAAAGTGAAAAACAAAGAAGGGAAGGGAAGTTCCAGGAAGAAAAAGAAAAAGAAAAAGAAAAAGAAAAAAAGAAAAAAAATGAACCTATCAAATTTCTGTCAAGGGTTCATAGTAGAGAATTTAGAAGTATGGTGCTTTTTTTTGTTTTTTTTTAATTTCTTTCTAATCTTTTTCTCATTTCTGGTCGTGTCATACTGTATTTTCCCATCTGCTTCCTTGTTTTTTGTCATTCCAGGAAAATTTGCCCTCAAAGGCTACTGTCTAACAGCAGACTTCGCAATTATCAGTGTAGAGATACAAATTAGCAAGAAAATAATGTATGCTGCCAGGAAGAGGATCTGAGCTCTTTTTTTCTTGAAGAAATCAGTGTGATTTCTGGTAGAAGCAACTGAGAATCAACAACTTTTCCCCGTGACTTCTGTTTTTGCCAAGATGACAAATAGAAAAGGCTAGTTTTACGTTTTGTTTTGGAAATTCGGGGAATAAACAAAAGTAAGAAAGAAAGCAAAAGCCCTAAACAACACAGAAGCAAATGCAAAGCACTATCCGGGAGACTGACAAGATTCTCCATGTCTCTGCAGTTTATAATTCTTATTTTTAGGTTCAAATCAGTGCAGTCTAGTTGTACTTGTCACCTATGAAAGCATTCGTTCTTCCCCAACCTGTTCTCTCCAAAATTTTTCTTGAAGTTCTAGGCAAAACAACATAGCATCACAGAATGAATCAAGTGGGAAGGGATCACAGTGGGCTGTCTAGTCCAACCTCCGTGCTCAAGCAGGGTCAGCAGGCTCAAGCTGAGTGCATGTACAGGGTTGCATCCAGATGGTTCTGGATTATCTCCAGTGAGGGAGACTCCACACCCTCTCTGGGTTATCTGTTCCAGTGCACTGTTGCCCTAAGAGATTATTTAGTTCCAACTACCTTGCCAACACCTCCCTCTAGATCAGATTGCTCAGAGCCCCATACAACCTGATCTTGAACACTTCCAGGGATGGTGCACCCATGACTTCTCTGGGCAATCTGTGCCAGTGCCTCACCATCCTCATGGTAAATAATTTATTTTTAATATCTAATCTAAACCTAGTCTTTTTAAGTTTAAACCCATTCCCCCTCACCCTGTCTCTACCTGCCCTTGTTCACAGTCTCTCTCCAGTGTATTTTGATAATATATGAAATATATCCATTAAACTATATCTTCTGTTTAAGACAGAGCAAAACCACAAAGGATAAACATAATCTGCAACATTCTACTCTATTCTATTCTATTCTATTCTATTCTATTCTATTCTATTCTATTCTATTCTATTCTATTCTATTCTATTCTATTCTATAATTTTCTTTTCTATTATATTCTATTCTTTCTCTTCTCAGAACTGAAATAATGTTGAGGCCGGAGTGTCAAGTTACTTTACAGACTAATTTTCTAATTATATTTAAAAGTCTTACAAGGGGAAAAATAGTGCTCAAACCAACACAAGTAGAATTGCCAATTAAAACTCACGTGAGTTGCTAGATATAGTTTAGAAGAAGGAAGAGTGTCATAGTAAGAACATGGAGTTTCTTTTTCTTTGTCGTGATTAGGAAATGAAGAAGAAAAACAGAGATTTTAACACTAAACTTTCAGACATTTGACTGCATACTAGATTTCTCCCCATCACGTGGATCTAAGTGGAGCATTCTCTTTCCTCATAATGCCTGGCATTTTAATAATGAGCTTGTCATCATCATAAAACACAAAATACCAACCTACAGAAGCCAAGATAAAACAGCATAGAACAGTGAAAAAGGGGCATGCCAAAACAATGTGGTGTAGTGGTTTAACCCTCCTGCTCACTAAGACATCATCTCTCCCACCCTCAAGAGGATAGAGGAAGAAAATCCAAAGAGAAAGCTTTAGGATCAATATAAGAACAGGGAAGTCACTCGTTAATTAATGTCACAGGCAAAACGGACTTGACAAGGGGAAATTAATTTAATTTATTGCTGAATAAAAACAGAGTAGGATAGTAAGAATTAAAAAGAAATGAAAACCATTTTTTCTCCACACCTCCTTCTTGCCAAGCTCAACTCATGACTGCATTCATAGCTCCCATCTCCTCCCCATAGATAGTGCTGATGGACAGAAGCTGGAGGTTGTAGTCAGTTCATAAAATGTCCCTGCTGCTGCTCCTTCCTCCCCATGCTCTTCCCCTGCTCCAGTGTGAGAGGTTTATTTCCATGGGAAACAATACTTCATGAACTGTTATAACATGAGTCCTTTCCATGGGGTAAGTCCTTCAGGAGTGGACTGCTCCTGAAAGATTTCTCCTCAGGCCACTGCTCCTGCCAGAAAGCCTGTCCTGCATGGGCTCCTCTCCACAGAGCACAGCTCCTGCCAGGAGCCTGCTCCAGCACAGGTTCCTCACAGGCTGCATCTTCCTTTAGGGGTGTCCATGCTCTGGTGTGGAGTTCTCCATGGGCTGTTCCACTGCAGGCCTCCACAGGCTGCAGGGCATCAACCTGCATCACCATGGTCCTCTCCATGGGCTGCAGGGGAATCTCCTCCAGCTCCTCGATCACCTCCCCTTCCTTCCGCATTGTCCCTGCTGACTACATGGTTGTTTCACAAATTCTCACTCTACTCTCACTGCTGCTGCATGGTGTTTCTTACCCTTCCTTAAATATGTTATGACAGAGGTGCTACCAGTGCCAAAAGTGATGGGCTCGGTTTTGGCCAGTGGTGGATCTGCCCACCTCTGAACTAACTTTAGGAGTTTATTGGATACTTTATTAAAGCAAATAAAATCTCAGCATTTCCTGATCACAAATTATTATCTATTGTGTCTAATGTTACTCTTACCATGTGAGTACTGTTTCATATCTTTGCGCATTTATGACATGTAAATCCCATTTTTATATATGAGCTGCACTAATATATCCAAAAATACTTTCTACCTTTAAATATTAAATACTTGAGTAAATCCCATAAAATCAAAGGCTGAACCTTTGGCTCTTTCCCATTAGTTTTCGAATCCAAGTGAAGTCATGCATCCTATTTCAGTGACTGAATTGGAAGTCTAATATGGGAACTCTTGGCCCTCTAACTATTAGGTGAAAACACCTATTTAGAAATTTTATGGTCTTTTAACTGAGAGACAACAGCCTATTTGTCCTAGGCTGCAGACTTTTCACAGATATAATGATTGCTCTTAACCATTAAGCTAATAATTTCTGAATTTAATTCCCTCTAGAATGGTGTATTAGTTGCTACTGGCCTCACACCTAGCACTCTCTCAAAATGAAAAGTCACAATGCCAAAGAAAGTGGAAAGTAAATGCCACTTTCCTGAAAACCTTTAGTTAAGCAATTTAACATAGTGACATTTGCTCCAAATGTTTATTTACCCTTAAATAAATGTAACATTAAATTCTTAGGTGACCATACAGCTATTCACTTGATGATCTATTCGTAGTGTTAAAAATCTTCAAAAAATTAGAATCATTGATTCTTTATCCTACTAGTAAAGGCAAATCAGCAAGTAAGATGAAATTAAGTTTCACAGAGAAATAGCCTCAGACAGATAAAAACCAGTGCACTTGAAGAGTTAATACTTTAAAAAACTTCAACATATTTCTCTATTCTTTTAGAAAGTCAGTGGGTAACTCAAACTTCTTTTCAATAATCAGGATGGATAAACTCATCAATGGCCAAAATAAATTTCAAGAATTTTGTACTAAGTTAAACAGAAGAAAAAAACAGATGCTCCCCTACATATATCCTGACATTCAGTATTTTGTCAAAAAATGGCAAAATTTTTTGGCATGGCCTTGTCCTATCATTTCAGAGGAAAAGTTTCAGACCATTCAAAGGCAAGTTCCAGTGGAAATTGGTTATTTTTTTAATATTTTCTTAACAAGATCTTATAAGAATTTCAAATGTAAGGAAAGCTGTTAAATAACTTTAACAGCACTTCTCTGTAATACCAGAGAAGTGAGAGGTGTGTGTGCCTACACAGGTTTCTCAGTTTTCCTTGTCTCCTTTGAGCTTTTTCATAAGCCAATGTTTTGACTATTTAGGAATTAATTTATTATTCTTTATGTTTAGAATTTTTCAAGCCCTTCAAATTTTTTTCTATTTTTATAACTAAATTAAGTACAATTAAATTATCTGATATTTAATTACTAGGAATTTTTAATGCAAAATAAATCCTGTTTCCATTAGAAAACAATATTGTTACCAAGTCTCAATTAAAAAAAGGTAATTTAGTGTACCAGCTATCAAATCCCTCCAGACTTGTTACATCCAGGCAACTGATCGATTCAAAGTAGAAGATAATCAGTTATGGTCATATAATAGTAATTTTCCATTTCAGTTGCAAGAAACATGAATCTTATTTTGTTTTCCTATGGTCCATTTCTTTGGTGCTACAATATCATGGTTGTGATTACTTAATGCCAAGCCTGCACAACTTTAAGGGACATATATTGAAATATTTACTACAGGGACATTGACAAGATGCATAATGAGTTTCTAAAGTGCATTGTCTGATTTTCTCATAATTTATGTCACGTTTTTAGCATGAAACCTGACAAAAAATCTGTTGGAATATACAGGTAGATTTTAAATATAAAGCAGACAAATTACTGAAGTGATATTCCCAATGTGGCTGGAAATACTCATAATTAGTTTTCATTAGTCTAATTGAAATTTTTGTAAGTTGAAATTTAATCACATATGCCATCACTTTAAACAAAGAATTAGTTACTGACAGAACAATTACATTTTTATGATCTTGTATTCCATAATGATTAAGAATAAAATAATTCTAAATATTAAACTATTAAACTATTTTCATCTGATTTTACATATGGAATATTTACAAGATAGATGAGAAGCACACTCCAATTTCCAGAGTTTACTTTAATATGTCATGACAAGCCTATTAAAAAGTGAAAAAATCTTCTACTTAGTAGTTTTCTATTTTGAAGTGTCATTTCTCACTGGAATTTGAGTACATAGAAATGGGAAGGGAAGGATTCAAAATAAATACATAAACCAATCATTTAATTAGATTGCTAGTCTATTTTCCATAATTTTTAGAACTGTTTTGTTGACCATAGATTTAACTTTGACCATTATGCTATACAAAGCCTTTTCTACTATGAAAAGTGACCAGTGGTTCCTTATTATTTCCAAGATTTCTTGGAAACATTCTGGGAAACCCACTCCAAGTGTATTCATTAAAGAGAGAATTCACATATTACATGACCATTAAACCTACATTATAGAGCACTCTTTTTTTAAATCTCTTTTTCTGACATTGTGAGCAACCCCTAGCTTATAGGATTCATTGAAAGTTAATGAGAATATACATAAAAAGATTGGGATTATGGTTTTATACAAGGCACTCTGGAGAACATCAAAATATTTCCCACTGATGCAGTTAAGTTTCTTAATTCTCTTAGAATACACAAATTAGCTAGTAAGAGGACAAAGAACTCTTCCCATTTGAAAGAAAATATCCAAATTAACAAGAGCAGACATTATAAAAATTAGAGAGTAAACACAGTGTCATTGTTGTCTGCCCAAGTAAAAGTGATTTTCGGCAGTGAGTTGAAACATGATGGCTGGGTGAAACCATCACTATCTTGTTTAGGTCTACCTTGAAGAAAACTCAGGTGTGTAATTCCTTTTCTGATCTGTCTACTCATCAAATCCTACTGTGAAAATGTTGTTTTCCATCTCCTCCATGGCCGTAATAGTCTCCCACAGTTTGGTCTCAGGTGCACATCTTAACAAATTCTAGGCATACTGAAAACAAAGTTCAGCTGCAGCATTTCTGGGACAGCAAAATCCTTATCAATAGAGTTTGATAATCTCAAGGAGTCTGTTTTACTGTCTCAGAAACTTCCTTATGGCATATTAAATACCCAAAAAAGAGCTGTACACCATCCATAAATACTGCAGTAAAATGAGTTCTACTGTCTTTGTGCTGAGACGTTTCAGAAAGGGGTGACCAAAAAACAGTTGCTCTAGACCTGAAAGGAAAACAGATCCTCATCAGCCTCATTATTTAATGTTTCATGTATACTAAAATAGTTCCTAATCCTGGAAGGAGAGTATTCTCATCTTGAGGTATCAAAGTAATTTTCAGGTGTGTATTAATGTGTTTTCCATTTATGATATAAGTAACCTATCTCAAATTTTGTACTAGATTGTACATAAGAAGGAAAAACTCTACAGTCTTAGAATCTGGACTATTATTCACTGTGACCACAGTTAACCTGATATGTTTGGGACAACATTTTCTGTACAAGAAAACTGAAACAGAGAAGCTGAACTTCAAAGAAGAACACTAATACCAGGCAAACGCAACTGAAAAAAACCCCCAAAACCTAAACCCAAAACTGTTCTATAAAAAGCACAGAAAACTTAGTTTAGCTATTAATGCTACTTTGGTCAATCCATAAATTATCCCCAGACCTCCCATTCTTCTTTAAGATTCACTTCAGCAAAGTTACTTATAAACAGGATTTATATTTCTATGTACTCTTCATTCTGACAGAAGGTAATCTTCAACATTATTTGTATTCAGACAAAATATATTTGCAGGAATGCTGGCTGCGGGTCAAGTGTAGTATGGCCAAATGTACTATTTCTAGTTACTTCTATTTTTAAAAGTCTTCTGTATTATAAATTAATTTTGTGTAGTCTGCAAGAAAATGTATTATTCTTGATTATATAGGTATAGAATTGTGGCAGGCAATAAACCAATTTCTCTGTAACTATTCTGAATGTAAATTGCCCCTAGCTGAAGGCTATTACCAGTCAGACTGCAGGAATTTATGTAAGCATTATACAATCATTATAAACACTGATTATGCCATTTGATATATTTTGATGGGCCACTGCTCTCAGAACCCTGCACCCATAGTCCCCAAAGCTGTCTCTCTTTTCATCCCTGTTACTGTCCTGTGATCCCACCAAAGGCAAGAGGCTAAACAGAACATAATGTAAACAATATGATCATGCATTTTAACACCATTTCCCATCAACATTTATCCGAATAAGCTATTTTCAGTTGCTAACAATGGCATCAACTTACACTGTTAAGAGTAATAGATAACAAACATTCAGATGGGGTTGAAATTCCTTTGCTGTAAATGTTTATTTCTTCTAAAATAAGTAAATAACCTATATTTGTAGAGAGAGGCAGGGTAAAGTTCACCATCAATGTTTCAAACAACATGCCTACACTTCCTATATATCAGCTGATACTGAGATGAGCAACTCTTCATGATCAGTTGTGTTGGGTTTGCATGCCAGGTTCTGCCAGCAGCACGGGATCTACAGAGGTGGCTCCAGTGAGAAATTGCCAGAAGCTTCCCTGTGTCCAACAGAGCCAATGCCAGCCAGCTGCAGGATGGACCCACCATTGGCCAAGGCCAAGGCCATCAGCAACCGTGATGACATCTTGGGATGAACAGATTTAAGAAGGGAAGAAGTTGCTGTGCAGAAAGTAGGGAGAGGTGAAGAATCTGTGTAAGAGTGCCAAAATATGCTTTAAAAAGACTAAGATCAAGACCTGGGAAGCAGAAGACAGTGAGACAGCACAAGGAACCACAGATGAATGAAGGGGATGGTAGAGCTGCCAGACATGAGAGACCAGACCTAAACTGGATGGTAAAAAGTCTGGGAAAAGAGGAGTGGGCAGGGGAGGGAAGTTGCACTGAAATATTAAAAAAGAAAGAGGCAGAAAAATTGATCTAGCTGAGGTCATAAATAAAACACTAAAAAACTCACTGCCAAAATTTCATTGCCATTATTCTTCTCCATTAAAAAATATTTCACACAATTTCTCAATTTTTGAACGTTCTCAGCTAAAAAACAATCTCTTTTTATAAACATGATGTTATATTAAAAAACCCAAACCCATCGGTTTTGCCTTTAAATTTCTCCCATGGCGTTCTGTATTTCCTTATTTGAGCATCCTCTGCTCAAGCCTGTGATGCACAGTTTAAGACTAACTAAGACTGAAACCAATGTAGTTTTATCTACAGCATAATTTTATCATTTGTGTGTGGCAGGAAATGTTCTTTTTTCCCATGGCATTGTCTGTTGTGTGGGACATTCACCCCAGTGCTGGACTCAAGATCCCTTTCAACTCAGACTATTCTGTGGTTCTGTGTTGCACAAGCAAGGGCAGAGGGGAGAGGAAGAATGCAGTGTGCCTTGCAAAAAGCTGACAGTCAAGTGACTTCACTACAAGTGAAGTGGAAGTCCAGGATGTGTTGTCCCTATTACTTATAAAAGAGGATGCAACACTAGCATAAACCCAAGCTGATTCTGACTTTTTCCCTTGAAATCAAAATAATTGTAGAGGGGTTTCACCAATATTTAAAATGCAACAATTTTTCAGATCCCCTTTTGAAACTTAAGTGGTCCTAATTCTCTGATTATTTAACTTGGCACAATGCCTTTGTAGTCAATAGGCTGTTTGATTTACATCAGCAGAAAACTTGGCTCATTTGTTGTCTCAGTTTAAGAACAATTTCCATATACTTGCAAGTAAAGTATCAAACACTGTTTATACATTGGCAAGCCTGGCTGGAAATTTAAAAATGTTATCTCAGTTAATACATTTAGGTATACACATTAATGCATGCAGTTACAATTACCACTTTCTTACCTGGGGTGAAAAAAATCTTCAACAATTAGGGATTCAAGTTTCAGGAACAGAAACAGTAAAACCAGGGGTCTATAATTTTTTTGGTTTTTATTCACTTTGCTCTATGTCATATTACCTTTTCCTCCATTTCTTTCCATATTGGCTGCACCTACTGTTAGCATGCAGGATCTTGACCTGTTTGTGCAAAGATCCTGCTATCAGGCAAAAAAAGTGTGTATCTCTGAGAGGAAAAAAATGGAAATTATTAAAAACATTTAACAGAACATGGCAATGTAATATTCAAAAAGCTAAAATTGTTTCCCTTTGCACTCTGCAGCTCTGTCAGTTCTCTCATGGGCAGCCCCTGTGTTTCTGCATTGGCCAGAGCAGCCAGGACACCTTTATTGTCTCAGGTTTAATTAATGGTTGATCTTCCTTTCCCCAGAGGCACTTCCTTTGCTTTCAATTTGGTTAAACCCTCAGATAAGCCTCCCACCATAGACAGCAGTTCACAGAACAAGCAGTTGCTGCCACTGTGTTGCTCACAGTGTATCCATTAATTCATTGAGTAGTTCCTCCTTGTCTTTTGTTTTGGGGTTTTTTTTCATCTTGCATTAATATTGGACAGAGGCTGTTCATTGCTGTGTATTCCTACTTCCAACACATTGCTGCACACTGGTCCTTATGCACGTGTAGTAACTGTAATTTATAATCATATTTAGCATTGGAAAGTTATCTCTACACCTTGCTGGTGTTTTATTTCTTAATTCTCCATTTTTCCTACAGTGATACCATAGTTCTTGCTGTATTATATACCTTAAAACATGTTGCTCATAACAAAAAGTATATAGAAAAAAGTTAAACATTAATGTTGCCAAGAGTACAGTTACAGTATTTCACTGACTTTCATCAAATAAGCAATGTTCCAAGCAGCCTTCAGATCCATTGCTGAGGAAAAGTCACTTTTCTTTTCACTCCAGAAGAAACCAAACAGGTTAAATTAATCAAAACTCAACCATTTTGCTCCTTGAAAGTAAATAATCTGAAAATTAAGTATAAGAGTTTATAAGATGGATTTTTCCTCACAAGGCCAGTGTATTCTTCATGAATGACCTGTATTATACATGATTTGCTTTTTAACAGGAATAGTATCCTCAAAGCATTTCTACACAAATAGGAAATAACTTCTTGTATCTTATATTGATTTCCACAAGAGTCCTCTTCCGCTGGCACAAGAAAAACTTACAACTATTGAGTGCTGTTATTTCATTATAAATACCTGTAAGATTTTACCAGATCCTTATATTTTCTGTAATGGTAATAGAAGTAATTCTATCATTTAATATGTCTAGATATGTCTATATCTGATAGATACATTCCAGACACAGAAAACTTCTACCTCTGGTGCAAGCACCACATTCAATAAGTATAGGAAATTAGTGAAGACACAGCAAAAAAACTCCAAAGAGACTCAAAATATAAATCCTTTGTGGGTATAGCCATTGTCTTAAAAGGCTTTTTAAAAGGACAGTACCTTTTAAAAGGACAGAGTCTGTGCATAGAGCTCAGAGATCATTTTATATATTGTATATGATAAAACAATAGAAAAATAATTTTCTTCATTCCTTTTACAGTAGTAAGAAGGCTGAGGATGGGGGTTTTTTTTACCTTTTTGCACATATTTTTTAATAGACAAACTATGGAGAGATACTTGAGTGGTAAAATATTCCTGTGAAGATAGGCAGACCAGTAGTTTAAAATATAAAAGAACAAACAAAACTGAAAAGTATATGAGCTAAGCAAATACTGGAAATGGAACTGAAATATAGCAGTGAAATTTTTTTTAAAGTAAAATAAAATAAAAAATATAAAAAACCAAAACAAAACAAACAAAAAAAACCCCCCACCAAAACAAGTAGTAAATCTAAAAGTAAAACACAAAATTATTTCAAAAGGTGAGAAAAAGCATTCCTTGTAAGAAAGAGGTACTCATATTTGGAAAGCTAAGAAAACCAGGATTTGGCAGAAATCAAAGTAGAGCAAAGGAAAAGATCAAAAAAATGACTTTTGCTGTCATTGAGAAAGAAAATATAAGCCCATGAATTTTTGAGAGATACTGAAACTTTGATAACAGCACAAAAAATTCCAGCCATAGACAACTTTTTATTTGTCAAATAAGTCTGAAAAACCACATTTCACTGTTTTTCTACAGTACATGGTTATATATAATTATTCAATATATGGTATTCTTTTAGTTCCAAAAATCAAAGAAACAGAAAAAAATCTACAAAAGCACTTGTGAAAGAAATCAAAATACAAAATATACTGATATTTTAAGGTAGACTACTTCAGATCTTTCTTCTTTTTCAATTCAGCTTCATAAATTATTACTTTTATTAGCTATTTTTTAAAATATTTTTTTTATTTGGTTAACAATAATTTAGAAACTACTTTCACCAATTTGAGATAGGAAATTAGCTGAAATTGATTTGACTGAATGAAGAATTTCAATGACTCAGAAGATTTCACTAAGAGTTGTTAAGTCCTTATCAGCTCTCCTGCCAAACCTTAGCAGCAATGTTCTCACCTCGTGTTAAACTATTGATTCTCTTACATTGAAAGGCTGGCAATGACCTCTATAATTATGGAGAAAGACTACCCTAGTATTTCTGCACAAAGAAAATATTAAAATAGGCCTTTAGAGAATAACCTGGCTTCTGTGCAAATCATCATTATGTTTGCGTGTATTCCGAATATATAATTTCTGATAGTATAAAGAATGCTACCTAGATTGCAAGAATAGGTTAACTTTGAATTGAACATTACAAAGTATATGCATAATTTTTTATCTTTCTCATCTGAAGATAATGGTGGTCTCACAACACTCAGGAATTAAAGTATCTTAAATTTGTTCAGTTGGTATGACTGAAGCATGCTTGTTGGGGATTTTAAATTTATGGGGGATAGCAGGACACAGTGTACTATGCCATGGAGAGAAAAAGACACAGGAACCTTAACAGCTCAATTAGATGACTCTTCTGTTCTAGATTAGTAACATAGATGCTCTTGACTAGAACAGTTATGGGGAAGACCCAGTTCCCAGATGTAAGCAGTGGAAAAAAAAGAAATTGAGGTTGATTTTTGAAGCAATTGAAACACATGGTAGATGTGTTTCTGGAACTGGAAGTTTTAAAGTTTTGGGAAAATAAAAAAAAGAGGAAAAGAGACCTACAAATTAATATTAATCTAGTTTCCCTTCAATCAATAGGATTCCTACCCTAGTAGGGAATTAGGTGAAACATGTTCTAAATTTCAGCACAGTGTACAGATCATTCCTGGGGAAAAATAAAAATCAAACAATCTTGCAACAAGACCCAGCTTCACCAAAGGCATCTCATCACTCAACTTCAGTTCTTTTACTGATTGCCAAAGTCAAATCCCATTTATGCATATTCCCTTTAATAAAATATATAGTTAAACCAGAAGATACTGAAACCAAAAAACAGGTATCCATTGGCCTCAATAACTTTGAGTAAGATCTGTACACAATGAGTTCTCCATTTGCTATTTAACAGCATTACCAGTAGAATAAAAGGTTGTTGTTTGCTTTTTTCTTTCTTTTCCAGAAAAATAAATAATACTTTTATGAAGAGAAGACATGAAAGACAATCATAACAATATATTGTCAAAGGTTTTTTGCTGCTGCTGAACAAAAGGTTCACAAATCTGGGATGCAGTAAACAGAATCTCAGGTACTAAATCATCTTGATATGTTACTTCCAATGGAAATACTTTATCATTTTGTTACTCTGTGAATATTTTTGTGCTTTTATTTTCTCTTTGATAATGTGTTTTAGAATATTCTGTAAATATTGTTTCAATAACATTTGGCTTAACGAAAACCCTGAGAGATGAAAATGTGTACAAAACATTTGCCTATTTTATACTTAAGAAAAGACCAGAAGGTCATTTGCAAAAGCCACTAGGATTTTTTTAGATTAGAGAAAACTTATAGAGGTCATTCATTATGAATCCCCCGCATTTCAAGAACAAAATATTTATTCAGCATTTCAAAAAACAAAAATGTTTATTATCTTTATAATATAAAATATTATATCAATTCATAGTCTTATAATTATTTGAAGCTCACTGTTGCTCTTACAAGAAAAATAACAATCAGCATTGGACAGACTACCAAAGAGGGAAAGGAATCTATAAACATACCAACTTGTTGTCAAATAGATGAGAAGAGTGCCAATTAAAGTTAGGAGTACTTACAAACCACTTTTATTATCTAATATTTTTTTAATAACAAAAAATAATTTTAAATTATTAAGTAGTATTATTGGTCTGAATTTATGGTGGGGAACACAGAACAAGAAAATCCCCATTATAAGGTGAAAAAATTGAGCGAAGCCATAGGAACACTGATATTTCACACAGAATACCTTCATAAACATGATATTTTCTTTCTTTTGTAGCAAAGCTATAAGCATTTAAAATAATAAATATTCAAATATCATTTAAGATGCCAGAAATGCTTATTGGGATTTAAGGAGGGCTGTCAATTTCAATTATAGTCATCGAGGAATACTTATTGTGGAGACTGAGCTATTCTGTGACTTTGTTCTAAATTAGACTAGAAGAAAAGACATTGAGGGGCTGGAGTCCAGAGAAAGGCAACAGAGCTGATGAGGGAGCTGAGCATGTTTAGCCTGGCAAAAGGAGGCTTAGAGGAGATCTTGTCACTCTCTAAAATTCCCTGACAGGAGGATGTAGCCAGGTGGGGGTTGAGCTCTTCAGCCAAGGACAAAGGGATAGGTCAGGAAAAAATGGCCCCAAGTTACACCAGAAGAGATCTATTCCGATATTGGACATTAGGAATGTTTTTTTTTTCACTGAAAGGACTGTCAAGCCCTGGCACAGGCTGCCCAGAGAATGCTGTCTGTAGTCATTGTTCCTGAAGGTATTTAAAAGTCTTGTGGACGTGGCACTTGGGGACATGATTTGCCAGTGCTGGTGGAATGGTTACCCCTGATGGTTTTAAGGGTCTTCTCCAACCTAAGTCATTCTATGGTAAGAAACAGGACTAGATCATCTTCTTTATCCATATATCAGCATATCTGTAGCTTTCTAAGATATCAAAGAAATTTAAGAGAGAGTGTGAGATGGAGGCAATAATGAACAAAACAATATTCCAAGGAAAATACAGGGTTTGACTTGGTACAGGAATTCCTGGTCCTGAAATTTGTAAATCATATTGCAAAACAAGAACCCACCACAGTACAAGAAAGACATTCCAGATAATGACAGTACAAACACAGAGAAAAAATTGTCAGTAAATATGAACAGAGTTTGCTTTAGCTGTGTCCCAGTGGAAATTTTACTTCAAGTACCAGCTTCACAGCAGCAGTTTCAGTATTTAATATCCCAGAGCCAAAAGGAGAAGGAAGCATATTAACCTTTTCTCAACAACAAAAGCTCGAGTAAAAGAATGTGCAGGTGCAACTAATTTGTAGATTTAACTTTTGGCTGTTTTGGTTTTGGGGTTTTTTCCTGAAAAGAAAATATAAATATCTAGTGCCCAAAGAAAAATTATGTAAGTTCTAGTACTCTGTTTTAAATTATCAGTATGGACGCTTTGATATTTTTCTAATCTTTTAGATCAGAAAATCATGTTCATTTCTTTCTACCCCCAAAAGAGTGAAACAAACCCTTATAGACAGTTATTACACCGTAATTCACAAAACCCCAAAAGCCAGTTTACAGTCTCTTTACAGGACAATATCAAATCCTACTTGACAGCAACAGAGCTGGTTACTGTAAAATATCAAGATGGTCTTGACAAAAATGCACAACATATTACATTATTTTTATTTTAATTGTTGACTACTCTGAAATATTGCTATTAAATAATTATAGATATAAATAGCTAATGTTAAAGTAAGGATGCTTCATGTTGTTCACAGGGTGACACACAACCTGAATAAAGTCAAAGAGAATTTTTTCTTGTCAAGGACGGGATAATTGAATGCACAACTAACAACACTAGACATAAATTCCAGTTCTTTACATTACAGTTTGCTCAGCTACATACTCTTCAACACAATTGTGTATAAAAGTCAACATCATGATGGCTCCTTCAAATTTTTAACCAATGAGTTCTTCATAGCTTATGCACATTTTTTAGAAGTGGAAAATACAGTACTGCAATTATTTTTATAAGGCACCAATCTGGTTTGTATCAGAGCAGAACTGACTAACATGGATCTAGATTTCATTCTGAAACATACAGCAGGTCACCTCGACATTTAATTGATTCAGTTAAAGGAATCCATGAGTTAAAGTCATTACGACTGTATCCATATTTTTCAAATTAGTTTTACATATATACATTTGGGATTATCATTTCCTGCAGAGTTCCTTGTTTTTCATGGTGGAATTCACCTAAATGGCAACTAATTGTATACAAGAATGGATAATAAATACTTAGTTTAGAAAATAATTGCAAGAATTTAAAAAAAAGGAATTCAAAAAAATCAAAGACATTATCTTTTAGGGTTTTTTTCCCTATCATTCTCATTCTGTATCTGTCAGAAATTGTATTCCAGATCTAGCCTTTGGTAGGTTGAGAGGAATCCCTAATAGTCTTGAACAAAGTTCAAGAGGAAAGAGGAAAGAAATGTTTTGCAAATAGCATATTCATATTAATCTCCATCAGTCAAATTTCTATAAATTGCTGTTGTCAGCTGCAGCTGAAAATGCACATACCTGCTTCACCTTTATTTTAGGTGATCACCTACAATCTTGACAACAGAATGAAAAACTTCCGCACATTCAAATTCCCCCAACATTAAAATCAATTCCATAACTCTAAGAACAATAGGAAATCTTTAGTCATACGAGGAGCTATTGAATTAATATCCTGGCAAGATCAAATAATTTATTTCAAATTCTACTTGTCACTGTACTAATTACTTCCTTTAAATCATGGAGAGCAAAAGTAATACAGCTATAAATGTATCTGTGCTACAAAATGCAAAGAATTTAATAAAAATCATATAAACTTTAAAAGGAAGAAGAAGAAAATGCTTGACTTTCCACCTCAAATTTTTTGATAACATAACTCATTTTATTGTCAGAAGCACAACTTAGCTTCAGTTACAGTAAGGATTTGAACACCTTGTAACATCTTCAATATAAACCAGGAAAAAATACAGTAATTTGGAAAATGCTTTCCTTTCAAGTAAGTTTCTTTAAAAGTCATTAATTTATGAGGCAGAGAAAATAGAAGTTAAATCCGTTGAAAGTACATAGTGCCCTAGTTTTGAAGCCTGTTTAAAAATCTTCACAAAATACTGTAGTCAAAGGAAAGGCATTTCATGCAATTTATTTTTTTTCTCTATTATCGATTTTAATAATTTGAAAATAAAAATGCGGTGTTTCAAAAAGGTTTCAAGAAACACAAACTAGTACATTAGTCCATAATAGATTTCTTTTCTGTCAAAATAACCACCCACCCACAAACACTTTCTTGGAAAGAAAATGATTCCTTTTTGTCTTGAAATTAGGATACACAGATCACCTTGAAATCTTATTCAAAATCAGTCTATTTATGTGCTCAAGGATATAACGTCCTGCCAGAAATTGCTTTCAAAAAGGCACGTGAGGATGGCAGTAAAAAATGGCAACTGAAGCAACCTCTGGTTCATTAAAACACCCATTTCCTGCTTCTCATAGGAGTGAGGTGACATAATTTTCTGTTGAAACTGCAACCAGTTCAAGATTTTTCTCATACATTTATGAAAAGCAGAAGTCAGTACTGCGATATATAAGCACACCTTATGACATAGGCCAATAAATATTAAAATAGAAATATTTCTCTCTGCACTGGGCAAATTTCTAGTACTTCCCGCAGCAAAGCAGCATTAACATTTCTGTTGTGCTTAGGTTAACAATTTAACTTTAGTATCTGTGATGAAGCTACATTTTCTGCTTTGCAAGGTGTATCTACTGGTTACTTAACCAAGTATTTTGCTTTGTGTTTTGTGTATGAGACGTGCAATTTTTAAGTAATGCAATCAAGTGACAATATTAGATTTATCTCTGTTCTCACCTCCAGCAAAAAAACCCTGAATAAGTATTTTTCTTTGCCTTTCATCACAGTTTTCAAAAGGTAAAGTTCTCAGGGTTGCAAGTATTAGGTAAACATATAGAAACTGCATAAGAGAACATAAATGCAATGTATCTTTTTGGTTTCTGTCTACTAAAATAGAATTTATTTACCTCCATAAACATACAGTATCTATGCAGTATTTTTGCCTCTGTTTACTACAAAGTATCTCTACAGCATTTTCTTTCATGTTCATTTAATGATTATTATTTATTATTTATGTTAAGTGTGGAACAAATTAATGGAAGAGGTAGAATTCTAAGCTTTCTATAGTCTACAGTTAACAAACATGAGAGGCCTATCCTTGCACTTTTGCCATTCAACCAGTGTTTAAACTCTGAATTTACCCTAAGAAATTTAAATTTGCAATGTGTTCAATAATAAATAGCATTTTTAATTCCTCATTATCCAACTTTGTTCCTAACTTTTGCCTCATTTCACTCTATTTACCATAGATTATGTGGGCAGATTATTTTCCAGTTTTATTTGCAACAATAAAAATTCTATAAGTTAGATTACATTCATATACAGAAGCAAAGTTAACATCAGCTTGGATATCAGTCCGAAAAAGCCAAGAATTTCTATCAAGGATCTTATGGGGAAAAGAAAATAGTAACAATTTTGTAGCTTCATTTCAAGATAACAAATGCAGAAGATTGGTAAAACAGTACTTTCCAATTTTATCTGCACATGAATTAAACTGTATGGATCCAAAGAAGCCAAGTAATAAAAACAGAAACTGTAAAAACCTAACAAGCACTCAGGATGTACAATCAATGAAGTAAACTGCTATAAAACCAAAGGCCTTATAAGCAAGAAAAAAGAGCACTTTTATTCCCTAAAGTATTCAGAAGTGATCACCTGCAGGAATAGAGTATCTCATCTCCTACTTGAGCTCCTGTATCTTTAGGCCTAGGGCCATATCAAGTGCCAGTGTTTTAGAATTTTATTCCAAATATGATTAATTATATTTTAAAAATGCTTCATTTGATCAGTTTGCATATTATCTCCTTTTCTGACTTCTTTGACAAGCATCTCTATAACCAAGAATGCTGACTTTTGCAGCATAAGTATTAATCAGAAAACAAAAAATTGTTTTTTGGATTAACATGTATCTCAAAGAAATTTTGTATGAGGACACATAGGCTTAAGGAAAAAGAGTTTTGCTGTGGAGTCTTGCTCTGAAGAGTCAATTCACACCTATGAACATCTAAAGGGTAACAGCAGAAGATATTGGATCACTTATAGAATGCAGAGGCCAATCTCTGTCTTCACTGCAGTTACCACAACCCCAAAAACGCCACCAGGCTTTAGAAAAGGCTTCTTTGGGCTAATATCAGTAGGAAGTGGAATTTCTCCCTTCAGCTGATTGCTTCCCAAGGCATTCGAAATTTGTTGCTAAAATTCACATTCCACAAAATGTAAGGACTTTTCTGGCAGCACGCATGTACAGGCTAGATAGACTGTCTCCTGCTCCTAGTGAGCTGCAGCTTACATCATGTATTTCTGTGAGCAGCAGAGGAAGGAAAAGCTGAATACTACAGCAGGATTTTTTCACGCAGTTGGAGTGGACTGAGAGACTCTTGTACCACCATTTTCTGTGCTGCTGCTTTTCCAGGAAAGTGTGTGTGGATTGCAGAACCACTTTCCCAGAACACTGAATTTAATCAATTTTTTAGCGAAATAGGCAGAGAGGGAAAGGAAACAGACCTATAAAAAAAAAAAAAAGAAAATAAATAACTTCTAAATGCCTTTTCCTACCTCAACTCCTTTCCTTTGTTTTCATTAATAAGTTGTTTAATTAAGCTTTTGCTTTGTTCTCTGCAATTTTGTTCGTAAGACTCTTTTAGAGTTAAGATTCACTTTGGACAAGAGGCTAATGAGACTGGCAGCAATATTGTAATTCTGTGAGGAAATCACAGAAGACATTGCTTCCACCATTAAACAGACCAAAATTCAATACCTGTTTACACAACTACTTTCATTACACATTCGAGCAATTTGGTTTCCTATGTCCATATGAACAAAACTCATCCTCTGGATATGGAGAAATTCATCCTCCCCAAAGAGTAGCTGTCAGGTTCATCCATCCCCTGTTGAATTGAAGTACTCACAGACAAGAGTAAAGTGTTAATAAAGGGAAGAAAGAGCTTTAGGGCAAAGGGAGAAACCTGTCCCTGTAGGATTATTTTGGGCAGAAATAAATAAAACCACTCAGGATATTGAAATACGTCAATCATGTAGGCACAGAGTTGGCAAACATCACTATGCTAAAAGGCCAATAAAACAAGTAATTGGTTTGAAATCAGCCAGGACTTAGTCAGAGTCTTTAAAGTGAAAGATGTACTTAATTCTCTTATTCCATTAATAAACTGTGGTCATATTTTTGTTTTTAGTTTTCCTGCTCTATAAGAGGGGGCACTACAGAACCACGGACATCTTCTGACAGGTGAGATTATCCCTACTGATTCATGTGAGTTATGGCAAAGCTATTTTTTTGATGCTTATATCCTTAGTACATTCCAAAAACCAGTATTATTAGGCTTAATTTTTCATCATTTTACCATTTTCAACCAAAGATGTTGTTTCATAGATTTCATCTTTGAACATAAATTCAATCATCTATGTAGTATGTTAAAGGTTACATGCTGTTGCTTAGGTCAGTACAATTCTGACAACAATTAAGCAACAGTAATGTTGGCTTTTCATTGCCTGTTATTTTTACTAAGTAGCATATTCAGAGGGCATTTATTACATTTAAATTCATTGGCCTAAAATACTCTCAAGAGACTGATTTTTGAAATAATATGAATACTTCCCATGCACAATTGTAAAGAAACACTGCCCTCTTCTGCCAAACCAGGATGGATTTCCACAGAGACTTGCTTTGGTCTGGAAAACCAAACTGGATTTGTACAGATTAAAAATGCCAGTTTTTATGGAAATAAGACTATGTGCAATGTTCAAATAATATGTTTGAAAATATTAATTTCCTTTTTTTGCTCTTTCTACTCAATCAGTAAAATTTCTCTTTTCCCCAGTTCAAAAAGATATTTAAGAACCTCTAAAATATGGAGATATATTTCAACAGTTTTGTTTCACAAACAAGCCCATCAAATTCTACAGTTACTTTCTTCGGTGAGTAGATCTGCTTATGATAGAAGTCTCACAAATCCAAGTTCAAATTTTTCCTTCTTTAGAGGTTTATGTATTGTGATTTCTGATTATTATTGTCGTGTTATTTTGGCGCCTTTAGCCATTTACATACATTTTTAAATATTTTGGTTTTTTCAGAGCAGAAGAAGAGTACTTAATATCTTGTGCAAACCTAATAGTTTTACCAACATTTGAAAATGGAACAATATTAAGTTTTCAATAAAAAGTTATTTTTTAAAAGAGCATCCTTCACCCAGCCTGTTTTGAATATTCACTGTCTAAAGTGTGCTTCTGATATCAAAATAGAAAACATCCTCTACATGCCTAGTAGATCATTTCACTAATATAGTTATCATCAAAGTAATCAACACAGAGAGCAAAAAACATCCTCACTGCTTTTGCCAAAGAAAATTAAATTTACAAAATAGCTTTACACATAAAATTCTGTACCTAAGATACCTCTTAAAAATGTGTAAAAGATAATATATTAATAAAAAATCAGTCAGGTTTCACAAGCATTTATAAACTAAAATCTAAACCATCTTAAGGTATTTTTACCTACAACATGTTCCTCTAAAGTGATTTCCTCACATTATTGAATTAAGATAATTTTGATGACATTTGTATACCATTCCTTCAATGACTTTGAATTTAACTTTACTTAGTAAAACATTTGACACATAATGCTTTGGTTTAAGATATTCAAACAAAGTACTTCCAAGAGGGATTTTTTGCCTCCAAAAAGTTATTTTCCATGAACTGGACTTTTCTGCTGAAGCGCACAAATATTGTCAACTTCAGAATAAAATTTTTAAATATTAAATAAAATGTGACAAACAGCAAGTTCTATGCCAAAATATTTTAAAACTGTATAAAAGCATCGTAATTAAAATTTTAAAATAAACTGCCCACACTAGATCATTTTTTCAGTAATGGTTAATATTCATGCTGTAATTATGAATTTGAACTCCTTTTCAAAAAATTATAAGCAAATAACATTAACTGAATGTCCATTTAAGCACATCGTTTCAAACTGGTCTAATATGAATCCACAGAAAACCTATTTCAAATGTGCTTGCCTTTTAGTCATGTTTACTTCCAGAAGTTTTTAGATAAATAATTTCAACCTACCTAAAGTATATGACAAAAAGTGACAGAATTTTCTTTCTACATTTTTGTCTCCATAAAACAGTAAAAAGTTGTATCTTTTGGTTGCCTCTAAGCCCCCTTCAGACTGCAGATTACAGACTCTCAGAAAACTCTACAGAGAATTAATATAGGACAAAAGGTGTCTTATTTTTCTGGTCTTTCTCTTGCTGTTCTCAGCAGGTATTGGGATTGTAGCTTCATCCTGGCATTCAATGCTGGATCTAAACACTCCTTCCCTCCCACTGCATCATAGGATTATAGTGTTACAGAGCATATAAGGCTTTGGAAAATAATGCTGAAAATAATTGCATGTAATATTTCAAGGTTTCTGAAGTAGAAAACCCAGAGTATTCCAGACAATATTCCTGGGGATCAAGTACCATCTTTCACATAGTGCATGTCAGCATTTTTAAGCCTTAAAAAATTCTAGAATTTTAATATTATGAAAAGTTATTCTTTTAAACATACTCCTTGGGGAATATATTTGGACCCAGAAGAAACATGGGAGGAGAACAAAAAAAAATAAAGACTGGGAAATCATATCAGAGAAAGGACAAATGTACATCCTTTGACAATGCAAATTTTTAGCGAAACTTTTATGAATAAAGAATGTGGAATTTTAATACTTGCTAATAAGTAATAAATAAAATGGATTTGAAACAACCAGAAGTCTGTATATGGTCAGAGAAACAGGGAAAACTAATATTGAAACAGTGGGACAAGAGAACTGCCAGTAAATTCATAAAACCTTACACGCCAAGATGAAAAGTTATTTAGATATTTCAGCGGTTAGAAAGCTATAACACTTTCAAGAGATAGTTGGGGATTTGAAAAACAAAAACAACATCCAATACAAAACCAAACAGAGCTTCCAGGTTAAAAAAGAAAGCAAACAAGGGTGTGTCCAAACTCCATTATTTAACCAAATCCTATTCATTGTAGGAAAGGCCAACAAGGTAAAAAAGTGTGTGAAAGTTAGGCAACAAAAAAAGAGAAAAAATCCCCAAAACAAAACAAAAAAGCAAACAAACAAAGAAAAAAACAAACAAAAAAAAACTCCAAACCAGTAAAAGAGATCATGCCCTTGTCAGATTTAATAAAATGCCTGCTATGAGTCAGTAAAGTCGCTCTCCAGTGTAATAAGATTGTAGGCGTGATTGAAGTTTTTGTTTTTTCCCTGCTTGTAACTGTCAGACTAAGGCAACAGAGAGGCCTACTTCTGACAAACAGGCAAACTGGAAGGTGGATGGTTAGGCTGACAATGTAACAAGGGAGAGTTTGCAATTGCAGTCCTTTCTCATCAATTACAAGCCTTTACAAAGCACAACATTGAGCACAATGGCAGCATGCAAATGTAAAGTCACTATTTTTAATAGGCTCGTTAAATTATTGCATCACAATGATCATCCTTTTGGTGTTTATTAAATATTGACTTGCAAAATAATTGAAATATTCATGTAAGTTTTCTTAATAACTTGAAGATATTGATATTGATAATAACTATGGGTGATTTTCAACTATGTCATTTTTTTCTAGATTGACACAGGACTGCATATTTTTTCCCTCACTAGACTTTTTCATCCAGAACTACATTATGACAAATGCATACAATGGTATGCATGCAATGGAAAGTTCCTAACCATTGAGAGTAACTAGCAAGACATTTCTTGATCAATAACATGTAAAAAAAAAAATTGAAATGGTACTTAGTCTGAAGGTTATACATTGAATATCATACATTTAAAATGTCCATATCTTGATTTGATCAGTGTACGGTTTTGTTGCTTAAGTGGTTAAAGAGTTTAATTTTCCAGTTATAACCTGTAGTTTGAAATACAGGTGTCTGCCAAGGAAGGTGGGGACCTCCCTTGGAATGGAAAATGCGACCCCCTTCCCTTCAAATTATTACAACTTACAGTTCTTTACAGATAGATAGATAGACAGATAGATATACAAAACAAGGCAGAAAAACAGCAACAGCGGCAGCAACAGCAAACAAAACCCACAAAATCAGTACCAGCCATCTCTCGCCCATTGAGAACTTTCCCTGTTTGGTGCAGTTCCAGTCACAGCCAGCAGGGGCGCTGCTGGCTCCCGGCCAGGCAGGTGCGGTGATTCCCCCGCGCCTGCAGGGGGCGCTGTGGGGCGGGCTCGGCCATTCCTCCCTGTGGTAATGGCGGGCGGGCTGGCAGGAGAGAGAGAAAAGGGGATTCCTGTACAAACTCATAGGAAGCCAATTCTGTGCATTTCGGATGGTGAAATGGGCGTTAGTAGGAACCTCGGAGCGCTGGATGGGATGGCAGAGGTGGATGACAAACGAAATGTAACAGAAACTCGGCAGCCCTGGCAGGACCCGTGGGGTATCCCACTGGACAAGGGGGTGCTGGGTTAAAGTATAGCGAAAAACCCGATGCAGCAGCAGAAAAAAGTGGGGCTGGGCAGTGACACCCAAGCTTCCACAAACGGCCCAGACAAACTCCCTCTAAATGTGGGAAGGGCACTGGGATTCTGGGTTTTCCCTTGAGGAACCCAAGGAGATGGTGAGTCATTTCCAGTGAGATTGGGTCTTCCATAAGGTCCCAGTTCAATGGCTGCTCTCAGGTGTGGGACTGTTCCTCACTCGGGGTCACCAAATATGGCGGTGGTTCACAGGGGTCCCAGGACGAGGGAAGAGATGAGAATCTTGACTCCATGTTTCAGAAGGCTGATTTATTATTTGATGATATATATTATATTATATTAAAAGAAAATTATATATTAAAACTATACTAAAAGAATAGAGAAAGGATTTCATCAGAAGGCTAGCAAAAGAAAGGAATGGAATGATAATAAAATTTGTGACTGCTCACAGCCTTGACACAAGTGGCTGTCATTGTTCATCAAGTAAAAACAATTTCAGATGCTGGATAAACAGTTCTCCAAATCACATTCCAAAGCAGCAAAACATGGGGAAGCTGGAGCTTCTCAGGAAAAAAGATTCTAACGAAGGGACTTTTAATAAAATCTGTGACACTCGGGAGCAAAGCCTCATTCATGGTAGAAGCAGTAAAAGGTGGAATTTCATGGTGGCAGTGAATTCTTCCCACATGAACTGCTGACCAGCCATCTCCCCTCTGATCCAAGAGCGAGAGAGAGTGAGGAGCTGAGCCCAGCCCGCAGGACTCCCCAGCCAAAATCTTTCAGTAACTCTGCCCTTCCCAAGAGAAAAGCCCCCAGCCAAGGGAGTAGCCAGCTGCACCCTTACCTCTCCTCCCCCCATTTTTGTCAGAAATAAATTTGTCTCTTAAGCAGAAACCATTTTTATCTCTTAAGTATTGGTCATTCCCATCTCATAGGCAACAAATGGGACAGAATTCCCTGAGGAAAAGAAAAATAAACAAAGGAAAAATCCTAACCTTCAACATAACTCCTCAAAGTTAATGATTATCAATATTTTCTCAGAAAAAGAAGATCAGGTGATGCAAAGCCTCTGTATTAAATACATCAAATGTGATCAAAGTATTAATCATTAAATAAATTGCATATCTCATTCCAACTAGTTATACAGTATTGGATATAGAACACTGAATCTTTTTAAAGAAATGGTTTTTATTTCAGAGCATTTCTTGATTTTGCTATTTTACTTCACTACTCACTCTTCCCCCCCATTGTGTCTTTCAAAATGAATTTTTTACTAATAGCATAGCTGAAGAAAATCCAACATACGTGTTCCTTGTTTTTATGTTCAGACAAAATGAAAGTAATTCTTTTTTTCTTCACTGTTTGCTGAGACACTGTTGTATACAACCCTTGCCCTCAAGGAAAGGTGAAAAAAAAGTTAATGAGAATAAGTGCAGAAAGTAAGCAGTGCATGTACTGCAAATACTTATGCAAAATAGCTGAGTTTTTTCTACAAGATAAAAGCAATTATCAGTCATAATCAATAGCTGAAATTTTAAATTTAAAAATCTAAACTTCCACCTGCCACTGAGCTGGAAAGGTAGAAGGAAAGTATGTTTTTGATTAGACTTTTAAGTAAGCTGTTGCAATTTTCCTAATCTATACTTCATACATTTAAATTATTTTTATGGCTTTTAGAAGCAGAGGCAATCTGAATATGATGTCTTAAAATACACATAATAAATCAATAAGAAATGGTTTATGCAACATTTGCTTGTTTACAGTGTGTTCTTCTAATAGTTCCACTATTACTCACTAGAGTGAAGAAACACCAAACAGGCTCACAGAGACAAAATGTAGGGTTTGGGATCTGCTTTGTTCATTACTCAAGTACCTTAAAAGAATGTATGTCCAGTCCTCTGTGAGATTAGAGTATTGCCTATGCTGAGCCTTGCTACAGTAAGACTTAAATTTTAATTTGAAATATTCCTGACCAAGAGATTTAATTTGAAATGTTGGCTGAATGCTTACAGCCGTACTCAACAGTCATTAAATACTTTTTATGGAAAAACCTCATAACCTCGTTAGTCTGTCCCTGTCTTTGATGATCAAGATTTTTTCCTTAGAAAATGAAAACTTGCACAGCTCCCCATAGGAGGAGCTGGACCACAGCAGCAGGTCACAGCATCCTTGAGGCTCCCATCTGGAAGTGGGCATTTCCTGGTGACCCTCAGATAGCAAAAATTTTCTGCACTAAAATTTTCTAAGCAAATATGCAGTCTGGGAATAAGTAGAGCCTCTTCTCTTGTGCTGTGAAGGGTTGGCTGAAATGTCTTCTACTGTATTCAAAGCATTTTCTTGTCAAAGATGATGAATGATGCTAAAAAGAAGGTGAGACGTCTCAGGTGCGACTGTGTCCTCCAATTCCCTTTTGAGAGGGTTTTATTCTCACCAAGATGCCTTTTAGACCATCGCAATTAGGTTTAAAAGCAATTTGAATACATAAGTTGAAAATAATACTTCAAATTAACTTCCAGAGGCACCATGGTGCAATCAACAGGGTACTAGACTGGGACACAGGGACCAGTTCAGTTCTGGTTTTGCTCTTGGTCTAATGGATAACCTTGAGCAAGAGACTTCACATCTGTGTTTTCCTGTTAATCTTTTAATCTATTTAAATTGTAAGGACTTGAGGAGGGCATTGTGCCTTGCTCTGTGTTTGTATGGTGTTTAGCACAGTAGGACCTGCTGTAATCTGCTGCTGATGTAATTCATAAAGCTAAACAGCTAATACAAAAAGCAAATAGATCTAAGAGACCAGACCCAAAGGATTATCAGGTTTTATTATGACATGAGATTCAAACCAGACATTTTATTGAGAAAGTTAAAGCCATCTGGAAATTAATTTACAAATATGCAGTCTTCCAATGACCATACTATTAAGAAAAAAAAAATCATAAAAAGCAGTGTGATGTCTGTCCACTCCCCTTTTGTGTTCTTATCTAACAAACCAAGAGATCTGCTCTTCCTCCTGGTTCAGCCGTCAACCTTGAAAAACAAAAGTGGAACCTGAAGATCAATTTAGATTCCTCGTGTTTAAAAGAGTACCAGTACAGTTGACAACTGTATTTTCATCACACTTGCATGCAGTCTACCACTGGTAATCAAGCAAGAGCTAGAAAATAAATTGGGGATCCTGCCATAACAACCCAGTGCTACTGGTTGAGATGACCCAACCATTCCTTTGCATGCACACACTGCATCTCTGCAAGGGTATGTAAGGAAAGCTGTTGGCCCACATGACAGAAATATATTGGCAGTGACAGGCTGCCAATTTTTGTATATAGGCAACTCACTTTTCTCACATATCCACAGATAAAATTAGTATGCTCAACACCGTACAGCACAGGATGGATGTCAGTGATTGCACAGAAGTCTCTCAGGTTAGGTTTGCTTCAAGCAGAAAGCACGCAAATCATTCCCAACATACCTTTAAAGTCTGGCTGCCTGATTGCAAGTGTGAAGACACGCTGTGAAGCAAAGAAGACAAGAAAACTGTATATAGAACTATATAAATATGTTTACCACCAATTTTCTATTTTTGATATTTTTTCATCAGGGTACTGAAATGCTGCCAATTTGTTCAATAGTGCAGTCTCCTCTGAAATATCTATTCTTGCCCAAGACAACTAGTATTTCCACTCAATTTCTAACAAAACCAAAGATGAGCTTATCTGAACAGGCTGAATGGACCTGCTAAATGAAAATGTACTTACTGAAAAACAAAAGAACAAAAAGGATAAAAATTAACATATTTCAGGATTACAAAATCCATTTCTGGCAATCCAGCTCCTTTTCTGCGAAGTCACTTTTCAGTCACTTGGCCCCAGCACATAGGAAGAGGAAACTAAACATGTTTTAGTAGAGGAAACTAAACACATTAAGACATTTGTCATTCATGGAGTAAGCGCTCTGAATTTCTAATACATCTGATTTTAAACCATTCTGTCTTTTAAATGTAGCAAAATTACAGAATCACAGAGTATGCTGCTTTGGAAGGGACCCTCAAATATCGAGTCCAAATCCTGGCCCTGCACAACACCATCCCCAAGAATGCCCCATGTGCCTAAGAGCATTGTCCAAAAACTTCTGTAACTACATCAGGCTGATGCTGTGACCGCTGCCCTGGGGAGATTGTTCCAGTGCCCAACCACCCTCTGGGTAAAAAACCTTTTTCTAATATCTAACCTAAACCTCAAATTTTCATAAATAGTATAAAAAACTTTGCTGGTATCCACCTGGCGACAAATATGAGCAAACTTTGACAGCCAGAAGTAGAAAACATCATAGTAATCAAACCTCTATGAGATCCCAAGTGTCATTTTTTCCAGGACAGAAAAATTATTATCTTCACTGCGCTGGATACTTTGGGGGCTGTTATCTATTAGAATTTTTAAATCCTTTTAGAGTTTCTAAAATTAATACCTGCCATTCTGTTATTGCCACTAGAAAACAGATTCCAAGTGTTGTTTTTACACAGCTGTAATTTTTTGAAATTGTATGTTTCTTTATTTCTTTCCTCTGGAGTTTCACATTTATCCACAGACAGCTTCTTTCAGCTTCCCCGTGATCATTACAGCAATACATGGTCACTTAATAAAGATAGGATTTGGTTTTTAGCCAAACAAATTATTTGTTACTGGTGGAAAATCTTCCCCAAAGGAACAAAAAATGAAATGCAGTTTTCACTTATTTGCATGGCTAGTTTTGTGATTTTATTCATTCTCAAGCAGTAATTAATTGAAGGAATAAATGCTATTCTGCTAAATTTTCTCAAGCATTCCTCCTTTCTCTCTGTAGGTATCTTGCAAGTTAAGACTGGGATATGTTTTATGAGTTTTATTTTAAATAATTTTGGACCCAAAACCTCTGCTTTAGGTAAGTTTTTATGTATAAACAATATATTTACTGAAAAACCTTATAGGAAGAGTGTAAAACACATCTTTCAACAAGGAAACAAGATCACATCCATGTAGAAGCACTACAACAGAGTCTATATTTCTGTACTCTAAATTCATTAAATATAAGTACACTAAGGTCTGGCAAAAATCCTTTTGGATTAAATTCTGATCTTATTAGAGTTTACACATTTTTTTTCCTGTGAAACTCAGATTTCATACATCTACTGCATGGACTTTATTTATTACAGTAGATTTATGCATATACAAAATACTTTGAAGATCAGGCCACTGAGCAAGGGTATACCACAGCCTATTCAATCATTCAAGCTAGAAATTGATTCTGGTGCAATACTCTCAGCTTGTCGCTATTTTACATCAGGCAATTCAACTTGTGCAGGATCAGTACGAAGTTGAAAGGGAAAAAACTCTCTGTTTAAACTTCAGTGATTCCAGATGTTCGAAGAACAAGGAGCACAAACACTATGAAATATTAGGAGTGTTATTATTGTGTAGCATATGATCATAACCCTAAGGAAAAAAGCCACGAAAGAAGCCACAAAAAAAGCATGTTCATGGTAAAAAAAATTGACTCTCAGAGTAAATTTTATATTTTTGAACTTGGGCTGGAGTTTGAGTTTAAAGATTACAATACCACTATAAGTACTATACTACCTGATAGGTAAATAATGAGTGCATCTTCAAATAAAAACAAAAAAAATCAAAACAACAAAAAAACCCAACCAAACAAAAAAAAAACCACACAAAACAACAACAACAACAAAGCTACTCTTTATGATAATAAAACAATTTTGCAAAGCCAAAAATATTCCAAAAAGTCATGGGTAAACTTCAGCATCTGAGCATTTGGGTACCGATGAACTCTAAGCATTTGACCTTTAACCTGTCATTAGTTTATTCCATCTTCCCCCACCATGGGAAACAGCAAGATGCATATGAGAATTTCCATCAGCAATACTGAAATCATTCCCTTCCCCTCCACCTCCCTCCTGACATCTCTGATTTAATAGCCATGGAAAGCTCCATAAGATCATTAAACCCCTGTAGTTCATAGCATCCTTCATATGCTGTAGAAACCAAGATTCCATGGACCAGTAAAATAGTAACCCATTATCCTCAGCTTCTCTTCTAATCACATCTTGCTTTTGACATTTCTAGGGTGATGGAAAATATTTTTCCTGCCCAAAATCGCCTTTTTGTACCTGTCACTGAAAGTTTTATGAAGCCATCCATTGCCATCAGCTCATGGCAGAGAAAGAGAACTAACTCAAATAATGTGATTTGGGTCATGAAACATCTGCAAAATGGCCATATTATTCCCACTTCATGTTCAGAATTACATCAGCTTAATTTTCTAAGAAGGAATGGCAGGGAGTATTATTTGGTTGTTTTTACTGCTATTACCTGTTTTGTGGAGACTATAAACTTCAAACTGAACAACTATGCTATAAAATAGCAAGTCCAGTTCTTTTTATAGGCAGAGCTGTGAAGGAGAACTTTGTTCACACTAAAATAGATAGAGAATTATTCCAGTTGTATAGGAACAACATTTAACAGCTAAAACTGTACAACTTTGTCCCATCACCTCTGTATGATTACTTCCCCTCACGCTTCTTATCAGGAGAATATTGTAGAGTTAATGTGAAACATTTTGCAAGGCATTTAGATCTAGTACTAAGAGAATTCCTTAGCCGTTTCACATTTACTTTCTTTTGAGTGAGATTGAAGAAATCAAGAAATCATGAGATGAAGCTCTATAAGAATTCTCAGAAATATATATTAATATAGATGAAAAATATATAAATTTTCCATAATGTATATTTATATATATATATATGTGTGTGTGTGTGTGTGTGTGTGTGTGTGTGTGTTTGTGTGCAAAAATTCTCATTTCCATTGGTCTTGAAAATGCATACATGTGGTGGGAAGTTGCTTTTAAAAGGGTTATTGACATAAAAGTATCAAATTTAGACCCTGACAACGGGAACACCCAAAACTATTTTGCTCAGCATCATGATGCTAAACATCCTTTATAAGAATACACACAGAGAAAACATGAGAACTGTCAAATATAGACTATCATTCTTCCTTTTAAAAGTGGACTTAAGCTGTAAAACCTGAATGTAAACGATTTAATAAATTTCAAAATACTAGACATGAAAAGGCAAGGATGTCACTTCACTCATATGAATGTTTGCTCAGGTGGAAGATGAGACAGGCCTCATAAAACAGTGCTTTGTCAGTCATCCCTTTGATAACATTATCAAAGAAAGCATATGGGCTTTCTTCAGTAAAAGCCAACAGCAGTAAATTATCAGTCTTTTATTTATAAAACTTCAAGCAGTTGTTTTATTTCAGGAAAGAACAAAAATTTAGTACTAGATCAAAATATTTTAAAATATAATAATTAGAGATCAGGAAAAAATATGTGTTGCTGCTGCAATCTCGTACTGGAGACTTTTTTCCTCTCTTTTACAAGACCGTCACCCTTGCTTCACCTTTCAGAAAATCAAAGAGGCAGCATGCAGAAACGCATATAAGAATGGTTATGTAAACTAGATAAAATTATGTAAGTACCTTTAAAATGACAGAAAAATTTAGATAAAACATTGTTTTCTCATTCCTTGATTATGCCACACCAGCGTCCAATTTTGTCTGACCAGGTTCTTTGACATATTCTATGCAGAGAGGCTGTAACATTTAAAATCAAATTTACTTTTTTGAAGATATTTGGTGTTCTGTGAGATTTCTGATTTAGTAGAGATATTTAAAAAAAAAGAATTCACAATACAAATGTAAGTTATACAGAACAAAATATAGCAGTTCCAGCACACAGTTCAATCACAATGCCAATATGATTCCCAATAATGTGCTCATTTGAAATGATAGTGGGTGTTTCCAATCTCCAGGAAGGAATAAGAGGGTTGAAGCCAGCTCACGTCTGTTACACTCTTCAAAATTGTTTTGCTAGTTATCTAGTTTTGGAGAGATTTTCTTGTCTCCAAACATAATAAAAAAAACCCATCACAAACTGCATGGAGCTCTTTAGAGTAATAGGAAACACTGATCACAGCCCTACATCTGAAAGCCAGATTTCCCTACAGAGTTTGTGAAGGACTGTGGAAGCCTAAGCCATATATTAAGAAAATAAATAGCTACACAGAGAAAGAGACTCAATACTAATGTTGTAAAATATTTCTCTTTACATAGACAAGCTTCAAATCCCTGATTATTTTTGCTGCATTTAGTTTCTGTCACTATTACATGTTCTGACAAAAATGCATTAAAAATTAACATTGAGCAGCATAATATTAAGAAGCTCTGTGAAGGACTTGGGGTCCAGGTGGGCAACAAGCTGTCCCTGAGACAACAGTGCCCTGGGGACCAAGGAGGCCAGTGTGATCCTGGGACGCATTGGGAAGAACATTGCCAGCAGGTGAAAGGAGCTGATCCTGCTCCTCTACTCAGCCCTGCTGAGGCACATCTGGAGCGCTGTGTCCAGTTTTGGGCTACTCAAGACATGAGAGACAGGGAGCTCCTGCAGTGGGTCCTGTGGAGGTTACAGAGATGATGGAGGGATGGAGCTTCTCTCTTATGAGGAAAGGCTGAGGGAGCTGGGGCTGTTCAGCCTTGGGAAGAGACGAGTGAGAGGGAACTCCATCAGTGTCTGTCAGTGCCTGCAGGGAGGGGTCAGAGCAGGGACCAGGCTCTGCTCAGTGGGGCCCAGCAATGGGACAAGAGGCAATTGGCAGAAATGGATGCACAGGAAGTTCCACCTGAGCATGAAAAAGAAATTTTTTTCCTGTGCAGTGATCACATAGCGGAACAGATTGCCCAAAGAGTGTGTGGAATCTCTCTCACTGGAGAGATTGAACTTTCTGGACACAATCCTGTGCCATGTGCTCTGTGATGACCCTGTTTGGTTGGGACTGGATGACCCACTGTGGTCCCTTCTAACCTGACGCATTCAGAGACCCTGTGATTCAAATTTCCTATTAGTACTTACTTGACCTTCTCTGATGCTCAGTACATTGGCAGAAGGTTTTATTCAGCCTATATGAAACCATCAAAATTTTCTGATAATAGATTGCAGACACTTTGTTAAATAGAAGGAAAAATGCTCAGGGCTAACTGGCATCTGAGATACTGACATGTTTTCAGTGGACAAAACACAGCAAAATATCAAAATCAGTGAGAAAAACCAACCCAAACCCAACCAAAAAGCCCTCACAAGCTGTGTAGCAATCTTATGTAAAAGTTACTTATAAAAATAGGTAATTCTATGAAACCAGCTGCCAAATTGGAAATACAAAACTTTTAAAAAGAAAATTAACATTTTTCATTAATTCCTAGGAGCAACAGAGAATATTTAAGACCTTCAGAATTAAAAGACTGACATGTTATAGAGAAGCATCAATGTGTAAATGACCTAGTGAAAGGCAAGAGACTGTGTCCTGAACTCTTATCTTTCATTTCCATAAAAGTCTTGACATGCAGACAGATTTGCAAGACTGGTGTAGTGACATAACAACATATTTCTCATTAGAGCACTTGTTCACCACTTAGCTTTTGCAAGTCTCCCAAGATGTTTTGCACATTGCACATAATAAGCTTTAAAGTGCTCATAATATCCATCATTTTTATTTTACATGATACAATGATGGTAGAACATTGTTGTTATGCATATAAAAGATTCAATATCATACTTGATGTCTTTAATGTTAAAAGAAATAGAGGGAAAAGCTACTTTTCTGCAGCTTGGATAATAACTTCTTTATTTCAAGTACTTAAATTTGCCATCCTTATTCAACCACGTGTACCAGTCTTTTTTGTAATGGTATAAGCTTTAGTTTGAGTAGATCCAAACTACAACTACAGATTATTTTTTACATTTGAGAACTAAAAATCTGGCAGAGTTAAACTCAAATAATACCTCAGCTCTGTTTTTCCTATGCAAAATCTATCACCATGATAACATTAAAAAAACTATACATTTCTGTGATATCACTAAATCCAGAAGTATATATGCCAGCGGTGAAGGCATGTATCTTTCTGCATCAGCCTGCCAGCCATTTAACAATGGATAAATTATTAGTTACACTCTTCAGTGTGTTACTCCTTGGGGTCACTAAATGCACATTGGCTTTTTACAGTGGAAGAACATATACCAAAAAATCATACAAAATTTAAAAATACCCATTACACATCTCTTTATATATCTTGATATGTCTTGATATATCAAAAGGCTGTTTATAGGAGAGCACTTTTGACTTATTCCTTTGCTGTTCTGCAGTCTTAGTAATTCTGGCCTTTAAACATCTTTACCTCTTCTCACACACCCACTTACTTTCTAGTTTCAAAAAACATGGAAATATCCCTTATTTGTTCTCTTTATGGTGAACAGAGCAAGTTTCAAGGCATTCTCAGTAAAGGAAATATGTAAATTCATCTTGTTCTTTTCCTCTCTTTCACATTTTTCCTGCTGTAGGACAGCAGTTACAGTGGCAGCAGCCTGTATGGTTAAAATCCAAGTTCAAGGTGGCAAAGGTCCTTGTACTGATCAATGGAAGTTAATCTACCTCATCTCCATAGTGTTCACAAAACATGCTGTAACCAGCAAATACCTTTGTTGATATTCACTCAAAAGTGTATTAGGATTATTGAACTGTTAGCTTTGAAGTTCAAACAAAAAATAGCCACACCTGTCATGACCACATTACCTCCCCTCCACTAAGAATTCCTAAACAAGCAGCTGCAAAACTACAGGATATATCAATTAATATAGAAAACAAGCATTTTGTTTGAACCAGTTCACCCAGGGCAAGATGATGATGCTGTTGCACTCCTCAGCTTCTGGCAAAATCCCACACTCTCCCTGCAGCTTCAAGGGCCATTTGTCTCCCTTTCTTCCAGTGATGTGATCTGACATGGTTGGCTGAGAAGATCATTTAGCCCCTCCACTTTATTCAGAAGTACATCAGACCAAGACAGCCTTTCCTCTACATGCACCAGGATTTTTTCATTTTATGGAAGGAGTCCACCATTTTATGACAGAGCGGCATTATTTGTGGTAATAATCACCATTCTTCCCCTTTGGCTCACAGCTTTCTTGATGCCATCACACTCTTAGGCTCTCAGGCAGCCCTGAGAGAAATGCTGCTGGTTCCAGTGCCCCCAGAGGCACATCAGAAAGCAGAGCCCCCTGTCATTACATGCTCCTTTTGAAAGAGCCATTCCTTGCAAGTTTTTGTGTTGTGACTGACTGACACAAATTTCTTGACGCTGCCATATCCACATGTTCTCACAGGCAATCCTGTGATTTACTAGCCCTTTCTTTGGACCAAGAAATGTTCAGTAAAGAATCATACAGTGAATCACAGAATTTTTTGGGTGAAAGGGACATCTCATTCCATTCCCCTGCCTTAGGCAGGAAACCTTCCACTAGACCAGGTTCCTCCAAGCCCAGTCCAACCTGGCCTCGAACACTTCCAGGGATGACGTCAGAGACTGAAATGTTATGGTTAATGTCTTAAAACTGCATTATGGCAAAACTGCATAAAGAAGTTGTGACTGCAGAAGCCCACCTTAGGATGCCTGACTGGAACTTTGGACAGTGAGTTAAGCTGCCTAAGGGAAACTGAGGTAAGATAAATGTGACATTTAGGTCAAATTTCCAATTATCTCAGGTCTAGGGAGAAGTAAACAAGGCTAAGGAAGAAGAGTACATACACTAGAAAGCCAAACTCAGTCAAAACCCCATTTTCAGGATGTCCTGAAAATCATCCCTGGCTGTGTTTGTGGTGGGGGAGGCTATAGCCCACAGGCTCATCCGCTGAGGGCAGGTTTGCAGGTTTGCACAGGTTCCCCCACAACCAAGGCAGAGGGAGGAGAGTTTTGGCTATATGGTGTAACCTCTGGTCAGAGACAGTGAACATCCAACCTCCTCACCCCAGGAAGGCCACATCCACAGGACTTTCACATGAGAGGCAGCTGAGGGGGTGTCATCAAAGACCCCTAAAGCTCCCCCCAGACTTCTTCCTGAGGCCTTGCATAAGAGCACTGCATGTGTTGCAAGTAGTGCAACAAACCCGGAGTCTGCTGCAAGAGACAGTGTCAAAATTGCTCACCCTCCAGGGGAGGCACCTGACCCAAATGTATATTAATCCATGGGACTCTACATTTTTGGGGGGAACCTCACTACCGAGAAGACCTGATGGAGAGGATCAACAGGACGTCATTGGGATCCATGGAGTGGTGGTGTTTTCTCTTTCCCCACCTATTTATTATTCTATTTATTTTTCTCTCTTTCTCTCTCTTTCTCACTCTCTCTCATTTACTGTTAAATAAAATCCATACTATTGACTTTGGCATATGATCTTATTTGTACCTAGCTCAGGCAGAGACATTGCTCTAAAAACTTTAATTAAATTTTATGGCTTTATGTTGTTTTTTATATGCTTGTATATTGGTTTTTTTCTGTTACTCGAGGGAGGATTGAAGTACTGAAAGGTTTAATTGTTGCAATACAACGTGAAATGAACGACACTGACACGCTGAGATGTCCAAGGAAAAAAAGAGCACATTTATTTCCTGACCTTGATATTTATAGAATTGCAAAGGTGACCATGGATTGGAGCATGAAATTGCTAGCTCTCCAACCACACTGGTCAAACCTGCAGTGCATCAATTATTTATGAAGATCTTTATGAAGGACTATGCAAAGATGTATGAATTCATATTTTATATATAGATACTTTATCTATATATATGTATATTTTATATATAGATACATTATTTTATCTATTAACATCAGATCTGTATAATATATACTTTTTACACTTTATAGGATGGTTAACATGTATAATTTATATAATACATAAATCCTTTAATCAGCACTATCCTGCTCCTGCACCTTGCAGGTAGTCATGACTTTTGAAGGCAAATCTAATTTGCCTATTGTTTCAACCCTCAAGAGAGTTTCATAGCTGTACTAATTAATGACTTTGTTTTTAAGAGTGTGGTAGCTCCATTCCCTGTGAAGGGCCACAGCCTTCCCAGCACAGTCATCACTTCTCTTCTTACCACCCTCACAAGTCTTTGTCATAACCCAGCTCTCAGCCCTTTCACCACTGGGCTCCTCTGCACCTGATGGTAATCCTGGTCTTTTGAGAGCAATACCCCATTGCTTTTACTGATGCTGTTGTTATTTGTGCTTGAGGCACATGCAGCCTGTGCTCCAAAACCTGGATCTTTCAGCTTTTGTAGCAATCAGGACAGTCTAACAGGACAGTCTTGATTCCAAACTCTGAAGCTTACTTTCAGCATTGACCTAAGGACGAGGTAACATACAACATACAACAAGCCTGTGCCAACAGGCTTAAAGGTAGCTCTAAGATTCCCCAAAAAACATGAGAAAGTGAATCTTACAGCCCTGAAATTATTCTTTCCCATTTAGAAAGAAAGAATAATTTTCATTCTGCTGGTAAGCTATGAAGGGCTCTGTACAGAGTGCTCTACAGGTCAGTTCTCACCCCCTGCTATAGGTAAACATCTTTCATCACGTATTTAGACTAATAGCTTTCATGAGACTACAGATATACTAATCAAACCCCAAACCTGAGCAGCACTCAAATTCTCTAAAGGACTATAGAAAATATTTACAATAGTCTTTCGGAATATTTCCAATAAGTGTTAAAAAATCTCAAGGTCTTCAAACAGCATTCAAATAAAACCCTCCAAACAGTAAAATTATCTACACATTTTTAACTGTCCAGATGCTTCAGTATCACATTTCAAAGCCTTATACAAAAACCCCAAAGACATATGCAAAATAGGCCTAAAGAAATAAAAGGTAAAACTAAAGTTCTTGTGCAGCTAGAAAAGTAGAGATAACCCTTCCCCTAGCAGAAATGATGAAACTACAGGACCTTGTAGAAGCTTCTTGCTAGAGACATATGAAGAGGCTTTTGAGTTTATTCGTCACTTGTACTCTGAAAAAAAAAAAAAAAGTGAAAGGAAAAAATAGACTGAGGGCTCAAAATACTGTAGAAATAGAGAATGCAATCAGGTTGTCAGTTCTTTTCTCAAAAAACTGTTCCACAGCTCCAATGCATCTGCAATCAGATGAAAACTCTGCAATGTAACAAGAGCTCTTTCAAAGCCAGCAGACTTATTATATGATTCTTTTGAATCTCGCAAGAACTCCCTCCTCCCAAAAACACCTTTTATATTTTGTAGACAGAAAATCATAACTTTAGAAAAGACACAACATATTTTAAATAATTTGATTTAGTAAACTATGCTCTCAAAAAGCAAGAGACAAGTATTTCCTCTCTTTTTTCATGACTGTTTATTTGAGTGAGTCTTTTTCAATACTTTTGCACTTTCATAAGAAATGTGAAATTCTTCCCAAATATTTTTTTGACAAGTAAGTACACAGCATGCTTTCTTCAAAGGCTTCTTTTTTCTAGGGTGCTACAGCTATCACTTTTTTCAGAGCTTTTCAAAGCATCCAATGCCAGCAGAGATAGCAATATCTAAGTCCTTACAGATACTGTACTGATGTTCCAGGTCACAGTGGCAATCAAGTCAATATAAAATTACTGAACTTAACCTTTTGACTTCTTTGCACAGTATCTTTTGAACTCTGCAATTTTGGGGTTACTTTAGGGGTTTCTGAGTTTTCTTCCTCTCCCATCACTGGAGAGGAAGAAAACTCAGTTTTTCATTACATGAAAAACTTTTCATATTGCTTTTACAAGGCTGTTCTCTATGACTGCAGCAATGTTACCGAGTGACATTCATGATGAAAGCACTAGCTTCAAAAAAAAGTCAGTTTCTAACCACACAGTTTACTCTGTGTATTCTCTTTTGTTTATCAGAATACCTCTAATAATTTTGGAACTGTAAAAGCATCTCTTTAATTGAACATCTATTGGAAAAGCAGAAAAGAGACTTGGGTCCACACCTTGTGAGTGAGAAGGGAAGCAGAGGGAGGAGGAGATGAGTTGCATTCTCACAAAGACAGGTCATGCCTGGGAATTAATTTCCTATTCCAATAAATTTTGAAACATAACTTGCCTGCAGAATTCATCAGAACAAAAGCACATTTTTTTGTAACTAAGTGCTATAAAATTATTTTTCAATCAGCTATTTCAATTCCTTCTTGAATACCTGGCATCAAAAAATAAAACAATTTAACCAAAACCACTTCCACTTTAGTCTTATTCAAGCCCAAAATATGAAATGCTTGTCTCCACAGAGAAATGAAGTTATTACTGTCCCCAAAGCCATATTTTTGTGAGAATTCAAATAGGAGTGAGTTAATATTTGAAAGCACAAAGGGGTTTTGCTAATTTTTTTTTACTCTATACCTTCAAATTTCACATGGAGATTTTGCAAAAAGGTTTTTTATTGACATATTAACACAGTGGTATTTTTCTAATGAAAATGTATTTTTAGTCCTCAGTTAAACATTTCAATGTTTAATATTAACAGTATTTTTAATATGATCCTTGCTTATTTTTTTTCCTGCCATCAGGATCATAGAATGCCAGCATTTGTAATTATAAATTATAATAATTATTGGGCATCACAGACTGCAACTCTTGGCCAAAAGCCTCTGTATTTGATGAGGTTAAAGGTGATGCCCATGTCATAATTACATAATCTATTTATAACTGTATTGATTGTTTCTTCCCTGATAGGAAACTTCAGAGAAATCACCACCCAAACTATGGTGGGCTGACATTGGCCACCTGGCTCCCACCAGCCACCTTCTCACTCCTCCTCCTCAAACACAGGGAGAAAACAAGATAACAAAGCCTGTAGGTTGAGATAGACAGGGCAATCACTGAACAATTAGCCATTACAAGAAAAACAGATTTGACCTAGGGAAAGTTAATTTGTTGCAAATTAAAAATAAAGTTGGCTGGTGAGAAACAACATTCTTCACCCTTCTTTTTTCCAGGCTCAATTTCACTCATTCATTCTTGACTTTTTCACGTCCTCTTCTCCAAGCTCTGAGGTTGTATGAAAAATGGGGTCAGCCCATGACAGCTGCTACAACAGACTATGTGGTGATTGCATTTCACAGGGAGGAGCAATCCTTGTGCACAGGGGTTATCTTTGGGGGTTTAAAATTTAATTTTTAAAATTAAAAATCAATATAGTTGGACAATGTTTTTCTTTAAGTAGACTACTTTTTAAAAATTTGCTGCTGTTGTTGGAACAGACTGTCTAATGCATTGTGTCAAAATTGTAAATTATAACTAAACTGAGAGAAGGAAAACATTTAAAATGAACACTTTCTCCTCACCCCAGTTCCCACATCATTACAAAATGACCGGCTACGTTAATATTTATTTTCTTTGAAGAAACTTGGTACCTCCTGTGTAGCTTTTCTAAAAAGGATGGCAGAGGGAATGGCATGGTGTCTTCCCACCCCCAGGCCTGTGATCTTTAAGGATTTTCCTGAGATACAAGAGGATCCATTCCTGTCTTTTTTCAATCCATTGCAAACATCTGAATCTGTATCTTTCATGCATAAAGAAAATATATCTAAAGATCCCTTTTTATCTTTAATAATTTCACAATTTCTTATGATCCCAATGAAGTACCTTTAAAATCAAAAAGTCTAGAAAAAAAACCAAGTATTTTGATCCCACTTACTTCCTCAACCTCAAAGATTCCCATTTTGGGAAAACATAAAATTAATCCTTATTCTCACATGACTTCATGTTTTTTGTTCCGTTAGAGTTTTGAGGTTTCCATTTATGGTCAAAATCTCTTGCGTGTCTGATTCTCCCAACAAAAATTTGCAGTTTGAAATTAGATTATGAGGATACACCAAACAAATAAAAACTTCAATTTTTTTTTTTCAGGAAACATGCACCTTACAGATTCAAGTTTTTTTTCCAGGAAACATTCATTAAACATCAGTTTCAATCCACAAACACCTCCTCCAAAAACACAGGTCAAATCCTTAGGAACAGGATCACTTTGCACCCAAATATTGAAATTGACCTCTTTCAAGCAGGTTTTAATTGTTTTTATTGAAAAATGGACCTTTAACTTCTTTTATTATTCCCCACAAGACATAGCACAACACTTTACTTCTCATACACTTCTTGCTGGATATTGGAGTCACTTCTCCATAATGCCGTATTCCAGCAAGCTTCTACCATCTCCAGCAAGAGATTTTTTTCAAGCATATTTTAGTCTTTGTTACTTTGGGGTGGTTGGGTTGGATTTGAATATTCAAAAACCCTAGTAACTTAGTTAATTGGAAGATATCCGCCACTGGTCAGCTTCTTCCCCAGCACCTGTTTTTCCTCATCATTCACTACTTTCACACCAACATTGCTGGTGAGTTACAGACCTGGTTTCAGAGTTGATCATTTGCATAGCATCCCCTCTAGGGCAGCAACAAAAACATGAATCAGTTATCACCTTGTCTCAAGCTGTCAGCCTCAAAGCCTAAGTGAAAATACTGAAACTGGCATATACAAGAAGTAAAATCCTTGCAATAATTGCTATCAACTCATGCTACCTCACATTCAGAATACTAGGCAAAAGTATTTATATACAAAAATATGTACTCTGTACCAAGCAGATTGGTTAACAATGGAAGCTTCTTTATTTAGCATGAATAAAGAAGCTTTAAAGAATTTCATTAAAAATCAGAATGGGTCTACTAGGCTGCCACACTTACTTTTGATCATGCATCTCTTCCACTTGCATATTCAAGATAGCCTTCACAGTCATAAGTATTTTCTCAGTATAAAGATTTTGTTTCAATAGAACTTCTAGAGATGTGGCAAATGTCTATAATATGAAATTATTATTAGTGCTTAGTATTTTCTTCCACAATAGCACAAGAGAGTCACGAGGTTTGAGGCTGTGAACTTCCAGGTTACTGTATTCTCTCCTGGGACTGAAATTCTTCAGTGGTCATTAAAACAATCATGATATTACAATTGCATTCCATAAACCCAGTGTAATTGCACTATAATATGAGCAATATGAGATCTAAACAAAAATAACATTCTCATCCAAGTTATTCTTTAGGTTTCTATATCTCTCCAACATACTCCTCCTCATCCCTTAAACTGAAGGTGGGAAAAATCTTGGGAGGGAACACAATCCCAACAGCTGACTCAAAACTGACCAAAGGTATTTCTCACACTATGCAACATTTACTCAGGTATAAAATCTAAATTAAAGGAGGAGGGGTGGCATTTGTTATTATGACATATGTCTTCTGGAGAAATCAGAAGCTCTTTTTCCAAGGAAGTGGCCAGACATTGCCTGTTGATGAGAAGCAGAGAATAAATTCTCTCTTTTCCTTTGCTTTCATGTGCAAAAGTCTTTCTTGTTGCTTTATTAAACATCCCTTTTCTTGACACAATTTTTTTTTCCATCTTATTTTCTCCACCCTTTGTCCTGATGAAGAGAAGAGAGATGGCTTGGTGGCCAACTGGTGTCCAGTCAAGGCCAATCTACCACATTCTTAACACACAATCTACCTCCTTTATTACCTCTCCTCCATTTTCTCAATACTTGGGTTTGATTGTAAAGGGTGAGAAAGAGCTATTGTGTCAGAGGAGAGCTAGCTCATTAACTTGGGGATTTCACTATTAATGGAAGATCAGGTGGATTAGTGAACATTTGAATGCATAGTTCAATAAAGAAAACAAAACAAAGTATGCACAAATAAACTATACATTTTGTTATCTAGGCTAAAACATGAATGATAGGTAAAAAGTAGACTAAAGTTTGTTATTCATCAACAGTCTCTACTTGTTGATCACTGTGTCATAATGCAGAGTTCATCTGTAAGAAGTACTGAGCCAGACAATGAGAACTTTGCTTAAGAGGTGTAGAAGCATCTCACCACAACTCTATTGATTCACGCTGTCCATATAAAATCAAACACACCCATAAATCCTAAATGCCAAAGCCACCCTAAACTCTAAACCCCAAAGCCAGCCCCTCCAATTCTCTCCTCATCCACACTCTCCAACTACCCAAAACCTTGAAATAACCACTGGATATTAAGATATTGGTAACCACTGGATACTAACTATTTCCTGAATTTGTCTTGACAACTGTGCAAACTAAATGAATTTTTGCTGATACTTTGTCATCATCAAATAAGTCTTGATTTCACGCCCAGAGGCTGGGATTTATTTTCTAAAAAGAAACTTTGACACTAAAATCTTTCACACACAAGCCCCAAAAGACATTTAATTAATGATTCTGATAACTGATGAGGCAAACTATGAGCTCTGAAGCTAACTATCTTCTTCAGAATTTATGTAGGTGATTAGGAAAAAAACCCTATGGGCAGAGGTGTTGCCAGTATGATTGGTGATAGGCTATTTATCATAAGCCTGAACACTGCAGACTGTAACACATGGGAGTTTAAAAAACATATTGCGCAGGGATAAAGCTAATACAGTTTAAGCATGAATTCAAAAAAAATTTTCCACAATGGAAAGAAATAACCAGCACCACTTACGTTGGACAAAAACATGAGAAAGAATTCAATGTACTAAAAATGAGATTTTTGATGTGAATTTGCTATAAAACTTTTGTATTATGCATTATTGAATTGTTATGATGTGAGAGATAATATAAATTATATTAAGCCAAAAAGGGGAAAAATGTTAGAAGGGAAGACAAGAATTCATCTTTCAGATATATAGACAGAACTTCCAGTACAGAGCTGTTTAATTCTTCAAGAAATAAAAGCAGAAGATTTTTGAGAGTACTTAAAATAAGTTAACCAAAAATTAATGGCTTTTCAGGTAAAATTAATTCAGATCTGTAAGCAGAGAATCATGCTATAAAAACATCATATGCAAGCTCCTTGATGGTTGAAAATAATGGAAGTTTTTATAAAGCAAATCAGGTCGAGTAACTAGATACACATTCACAATATACCTTTACATATTTCTTTAAAGGAGGACATTTTTCCCTATCTGAAATTTATAATGATCACACACGTGAACATGCATATATAAAAAGAAAAAATTCTAACTCATCAGTCTTTGCTTGCCACATGCTCTTTCTGGTAAAAGTAGAGGCATTCCCTGGAGGCATGCAAGACACAAACTACTGTTAGTTCTGCAAAGCATTCAAAGGAAAAAAAAAAATCTTGGTTTTAGTAAGGGTTTGGTCCCTCACTCCAAGCAAGACATTGGTGTGCTGGAGTGTGTCCAGAGAAGGCTGGGGAAGGGTCTGAAGTAAAATTCTGATGAGAAGAAGATGAGTGTAAAGCCCTAGCTTTACAGTAGGGCTTAGCAGGTTTTTAGAGGATTTATTGTGGGTAGTGCATTGAAGAAACAACAGAATTCCCAGTAGATTAAATAACAAACAACTTTTCCTTGCAAACTTTAGAACACCCAGATATAATAAGGCACTTTGCAAACTTCCACTTGTCAAACATTAATAGATCCAAACAAAACAAGGCACTTTTTGGTCTGTGTTACATGTATTTCTAGAAGAAGGAGATGACTCCCTCCTGTACTGAGGGAGCTGGGAGTCTTCAGCCAGGAGAAAAGAACACTCAGGGAGGACCTTAATGCTCTCCACAATTCCCTGAATAGAGGATGCAGCCAGGTGAGAGTTGGTCTCTTCTCCCATCTAGCAAGTGAGAAAAGGAAAAAATGGTGTCAAGTTGTACCAGGGGAGATTTAGATTTGATATTAGGAAAAATTTCATCACTGAAAGGATTGTCAAGCCCCAGAACAGATTTCTTATGGCAGTGGTGGAGTCAACATTCCTGGAGGAATTTAAAAGATGTGTAGATATGGCACTTGGGGACATGGCCTTGGCTTAGTGGTTGGACTGGATCTTAGGGATACCTTTCAACCTGAATGATTGTACAGTTCTAATAAGGAATCAAAATGCAGTTCTTTGACACAGCACTGTACTCAAGCTATAAAATTTAATTTACCAATGAATATCCAATAGCTTTTTGCTACATTGGTGGACAAAATTGACATAAAAAGGGGTTATCAAAAACTTGCAGATTTTACATCCATCAGCAGTGATTCCTTCCTCAAATACCTTCAACACAAACAATTAGATTTCAAGTGAAACTAAGGAATATTTGGAGTTTTATAGAAATCAGCCTTTTATAATTAACAACTTACTAAGACTACAAGAACATTGCGAGTCTTCCATGATTTCATATTTGTGTGTTGCAAAACAGATTTCCATACTGTCTATGTGAATAAAAAATTTTAGCTGGAGCAGACTTTAGCAAGGATAATTTAAGGGGACATTTCTGAGGGATAGGCTGAGTTACAACCAGTTCCAGTTGAAACCAAGGTAATGTGAAAGAGCTACCATTATCTTACAAAGAAAGATCTTAATAGCTCACCTAGAGTTTTCTTTAGCCTTTACAGTGTTCATAATTTATGAAGTGGCCTTACTGTAGCAGGTAGTGAAGATTCAGAGTTTGAAAAACAATTTGGGAATTAATTATACTGCTTTAACTTCCACACACATCTTTCAAAAATGCAAACATATCTAGTTAAATCAATTTTTCATTCTTCAATGCTGCACTGTGAGAATATTCATACATCAAACATTGGCACAAATAACAACCACACTCTTTAGTGCTGGAGACACATTGCTACATTATAGGTCAATTATACTGATATGTATACCCATGTGTTTCTCTCTCCAGAATCAATTGGCATTTCACAAGCAAGCTGAAAGAAGGGTTTATATTCACAAATTTAAATACTTTTCCGCCAGCAAAACCCACATGAATAAAGATATTGATCACAATTAGACAGATAAAAACACGCACAGTGCATTTGTTTTTCTCAGTGGAGAAGGAGTTATTGATTCACTGTAAAGATGGGTGGCTTGGAATTTTTAAAATGTGGTGGAGCTTCCAAAGAATAATACAAAACTAAAATTAATGTGCATATTTATTAACTATTACAATGAGCTATTAAACATTGCTTTTACTGTGACTCGATTCATGTGAGGTGTCTGTTCTGACTTCTAACATTAAGAAAGGGAAAAATCATCATAGTATAAAATAAAATAATAGCTTAACATTTCACATTAGCTAGTTAAGGTTACACATCTTCTCCCTGACCCCTATTCTGTCATTGTACAGGTATTTTGACACAAATAGAGGATCTAATTAATCTCTTCAGTATCACAGAACACAGGATCCCTTTTGATCTTTCAGACTGAAAGGGCCTTGCTGTATGAAGATCTGAATAATAAAAATTTTGAACATACCTACCCTATGATCTGTAAAGAGGTTCCAAATCAAGGAAGTGTTCTAATAACATGTTTTTACAAATGGAGACTTAATTTATCCATATTTTATCTCTCCATTGGCTAATTCCCATGAAAACAGAAAAAACTCCTTGTTAGGATATTTGGATAACACGGCAAACAAAGATGAGGTCTAAGAGACAGTGATGTATGCAAAAATTAGCCTCATTGCTATTTAAGGAGATTGAAAATTGTATTTGAATTGCTAAAATTTTATTCTTGTTCTGGTTATTCAGGAATACTTCTCTGGTATTTTAATTGTAATTCATACTCAATAAACAAATTCAAAAAAACTAATACAGTCAGGCATATGCAATTGATGCAATGACTTTTAATTAATTATTAAAAACATGGTGTTATGAAGCACATCCTAAAACCCTTTATAAATCTTTTCCCAGAGTGATTTTTTTTTAATCTGTATTGATAAAAAATAAGCTCCTTGCATTGTAAAACTTTTCTTTGTTCCTTATCACAGAATTGTACATTTGGAACAGATTAAAAATCGACAGTAACAGATTAAGTTCTCTAGAGATATGTGACATACTAGCATCCTAAAGAACAGAGCAACAAATCCAGTCTCCTCTGCTGTGTTTCTGCACTGGTAGCATCAGCTTTCTTCCAAGCTATACGCAACATGGCAATTGGCTGAGAAATAGAGATTTTAGTTTTATTGCTGCTGCTCTGAAATTGATATTTCAAGAGTGGGCTTACCCTAGACTGTTAAATTGCAATATTTAGAGGCTTAGCACTCATTTGGAGACTCAGCTGTTTTGTTTAGCAGCTACCAAAGCCAAAGTGCTGCCTGTTTGCCCTTCTGTCACCAAGCAGCAAGCTAGGAAAAGAACAGCTGATGAAGAAGTCGACATATTGATGAAAATATCAGCAAATGAAGAGAGAAAACATTTTATGATCCACAGTCAGAAAAACTCTACTATGAGGAAATATGCACTGTGTCAAAGGCCTACTAAACTTTTCCTGCTACAGTTAGGGACCACTTGCTAAATATATAAACCAATGATGAACAATTTTTCACAATCTAAAAGAGAAGAAAGACATGTCCTGAAACAAAACATGTTTTTGAATTAGGCAGTGTTTCATTCAGTCAAGTATTGCCATTTCACATAATAATGGGACTGTGAGTCCCCATCTGCCTTGAGGTTTTTTTGCAAGGCTTTTCCTTTAATAAATTCTCTTAATTTTTTTTCATCTCCCCCTTATTTCCCTTATATTAAACACTTCTCCTCCTCTGCCATATAGAAATCTGAATCCTTCCTACAGTTTCATTTCTTTATGGCATGAGCATTCCAACAGTTTCTTGTGGGCAAAGTCTGGTTTGGTTTCCCTTGTGTCATGTTATCCCTACCTGAAGTTTATTTGAGACCTGACTGTCTTGATTGTCCCCCTTGCTCTTTACCTGTTCAACAGTTCAATACATTCTATTCTGCAGGTCATGCATTCCAGAGACTTCCATTTTAATTCCAAGTCAAACAACATTTCACTGAGTAAAAAGATGCCAGAAAAACGAATGATGTTCAACAGGTTATAACCAGTGTAAAACTTCAAGTAACAAACTGGCAAGGTTTGGTTTACAGCACTCTATGGACTGACAGAGAAAAGACAAAGTCCAAGAAGTATACTACAAGGAAAAGGAAGAAGAAACAACCAGTTTATATTTTAAAAACTTTTTAAACTTTTTATTTTAAAATCACATATTCAAGTTAAAGGAGGAAAATTTATATGTGCTGGATAAAAGAGTCAACATAATATTCTTCACAAGGTAGAAGAATTTCAGCTAGAAAAATACGATCAAAATATGCACAGTGTTTTTGAATAATACTTCCAAATCTTTTTCAGCTCAAAGTAGAAAGTATGAGATTTTACACATTCATAGCCTTCAGTAAGTACTGCAGTTCTTAATAAGGTTTGAAAAGTGACATTGAAACCACAGAATCTATTTCACACTTATATGAATGAAAATTAATTATATGAAAATTAATTATATATATAAGATATATACTCCACAGGTATTATTTAGTAGGAGCAACAGGTAAGGATCAAGGGAAGCCAGTCCCTAAAGACTCTGGTTAATTTAATAGAAGGTCTCTAAAAGCTCAGATAAGTGGATATCTATTTCCCTTCTGAGTAAATTCATGACCATAGTCATGAATTTACTCAGAAGGGAAATAGATATCCACAGTCATACCATTTAGTGATCATTAACAGTTCAACTGCTCAGACAGGGCTTATATACAACTTTAGTAAATAAAAGGTTGCAGAAATAGTGGTAGTTTAATTTACAGTGAAGAACCAGATCTTAAAAATAGCATAGTTTATCAGTGTCAGTACTACAGGACTATGATTTTATTTATTATAGATAGGAAAGTGTACTAGTTCTGTTAAAAATAGAAAGACAGGTCATTTAGTTTCCCCATGGAATGCAAAGAAATGAGTAAATGAGTCTGTTATGGGAATGCAATTTGTCTTTCATTAGGACATCTTATGGAGGAAGAGATGGGTAGGGAAATACTGTTTGCAGAAAGAAGCATCAAAATAAATTGTAATAATCAAAATTATGTACAATTAGTGGTACACACTTTGCCTGCCTAAACTCACATCCTCTAAATAGCCATTAACAGCACAGATCAGTCAGACTTGGAAAAATGTATTTTTCTTTCTTTAAATCAGAGGCAAACAATGAATATGCAGGGATGCAAAAAAACCAAGAATTTTCGTAGGTGAAACATTTATTTTATTTTTACTTAATTTCTATTTTCATTCATCACTGTGAATGTCATACTGTTTTCACTGATACAGTAAAGTTTTCTAAAATATATCCCACCTCCACATGGAAGAAAATAATTTCTTCATGAGGAAGTGCTTTAGTAAATTAATGAGCCTATGATCCCCCTGAACAATATAATACTTTTCTCAAGAGCAGGAAGATTCATAGATCAGAGATTACATAGATCCACAAGGGCTTAACAGCAAATGTATCCAAGCTCTGCTTCTGATATAGAAGTGAAGACTTATTTAATGGCAACATGCAGGCTTTTTAACCATTCATCAGTCATTAGTCAGTTTTGAAAGGGATAATTTGAATATTCAGGTCCTGAAATGACATGACTATTTGCTGCCAGTATCTTTGTTCTGTGTGTTTGAAGTTGGCATATGCATATACATATATAAAGTTGTGTGTGATATAGATACATGTGTGTGTGTATATATATATATATATATATAGAGAGAGAGAGAGAGAGAGAGAGGGAGTATGTTTATACTTAACAAATTACAAATCTTTTAAAAAAATAAGCACAAGCTATCAGATTCACACTGACAAGTGATAGAAAAAAAGTAGAACTTTGGTTTTTCATGATGTTAAACCAGCATAATTTATGAAAACATATGGCAAAAACATAAGGCCAAATTTTAAACTGGGTTACACAATGAAGTGCCACTTCAACTATCAAAGTTGCAAATAGGTGTGGAATTTAGCCAATTTGATGTCTAATTTTAGAGCAGGAATATAGAATAGGGGCAAGTGCATTTCTGAAGTAAAAATACAAGAACAGATTTTTCGTCCACATTCACGATAATCCCAATTTACTTTTAAAATAATTCTTGCAATTTCAAGATTAGCATCATATTTCCCCTCTCTGTTATCTATGCCCTAATTAGAGGCAGAATGCACTGGAGTGTGAAAAAACACAGATGGCAAATCAAGTACAACAAAAACTTGAAAGACTGCCCGTGCAAAGCAAGCTGTATTAGCTCATGCTTAGAAATTGTAAAAGAGCAACTACATAAATAGTACTTTTCCCCCTACTCATATCTCCATAACTAACTCAGTAAAATGAAGTTCTATAAATATTCTAGACTATAAGTAAGAAAAGTTGAAGATTGTAAAAGAGGAGTTATACAAAGAAAAGGTTTATATGGTAAGTTCTTTCTCTACAAGAGAATGCTTGAAAAAGTCCTGGAGAATACTCAGAAATGATAGAGCCCAAAAATTATTTAATATTTGCTTTAGGAATCTATGGTTCAGTTCCAGTACAGACCAATGTAGCACATTAAATGCAGGTAGTTTTCTCTGGAGTTAGAGGAAAACAAAAAAGTTTTCTCTAGGATATTATTTGCCAAAGTAGAACACTGTTTAAGACAGGATACAGCTGGAAGCATTGAAAAGGACAATTCTGGCTCAAAGGCCAGCCTTCAACTCTAAAAATCTAGAAAAAAGTCAGCTGATATTTTTCAGTAGTGTTTAATTTTAGTAAAGGTCAGAGTTGCTACAAGGAGCCAAGAGGTTTTTGCAGCAATAGCACTTGAGTCCACAAGTGATCTTTGTGCTAGGTATGGTTTTAGTTGTGAATGTCAGGAATGATGCCTAGACCTGACACATCTGAGATTTCTGTCTTGGTCAAAAAAGAGAGTAGGCAAGTCCTTAGGTGCTTTTAAGAACACAGAAAACTTAATCAGTGTATCCAAATCTGAGATGATGAAGAAGCAGAATTTTAATTAAACATCCTTTTATGATGTCAACTCAGTTTTTAATTCAGATTGCTATAGCTGAAATGAGTTTGCAAAAGTGAAAAATTACAAGATTAGAGAGGTGAAAAAATGTGCTTAGGTATATCCAGTTCCTTGTAAGTTCTTCCACAGCATTCTCTGTATACTGTAGGCTGTCACACACTTCAGCAGCTCGTGAAAAGCAGGACTGTAAAGAAATGTTGAAGAAGCTGGAGCTTTTTCAAAGCACATCCCCAATGTTTTCTGGTTCTACTCTTAAGCCATGCATCTGTTTAGACTAATGCTCAGTGGAAGCAAAGCTAAGCTAGTTGTTCCATATCCACATGGTAGGTAGGATGCAAAAAACTGAGAAAGTTATGACCTCCAAGACCTATAGTAAACAAACAAAAGTAAGACGTCCCACAAAAATAATTTTAATATGGTTTCCCTTAAAAATATATTCTAGTATTTGTTGAGATGGTATAAAACATATATAAACATGACTGAAACTGCCTAGATCATTAATGATTTTATATTTAATGATTATAACATAAAAATTCGTTTTACACAAAGTCTTTCATATCCAATTTGCATGGCATAGGACAACGTCATTACCCCCTCAGTTTTTTTAAGGATGACAAATGATGAACTTGCATTAATGATGGGAGCAATAGACACTTCTGTGAGTTTTTTTTCATGCTCCTGAAGTGCCACATTTCCTCCTTGTTTAATGCATAGATTAGCCACTGTTATTCAGGTTACTTCTAATCATGACCTTCAAAGAGACTACAAGCTTTCATGGCCTAAATGTCACTGTATTTAGTAGCTGTAGTGTCAGCTGCTTCCTCAGACAGATTTCAATTAATAGAAATAAAGAATACTACAGTCTCTCATAAAATTACATTCATATTGTCAACACTTCTCCCTAACTGCTATTGCCATCAACATTCCCTTATCCTGGACCAGATCACTCATATCCCAACACAGATTGATCAAAAAATCCCTTCAGGAGTCACTTTCATCCACTGTATTTAATACAAGTTTTTAATGGTTAGCTCACCTGCAAGATAATAATACAGTTTAGAATACTCATTGCATGAAGTTTATAGAAAATAAAAGTATATTCAGACCCTATGGAGGAGATCATTTACTTGTCAATATAAATTTTATCTACCTCATAGAAAAAAATTGTGCAATCATACACTACGTGCAAAATATCAAGAAAATTAGTAGCGTCGTTTCCAAATTAAATGGCACAAAGTCGGAAGGATTGAGAGCCTATATGTTTTGTAGGATAAATACCATAAGTATCATAACCTAGGCTGCAGAATCTCATAGTTCTGTGACCAGAAAAGTCAAAACACCAGAGAAGATAGTAAATTTTACTTAATCAATAAAGATTACATAAGCATAACATAAGCTTAATTAATCTAAATACTTTTTAAAAATGTAAGTTTTCTCTCAAACTCCAGCAAGAAGTGCTGGGAGACTGGAAGGGGAACAGGTTGCCCAGGAGGCAGCAGGGATGGGGCCAAAACCATAATAACAATTTATCTAGACACAATTTATAAAGCTATTCACATATCTACTCTACAGTATTTAAGAACACACAAACTGAACTGGAATCTTTTATGAACATTATGACCATATTCAAAATTATCATCTCATCCTCAAATTAAAAAAAATGGTTGAAAATCTGCACGAAATAAAATCAAAGATTAAAGAAGTAGAGTAAGTAGGTATTTTCTAATCCAATTCTCAGGCTTCAAAATATTTAAATAACTGCAGGGGAAGAGAGAAGAATTCTTCAAAATTTCCTTTGCTGTGTTCAAATCTTTATAAAAACACCCACATGCAGTTTAGAAGGATGCTGGTAAAAGTAGCAACCGCTTATATGGCAGCTTAAGAAAGGAAAATTGTCCATATTCTCCCCCAGATTAAGGCAGAAAAAAGACCTATTTCATTTTTAAAGCCATTCAAAAATTGTAGGGCCATCTTGCTAAAGTTTCAATCCCTCAATACAAGCTTGCAGGTCCTTTAAAAACTTTGATTTTCTTCTTGGTCTATAAATAAAAGCATTTTCTATCTACACTTCTGTCATTTTCTTTCCTGAAGTAGCTAAACTCCATATCACATAAAGCAGTAGCATGACTTGTGAAATTTTTAGTTTATTTATTACTTATTTGTCACTTGTAACTCTTAGTGACAAGAGGACCCCAAGTGCTGTCTGGGCTGCAAATAGGGAAATATCAAGAGTGGACAAGTGGCAGAAGCTGTTGTGGTCAGCTTGAGGCACTGTGTCTCCTTGGTTACAGATTACACCATACTCACCACACAGCTAGACTAAGATGGCTTGAAATTAAGGTTTTAGCTAGAAGACTCTTCTTATGGGAGAAAAAAAAAACCTTTCCAATAAAACTAAAGAAACTACTCTATGAAAAAGGTGTCAGAAATCTTGTTGAAACTGAGGCAGTTTAGCCTTCATTATGCAGAATTATGCTGTACTTGTAAAAAAACACACCTGTGCATGCAAACACAGTCCCCTGAGCTGCTTTTTGAGGTGATTCACTTCAGTTTTGTTCTTGATGCACATGTGCTTACAATCGAGTTCTGAAATAAACTTGGTGGTTTTATCAGTTTCCTAAACAAATGCACCTAGGAAAACACAATTCTTTTTTTCCTGCTACAAAACAGCTTTTAAATACTGCTAGGCATCTATATATTTAAGAGGGGTTTTTGTTCCTTTACCAGTACCACAAAGCAGTTTGAAACCCACTGTCAAATATTCTGATAATAACTTTTTCTATTTTAACTACTTAAGTGTTCAGAAGACTTTGAAAAGTGGGGTTTGACACCTAAGGAAAGCAATTTTTTTTAATTGAAGGGAAGTGAATGTTTTCTCTACAATCTCATTTACTGTATATGTAAATAAATAAATAAATAAATAAATAAATACATTTTCTCCATCAGTCTTTGATAGTACACTGTGCCACACCAATAGAACATTCCTACTTCGGTGGCAAGATATTCGTAGACACTTTTGTTGTCAAACTGATCTTCCGTAAGAGAGCATTGAGAGAAAGTCTTTCTGGAATGCACTGGTCCAAAACGAAAGCCAAGAACAGTATTTCAGCACTTGTATCTGACTTGAGAGGATCTTCTTTGACAGCTCCATCACTCACATCATTGAAGATATTTCAAGTTTCTCTTCTTCTTTAAACCTTCCAGGTTTGGAAGGGAAACTGTAGAGTAAAGCCAAAAAAGCCAAAAAAGTTCCAGCAATAATAAAATGAGGGATTGGCCGAGAGTATTAAGTTTTATCTTGTTTATCTGATTTCTTCCTGACCCCTTGTTTGCTTTCATCTTCCCCTACTCCTGGCACTACAATGACTTTTTTTTAAAACTCACTGTCTTCCCTTCACAAAAGTAAAAAAAAAGGAACTCTGCATATATTTTGTCCATGTTTCTTGGCAAAACATCATCTTAATATAAATTGATATTTTCCTTTCTTCACTTGTAGAATACTTGGATTCCAAGGGGTATTGGGTTGATCTGGAGGTTACCCTTAGCACTATGGCTATTCTCTCTTTCCCAGCAGTTCTCAACCCATCAGAATTAATCAAGTTCTGACTTCATTGTAGAGTTGTCTTCAACCTCTGAAATATGTGTCAAATGAGTATATTGAAGATTGGACTCCAGATATGTATAACTTAGACCAAGTTTTTCAATTACATTTTACAGATTCTATCTTCAGTTACTGATGCAGACATTAATACTATGAAGTCTGAAATCCTAAAGGGTTTTAAGTAATCTTTTAGGAAGTCAAAAGGAAATTCAGAACATCATGAAGTCTACATACTCAGAAATAAGGATACTAACCATTTTAAAACTAAATAATTTCTAAGTAATCCAAGGAAAGCCAGTAAGACACCAGAAGCCTCTGTGCTATTAATTTTTCCAACATGTCATATTCTGTCCAAAGAGTTTTCATCAGACTTTTAGAAAATATTCCCTTATGCGTACATTTTCGAAGCTCAGGCAATGCAAAGGCATTTTTAATTCACCAACAGTAACTGATTGAAGACTGTTTAGTGACCATATTTTATACAAGTACCAGCAGAAGTTTCCTGGATAAAACATACTTGAGATATGACAAAGCTGGCTATTAAGAGTGCATAAACCAGAACCGTCTCCTTGTTGTTGGATTTCTTATTTTTCTCCTTTGCCAGTACTTTGAAGCATCCAAGCCATTGTTGCAGTTAGCTTCTCCATGAAATTTACTACTTATATGGATAAAGCAGTGGACAGCTAGAGGAATTAACAGAATTCTGTTTTACTGGGAGGAGTAAATATGCAGAATCTTCACTGTCATTCAACACACACCTGGACAAGATTAATGAGTCTTCCCATAAATACAGCTGCAAATACCTTTAGATATAATAGCATAATTGCATGTTTAATGAGAGCAGAGGAAGCAAAACTATTGTGGCTTTCACTCCTGTCTATTCAAATTCATCAGCAATGTGCTCAGTCTTTGGAAGCATTAAGCAAGATCTACAAAATCTCATTTGTTTTTTTATTCCCTTGAGAAGTTGTTAACATTTCAGGGAGAAGTTAGTCTCAGATTGCTTATGTCAATGCTAACCTTATGAAGGATGCTGCCTTTTGCATATTGAGAATAGCCATCTTTAATGACTATTTAAATGTTGCATGCTCTCTTTTCTTGCTGTTATTTTATGACCAGAATACAAACAGAGATTTGAATGTGTATTCTTAGTGGGCTACTAAAAGCCAGCCCAAGGTTTTATTCCTGGAAACAACTAATTACCAAGCTCACCAGAAACATTTAGAGATGTATGAGCAACTTTAATTATTTTCCAAACCAAAGAACTCTTTCCATTATTTACCATTATGCTAAGATAATGGTGTCTCTAGAAACACATTAAATGTCAGCATTGAGAACATTTTATTTTTAAAGTCAATATTTTTGTGATTGTAGCAAAATTATTATATCGTTTTCAAGATGAGCTCTGCTTAATGTGAGTTTGTTTTATTGTTTGTTGTAATACCATAATGTTATGTATTTATATTAAGGAATTGCAGTTGTATACCCTTGTCATCCATACACAATAAATGCCTTCTCTAACAAATGAACCAATCTTTTGGAAAGTGTGGGAAAATTGCTGATTTAAAATATTTATGAAGCAGACAGAGCACAATTCTTAGAACAACTTAAGTTCCCTGACCCAGCAGTCAGGTTGAACAAAAGATACATATGAAAATAAGGAAAATATCACTAACATAGCAGTCCCAAATTATGGAGAAGGGAAAAAGTGTTCTGAGCGGTTTTGTGGCAGCTTTGAGGGTGAGAGGAGAAAACTGGAGTCAAAAGTGTTACACATAGAACAAAACAGAAACCCTGAATCAATCACAGCACTCTACTCCTGAGTGCAAAGTGACTGTCAAATTAAACCAGATACCAAGAGAAAGTCAAAGATTAGATTGCACTTTGGTGCTAGAAAAAAATTAGAACTGTGCAGGAGGTGGTACAAAACTCTTCCTGCAACAAAAAGAGTTCAATGAAACCGCATCTATTGTAAATAAAGAGGACAAATTTACAAGTATAGACATGAAGGAATTTAAAATTAAAATGTTGAAGAGGAGCTTCAAAAGAGATGGAGGAGTTGGAGTTGGAGTTGACATGCCCTGTATATGATGATCCCTTACTGTGATAAAGGCTCCAAGTACATCAGTGAGTGTGGAACTAGACAAGGTGTGGAGAAGAAACAACTATTCACCCACTTTTACATCATTTTGCAAAGACTATTTCAGCTGCCAAACTACATTTTTAGAGGAAGTCTCCATCTTTTCTTAGATTTTTTTTCTAATCTGTTAGTCTAACTGTTCTCTGCTTCAGGAAGTATTTATAGGTTTTGCACACAAAAGTATTTGGATGAAAAATATGCAAATGCTGAAAGGCTGGAAAACCTGCAACAGCTTTAGTTGATAAAAGACCATTCTTCATTATAACAATCCTCACCCATAAGATGACATGCAAGCTCATGGTATGCAACACAATGGCTATTTTAGAAAATAGATTTGATTCTTTTTAAGTACAAAGGAAGATAAAAACTACTGCCATGATTTCTGGCTGCAGTTGAAGTAGGATGGTAAAAGATATACTATATGCCTGCTCGCTTTTTCCCACTCCTCAACAGGACAGGAGCAGAAAATAAAATCAAGCTCATGGACTGACACAAAGACAGGGAGATCATACACCAGTTACTGTCATGAGCAAAACAGACCAAGTTGTAAAAGTAACTTAATTTATTGTTAATTAAGATATACTTGAATGGAAAGAAAATTAACCAAAACACCACCTTCCCCTGGTCACCATCTTCCCAGGCTCAACTTCACTCCCTCATCCCTCCCTCTCCTACCTCTGAGTGGTGCAGGTGGGACGGGGAATAGGCAGTCAGCCTGTAACTGTTCCCTTCTGCTGTTCTTTCCTTTGAACTCTTTTCCTCAAGGTCCAGTGAAGTTCTTTATCATGAGCTGCAGTCCTTTAGGATAAGCCTGTTCCAACACTGACTGTCCAGTGTCCTGCCTGTGCTTCAGCTTCAGCATGTGGCTCTCTGTGGGCTGCAGTGCTGAGATCTGCTCTGCTTCAATCTCTCCACGGGCTACCTGTTCCAACCTGATCTCCTGCACAGATTGCAGAGAAATCCCTGCTGGGACACCTGAAGAATGTCCTTGCCTACTCCTCCTTGTCCCCTCACAGTCACAGAATCAATTAGGCTGGAAAGATCTCTGAGATCATCGAGTCCAGCCTGCGACCAGTCACCACCTTGTCAACCAGACCATAGCACTGAGTGCCACATCTCTCCTAAACACCTCTCTGGGCAGCCCAGTGCAATGTTCAGTCATCTCAGTGATCTCAGGGCTCTCTCACACTGTTCCCCTCACCATGTGTTGTGGTTTCACACTGGCCAAATGCCAGGCACCCCAGGTTGTTCATTGACCCTTCCCCTGCTGCAGCTGGACAGAGGAGAGAAAAATTTAATGAAAGGCACATGAGTTGAAATAAGGACCAGGAGAGAACACTCCAAAGGAAAAACAAGCTCAATTTAGAGATACAAGGTGAGTTTATTACTAAGAACATCAGAGGAGTATAATGCAAAGCAAAATAAGCCTTTAAAAACATCTTTTCTTCACCCAACCTCTCCCTCCTTCCCACTGGCAGCACAGGGAGATGGGGGTGGAGTTTTGGTCTGTTCATCACCCAAGGTTTTCTTCCACTTTTCTTCCAACCTACTCTATTTTTTTTTTTATTTTGTTTTAAACTTTACATTAAACCAATTATTTTTTTTTATTTAAGTGGTTTAAGAGTGGGGAACCATTAATTCTGTTGTAGTGGGCTTTTTGGCACTGCAACAGGATGTTTTCCTTGATGAAGTTTTATGACCTCACTACAATAATTTCTCTCTAGGTGACTGTAACTGATACTCCTTTTATTTTTTCAATGTAATAAACAAATTAAAGTAACATAATATTGACCTTTTCTCCTTTCCAAAAACCAAGAAAAATTCTAATTTATTTTACAATTTTCACATCTAAGAAAATATAAAATATGTTGGTCTGTTTAAAGTGATTTATTGTGTCTTCTAGCCATTTCCAGTCTTACAATTCCAGAGGCCTGTTCACATCATGCATTTCCTTTTTTTCTCCTGAGTAATTAGTTTTCCAAAGAAATAAGTCTGATTTCTCTTTTCCAAATCCACCCATATTCGACATCTCTCTCCTATTTTTTTTTAAGTTTTAGTGGAAAATTTCTATTACTTTGTTAGCATTTATTATTCTTCTATCATATTTTTATTTTGAGATTATAAAAATGTTCAATTTAAAAGTAATGGAAAAATAAATCTTTCCACAGAGTAAAAGCTCCAAAATTATGATAAAACTGAAATTCATTCAATGACTTAAAAGCAACATTCCTGCAGCTTTGTAGGTGGGAATAGCTAGCACATAATAAAAATTATTCTTCATCTTCTGTTTTTACTCAGGAGGCTCAGTCTATAAAACCATAAAGTTTTCATCCCTCAGTTATTTAAGTTTCTGCAGTAGTTAATGTAATCTGATTCAAATGATATCATATTGTCTCATGGAAATTACAGATCAAATGAAACAGAAAAATGGTGGACTAGAAATTTACTATTATTTCATTGAGCTCATTGTCTGATCATAAATGCCAGAATCAGTCTTCTAACTATTCAATTTCTTTCCTACACATGCTTCTGAAAATAAAACCTTTTTTCTTCCAAGGTTTATTTTCAACAGTAAAATTGGTCTATTTCTTCTTATGTCAATAATGTAATTGTGTTCTTGTCTGCTGGATGAACTGCAATCCCATATGTAAACTGCAGTCACATCCTCCTTAGGTGAAATTATTACAAAGATGCATAAAGATGCCCAAACTGGCTCTGAGTCATCTGGAACATTTATACAGTATTAGATGGAAAGACAGAACCAATGTGTCTGTGCTAGAACCATCTAACAATCAGCATAACCAGTCTTGCTTGTCCTCAGAAGGTAGAAATGTTAATAAATGTTAAATGTTAAATAGAAAGGGTACAAATGAATCCCACAGTCTGTGGTATGTAACTACATCTCTTTTCTCCTTTCACTTTCAGAAAAAGAACACAGCACTGGACATGAAAAATTTGCAGTTTTGGTCTCTATGATTTCTACTTTATGAATTATATTCCTTCTTGCTGAATTTCTTTAATATATTTTTGTCATCTGATAAATTCTTTTTTTCAGCTTGTGTGCCAAATTTTTAAATTAAAACATTAAATACAGTTGAGGAGTAGTCTGTGTTATTCCACTTATAAAACTCTCCATATTCTTTATCTTTCAATACAAATATTATTCTCTGTCTTGCAGGGAAACCAATTTGGTAATTTTATAAATCTGCTTTATCCACCCTACCCTTCTAAAACTGTATCACATTGTCCTCCATTTTGATTTAATAATTTCACGTGAGGTCTCCAGTAAAATTAAGCTTGGGTAAATTTGACCTACTTTATGTCCTTTTCTACAGAAAATTTGTGGTTTTTTAAGTAATATGTCTCTTTGGAATGATATACCCTTTTTAAAATCAAGTTGTACTTTTTTCCCTGCTTTCAAGTATACAAAATTAAAGATAAATGTAAGGCACTGTCATAGAAATTGAGTGAGACACTGTTAAAACAGAATCTGTGCTCTTTTAAGAATGTTTTTAGAAACATGGAGGATGCTTTAAACCTTTAGCTCTGCCGTGACAAAACTAACAGTATTTTTGGAAATATTATCAAAACTAGGAACATTAATGGGAATAAGAATTTATCTCAAATGTTTCACAAGATTGTTCCATCACTTCATAGGGCAAAAGGGCTGTTCTGACGCAGGATAAAATCTCTATAAACTATATCTTGATAAAATGTCTTTTCAACTATATCTTGAGTTTTCCTATTCAGGTTTTCTAAGACTGATTTCTGGTTCAAAAATTTGGATTAGGCCTTTTTTACCAGTTTAGGAAATAGCATATCCTCTTCTTGTTTCTAAGAGTCTAGAATAGATTTTGCCTTCAAGGTAAATATAAGTAATCAAAAGCATTAAAATAAATTTTTAAAACTCTTTAATTTATTAATTGAAAAAGTGGTAACAGATTTCAGAATTCTTGAAGTCACTTTTTCAACTTATTTTGTTTTGCATTCATTCAAATCGATGTGGATTAATTAGTGTTAAGAATACAAGAAGATTAATTTTCAGAATCAAATATTTTTTTCCAGAGAAGCAAAATTTAGGAAACAGATAACCAATCCCTCCAGTATGTTGCTGTGGATTTTTAAAAAATTTTAATGTATTCCATCCACAATTATTTTTATTAGTTCCTATAAGTTGGCATACTAAAAAAAAATCAACACAGTGCAAATATGAGTGAAATTCAGCCGTTTTTTCAGGGACTAGATGATAGACAACATGTGCACTAAAAGCAGCAACTACCTGATCTTCACAAGCTTCATGTGAGACTGTGTTTTGACACCTGGTATCTAATTATACTATTTCAGAGGTTAAATTCCCTGCAGAGTTAAGTAGGTCGTCCAATGTCTTACTGCCAGTCCTTACTGGCACCAGAGGCTACTCTGCCTTGTGGTGCTCCAGCCGTACTGGAAAGTTGGGTGATTAAGGGTTTGAAACATCTCATTTTGTTGCTGTTCTTGGCACAAACCCAGACTCATAAATCAAGAGGATCTGAAAAAGTCTTTTTTTTTTTTTTGAACTTTCAAAACTTTAAACATTTTTCTACCATTCTACATGAACAGCACACAGTGCAAAATAAAAATTCATCAAGATGCTGCTTTTATGGCCTTTGTGCTCCTACCAAAAGCTATTTCAAATAGTTCAGCATATTTTGAACAAATACATAATAAAGAAAAGCATCTGGGCATACATACTGAAAGATCTTGAAAAGATGTAAGGAAAAGTAATTTCTTTTTCGAGTGATTGACAGTGAAATGTATTGCTTGCTTGTTTTTCTAGAAATTCAAAGAACTCAGCAGGGAAAAAAGGAATGAGAATTATACCCTACCCTTGTCCCACTTGGATTTGCTGCTTGATCAGAATGTTATTTCCATTTTGAAAGCTTGTAGAAATGTGTCCAAGAAATCAGTACCTTGTATTTTAGGAGTGGAGCAATAGATACAATACCAAGGAAAAATCCAAGACTCCTGTTTTTCAGAACTGAATGCTACTTATTTCACTGCTGAAACTTTATGTCCAGCCACAAAATATCAGGAGTCTTTACCTGGATATAGGATTTCACCAAACCTTAGTAATCTTTGTTCTAGATTTATCTATCAAATAAGCAGAAAGGTAAGAATTTCATCATATAGATTGATATGATACATCACAAGGTTTGAAGCCCTTCTCTGCATTAAATTGAAAAAAAAAAAAAAGAAAAGGGCATCAGTCAGGTAATTATATTTAAAGCAGATTTGCCCATATATCACTTATAGCATATAAAAATTCATTTTTCACAAATTTCATCACTGTTATTGCTAGTATAATACAGATAAGAGCTGAAGAGGTAACAGTAGCTTGCAGTACTTCATAAGGCACAGGAAAAACAGGAATTGTCATTGAAAAACATGTTTAAGGAATTGTCATTGAAAAACATATTGAGAAAATAATCAAAATTATGTTATCAGTAAGTGCTGGCTCTCACTGTTGAAAATCTAGTTAATGAAGGACACTGATATATTAAATTTCAGGAACTCCTAGTTCCTGAAAGTTAATATATCATTAAATTATGGCATTTTTCTCCCTCATTCCTATAATGACAAAATTTCAGCTCAGATGAAGCCAACAAAGTTCAACAAACTTTCAGAGAAAATAGATATTTTCTTTCCATTTTCTCTGAAATGGAAAAGAGAAGTCAACCAGAATGGCCCTTGGAGTTTGTACATGTATCTGTGTGAAGGTAACTGGAAATTAAAAATTAGCTCAGTAGGAAAGGCGAGTGCAGCTCTTTTCTTTTATCCAAAAGTTGTAAAGGAAAAATTTGAAGTGAATACTTCCATCTTGGGAGTTAATTTCCTGGGAGATGTGAACTCTGCAAGGAATAATGGCCTAATGGCCATGATTAAAGTTACACTTAAGTGCAGCACTACCCATCTATCCTTTTGATGCCCTACAAAATTATATAAATTATTAATCAAACCCTAAAGTAGTGGACAGATATCAGCATCCCACATCAAAAGGGTTTTTTTGGTTTTGCCACTGCAAGAAGATAGGAATCCACAAAGAATGGATTGATTCATATGACTTCAAAAGGAAAGACAAAGGGGGTTGAATTAGGACTTCAAAATTTTGTGTGTGACCAGCAAAAACAATGGGGAGAAAAATTCTCAATGTCACTTCAGAAAAAAAGTAAGTCATAAATACCAAGCATTTCTCACTTGGTTTACCTAGGCTGCATTTCCTTTTAAGAATTCTTTGGAGCTTGAGCTATTATGATAAGAATTATCAAACTGAAAAAACCCCAACCTGTTTTGTTAAAATGCTTTGCTCAAGTAAAAGATTAGTTATTTGTAAAGGTGACCTTTAAGCAAAACCACTTCAAAATGTTAAATGTCAGTGGCAACTTTGTTTCTACATTGAATTATGAAACATGAATTATGAATCATGATAAATTGTTGAGTTTTATGAGCTAAATAAATCTATTGCACATGAAAATTTAAGAGATGTAGAAGGCTGTTCAGGTGAAGAGGAATGCATTGTGCAATGCACCTTAGAATTCCACCTACTTATCTAGGGCCCAAGCCTATTGTTGAATCTACCAGGCAGGGCCCATCCCCATGGACATACATGGTAAGAGACTCTCCACATCCTTAGTTTTAATCAGGATGGAGTCCTCTTTATGGGAATATTCATGGATAATTACTGGGGTTGTACTTCTCATCCTTAAAAAGCACTATGTATTTCTATGGTTATAAATGCTGTCAAAACCTACCAATGTATCCCTACTAATTTCCAATATTCCCTGGTTTTATTTTAGCCCATTGGATGGACTAAAAATGGCTAATCATGATCTAAATATTGTTGTTGAAATTTCCTTGAGTACTGTTGTAAATTTATCCTTTCCATACATTCCTTGAAAGTGACTTCTGATTAGGTTTTCATGTCCCCTGTTTCACAGGTCAAGAACTGCGGCATGAGATAAAGTTTCTGATTGCACCAATCTCCCTCCTGAAAATCCCTTGAAGAAAGCCCTCAAAAACCCTTTATGTCCAGTGAAAACATCGATCCACATCAAAGAAAAATTTCTGAAACATGCCAGCATGCATTAGCCACCTAAAACTGCCTTTAAGGTGCAAAGCAAGAGAGCTAAATTATCACCTCCCAAAGCCAGAAGGCCACAACCTTCCCTTCTACTTATTGCAATTGTTCCATGCTTGTCACTTTCTTAATTACCACATTTCCAACTGTTAAAGGATTTCGTCATTTCATGGTGACACAATTTTAATCGTATGCATGTATTCCTTTAAGCCACAAATAAGCAAAATTATTGTAGTTTTTGGCACCACAGTTAAAGCTTTTTTCAATCCAGGCAAACAAACAAAAGTTGCATTGGTAAACCAAGGCGAGCATGTTTTAATGAAAATAAAGAATTCCTAATGTCATGTTTCTAAAGGAAATGTTCTCTCCTCAATGAAATAGTGTTTTAAGCTCATTAAAATCATGAGAAATATTTCAAAAATACCAAAAAGCTGTGATGGCTTTTAAATAAACTGTTTAAAAAAATTCATTTTTTTATAACTGGCATTATGACTTCCTGTCCTTGCTGAAAGCAAAACAAGTTTTAAAGTATAAGAATTTTTTATAGAGTGGCTATTCATTTAATCAGTTGAAAATTTTTGTCTTTCTTAATATTATTGTCAGATCAAAGATAGCTAAGATAATCTTTTTAATGCTCCTAGAATAGAAAGTAATATCTTTAACAGAAGCTTTCTAAATAGTATGTCAGTAATCAGACCATGTCTGTAACTACTGCCAACTCCCTTTGTTTTATTTAAACAAAATCATTTTTTTTTTGTTTCAGCTATTAGTGTATGGTGTATTCTAAAGAGCAATAAGAACAGTACATCCAAATTGTAACTTGCATGGAAGATTTTGTAAAAGAGATAGTGAAAAACAAAGTCAGAAACTTGGTAATTTTCAACTCACTGTTGACCAGTATCGTAGATGAATAATAATGAAATGGATTTCTGGCAGGTGTATCCACTAATACTAATTTCTGCAGTAACTATTTTGCCTGTAGGGTTCTTCTCAGTATTTTTGGCTGCTGTTAGGAATTTCATGCACCTAGCTCCATGTCCTTTAAAATTATTAATCATACTTCAAAGACACACAAATACTTTAGTAAATTTTTTTCTCAAAATAATAGATTCATTATGGCAAAACAATTTTAGACCAGTAAACCATTTTATATGAAATTTTAAACAATAAAACTTTTACAGCTAAAGGGCAGAGATTTGGGCTAAAATCACAGATGTGCTATTAGAGAGTAGGTGATGGGAATTAAGACAATTTGAAATATTTTCTGCATTATGACAAATTAAGTTTTTCTGCCTCAGTGGTAGCTGTAAAAAGTAGAGTGACATTTTGTGCAGTCCTGTAACGTGATAGTACAGTGACCTGAAGAAGTGGAGAGACATGCATGGAGAATACAGGATGCATGCAGAAGAACACAGGCATGACATCAGAAGAAGTGAGCGCCTGCTCCTCCCTCTTCCCCCTGATATATAAAACTCAGCCATGCTCAGTTTAAAAAAATACAGATGTGAAGCTGGAAAAACCTGCTTGTAGACAAAAGAAGGAGGACAAAAGAATGTAGAATCTAACATGCAAAATTGGAATTAAAATGGAGTTGCAGACCACTGGATTAAAAACAAAGTGTAGAAGCATGTCAGAAAACATACAAAAATGTATCTCCTGGTGGGGGAACTCAGCAGGGCATTAGAAAACAATGAGGTTTCAGGAGTATACTGATGAGAGCTTCTGGACTGGCACAGGTCATTAGGCAGCTCCTGAGGAGAGATGAGCTGCCAGAGTTTATAAGTAGAAACAAGAAAGAAGTGGCTGCAGATTGAGGGCTTGGGTTGGCAGCCACGACTTCAGCGACTGTGGGATGGTAGTATTCAGGAGGGGAAAAAACAAAAAGAATTATTTCCCTGGATGTGAGGAGATGGTTTTTGGCTTGTTCATAGACACATTTGGAAAGACCCCACAGAATATGGTTCTGTAGAGAAGAGGGATCCAGAACAACTTCCTGCACACCCAAGGAGGGTCCAACCCCATGTAGAGCAAGACTAAGGTAGTAGAAAGCCTGTTTGAATAAACAACTATATTGTCTGGGCACTTGAAGTTGAATGTAATAAGGGAAATATGCAGGTCAATAAGTGTCTACAGGTTTATCAGTAGCAAAACAAAGATTTGGAAAACTGTGACCCCACTGCTGAATGGGACAGGGGAACCAGCGATAAAAAGCACAGAAAATGTATTCAAATCCTCTCCCATAATATACTCATAGACAAACTGACAAAATTTATGGCAAATATTGTTCAACATATTTTTTGTGTTAAAATTGAATAGGGTTTAATGTAATTTAATTTGCAAAGAAAAATGGTTTCAAAATATTAGTGAGTTTATTACTTTTAATTTTAATGCTTCATAGATCAATGGGCTGTTATTAATTATTTTTACAGAATGCTCAAATAAAAAGAAATCAGGTAGAATATAATGGAATGCAAAATTTCAGTTATCTCAAAACGGTTTTGTCTAGCAATTTTCTTTTATAAAAATATTTAGTTCATCATGGAAATTAATAATGGGGAAAAATCTGTTTAAATCAAACACATTATAGCCCAGAAATACCTTATCTAATTAGTTCTGCTGTTGTTATTGTTATGTATATGTAAGGAACTAAAATACAGGGAGACTGATTGCAAATTCAGTAACAGATAATGGGTTTCTAACTCACAGAAGAATCCTGTAATCCAAAGATCATGCTATTGATGATTCCTAAGTGATTTCTTCACCACATTTTCTTGTTATATCCCTTAAAGACCATCTAAAGAGGTCCTTTCTATAGTTTTAGAAAAATTAATTAGTCCCTCTACTTGCCTCCTGAAAAAAAATTCTCAACAGCACGTGTTCTGCTGACATTTTGGGACATTTTGTTCAATATCTAATTCTCATTAGGCACAAAAAGATGGTATTTAAATCTTTGCACCCACAGAGTATATCAAAGTGCTGTTTCAGTGTAATTCCTTCTCAGTACCAGTTGACAACTTAGTTAACAATTCTAGTCCCAACTTAATGAACTAGCAGGGCCATGGTATTTAAGAGGAGTCTTTAACTTTTGCTGTCCTTCAGAACTCATCTTAGGCTTGACATTTCTATTTTAATGAGATATTCTACATTTCTGATTCCTGCTCTGAAGCTGAAGAAAGGTCTGACAAGAAATTGGGGGTTAATTTTATTCTTACTCCTAATCTAGACAAACTTCACAGGAAGAAAAGGGCATTTGTTTTTCCTTATGATTGTTGACCATGGAAACATTTGGTGGGTTGCTTTTTGTTGTGTGGTTGCCTTTTTTTTAAATGAGCTATCGCCATAAGAAAATCTTAAGGAAAGTCATAGATGCAAGGAAAAAACTTATGGCAATTAATTTTGTCAATTTCTCAATTTCTTGGATCACTCCACTTCTCGTCACCGTATAGGGATCGCATCTTCCTGTATCTGAATACAATAGCCATCACTTACTCCCTTGTGTGAAATACCAAGTAAATATAACAGAGTATGGGAAGACAAAGGCCAGTTGAAATCTTCTTAAGCTCATGTCTTAGCTGTGCTTCCCCTTGAAGGCCATCCCTGCCCTCAACCTCTGCAGCAACACCCATATATTCTTAAGTCCAAGTTTAAGAAATATTTGAAAACTGTTTGTAAATCCATTGTAAGAAAAGGAAATAGTAAAAACTTCTCTGTGGTTCCCATGAAAATGCAATGACTGTTGATCACATGCAATACTTAGTACGTGAGCTCCCTAAAAGACCAATGTCCTTTATAACCTGGAATTTCAAAGCTGCTGAAGCAATTTAGGGCTGCATGTTTCATTCTCATTTGGTAAAATATGCTCTCAACCACAATTCCCAGTTCATGTCAAGAAAAGTTTGGATGCATAATTTTATTAAATGCTTGAAAATTTTGACTTTCAGTACCATCTTTCAATAACTGAAAGTCTTCAAACCTTCAAATCCAGAGGGTTTGGATTCATAGGTTCACACTGTTTATTATAAACTATGATACAGAAGCTTTGGAAGGCAGAAAAACTTTAATAACCATCATGAAAAAAGAATACTTCACATAAAGTTGGCAATTGTTTCTCCCAGCTCTGTGTGACCCTTCTGCATTGTGCTCTCATCTACTTTAATCATTTATAATTACTTACTGCACAAAAGCATGTCTTAAATCATCTCCCACGTAATGTGATAATTGAGATACAGACAACCAAAGCAAAGGTATTGATGGCAATGAATATTTCATCAGTATTAGATCCTTCTTTATTTCTTCCAAATGTTCCTGTGAAATTAGAGAGCATCTTTTCACAACATAACTGCAAGAGCACTAGCTGAGAAATGCAGAACAGATTTAAATTTTCTGGATAACAGTGCATATGTGTGATTAGGAAACACATGACGACAGCAAAAATAATTTTAAAAAATCACTTTTCATGGCATAAGACCTGAAAAGGCAGGTGCTCAGTAATCAGTTATGTCATCATTTTGTGTGACATTTTGGAGAATGTTAAAACATTCATGGCATGATATGATGGGCTGGTCCCAGCTGGCAGCCATGGCCCCACACAGTCACTCACTGCCCATCCCCTCCTCCTTGGGATGAGGAAGAACACGAGGAAGCATGAGAGTGAGAAAACTCTTGTGCTGAGATACAGACAGGAAGATCTCTTAACGGGTACTGCTGCAGGCAAAACAGACTTGTTTTGAAAAGCAACAACAAAATAAGCAAATATTTACTCATTTAGGGAAAATACATCCCTTCTCCTTCCCAAGGCTCAGCTCCCGTCCTGGACTCCAGACCCCTCTCCCCAGTACACATAAGAATATTGATCATATACCAAATGCTTATCTAACAGAGTATTATAGTACAGGAAACTTTTTATTGTGTCTCAACAACTTCTATGTTTGCCAGTCATGAATTTACACTTTTCCATTTACCCTGTCATGGAGGGGCAAGGGGGTAAATAACATCGAACAAACCATTTCACAGACAAAATTGAGGAAAGTGGCGTCTTTATAATCTCATCATGTCAGGGAAAAACATATCTGGAAGGCACTTGATGGCTTCTTCCATTTTATCTTTCTTTCTTTGAATAGATTTTTCATACAAATTCAAGAAATTACCTTCCCAATACAACATTGTAAAACAATATGGAGGAAACAAAAATTTGTGCATGTAAATAAATAATCATATAAAAAGTGGAAACACAACCTAAATTTCAAAGGAATGGAAAGAGGAAAGTCATAAGAGCAAGGAGGAACAGGAAAATGCATTAATTAAAGAAGAGGAAAGAATATTGAGAAAAAACATATCTGTGATTCAGCTGAATAAGCATCAAATAAACCATAAATAGTGCTGTGGGTATACTTACTTTTTTCCCCTAAATATTGTGGGCAAATATTCAAAACAAACAATGACTTCAGTGGCATAGTAAATAGGATTTCTCAGTTAAGATGTCTTTCATCATAACAGTTCAGCAGAGAAAGTGATTAAGGTGGAGGAACACATGCCTAAAGTAAAGTGGCAGTTGTAAGAAGAAAAAGTAAAATACAGAGTTTGGTGTGCAATGTGGCCACAGATATATGAAGACCCATATTGTCTGATTTCATGATTTTATATTGGATGTCATGGGTGCACCTGATTTCAGTTTCAGGTTCTCGGAATCAATCAGCCTGACCAGATGGCTTTGCATTAGAGCATAGTGTCCATAATTCCCTTAAAGCATCCTGCTTTTTGTCTCAGGAAGCAGTTGTTCATGTGCTCTGCCCCACATGAAGACCCACTCAACACTTTGGCCTCAACTGTACTGTGGCACAAATTTCCAATTTGTCCCCTGTGGGAAGGCTAACTGATCTATTTCAGTGGGTCTATACTGATTTGGACAGTGTGATGGTTTTTGATACTATTGACATACATTGTCTAATAGCAATATCAAACAAAAGACACCCTCCAAAAATTCTTAGCTGATGCTACTCATGCTGAGGAGTGGTGGATTGAGCAGCTCAGTGACTACTACTTAGCTCTTAGCATTCACATGGAATTCCATGTCATGTGGGAAAAAAATGTTATAGATTCTGTTCTTATGATGAAGCTGTCTTCTCTAGTTGGGCCCAGGTCCATTATCCTGCTCTCTCCACCATCCACGGGGTGATTGTTCATGATTTGTGTGATAACACGACCTCCCTTAGAGCCAACCATGGAATCTTTCTCCTTCCATCTCCTCAATAATGTACCTTTCTCTGCTTCCTGGAACCAAAAATATCTTTCCCATCATTAAGCCTGTTATCTTGCAAAAACAGGGGCCATTTTTTTTTGGGGGGGGGAGCCCATTTATGAGTAGTTCAAGAGAAAAGTCTGGACCCATCCCATTGTGTAAGTTCTTTTATGCACACTCACATTTATTATAACACGTGTGCCTGTTGTCTTCTTTCTGAGAAAACAAAACCTCCTTGTATTATGTCCAGCATTTTCCTTTCTCCTTAATACTGTACAAAAGCTCTGAGACTTCATGTCCTACCTGCACTTTTGGCTAAAAAAAAAAGATTTCATATTTTAATCCCCCAGCTCATAAACTTCTGCATATTGGCTATGATTTTTGAATACATCCATCCAAGATGAACCAAGCTCTGCTCAGTGGTGTCCAGCAATGGGACAAGAGGCCACAGGCACAAACTCGTGTGCAGGAAGTTCCACCTGAACATGGAGAAGAACGTCTATCCTGAGCAGTGACCAACTAGTGGAATTTTCAAACAGAAACATACAAATTATTTTGAAATTATTAGAAAAAATAGACAGCAGAACAGTATACAGAGCAAATTATCAAAATAATTAATCACTGCTTTTGACTAAATAATTAAAAAGTAAACAAAAACTTACAGCAATATATGCTTAGAGGTAAAATTATAAAATCCAAGGCTCACAATTGTACACAGCAACAAGGGATCAAGAACAACTAAACACTATCAGAGCACTGAAAGTACAAGAAATACCAAGGAAAAGATCCAGACTTCGATCACTCCAATGGGAAATAAAAGATAACCCCCAAAAAGTGAAAGTACTGATTCCTTATAAATCAGTCTTCACTAAAAAGGTCATCTACTGACATACAGCTAATGTAGGTACCATCACTGACAGCATCAAGTGAAAAAAGGAAAGGTTACATGGTGTGCAGACAAGATAAATATGTCACACATACAGCTGGACCTTGTCACAAAAGGGGCTGATGAAATCTTAGATTAAGACTAAATCTTAGACTGCTTTTCAACATAGAAAGATATGAAAATGATCAGGAGCTCATAATGGTAGCTTATATTTAGCTGAAAGAGAGGAATCTCATTCTGGGCAATAGTTTAAATTCACAGAAATGTTTTTATAAAAAATAATAGATTTTTGGTTTTAAGCATAGAGGAAAATAGCATAGATTAATTAGAAATGTAGCTGCTTAGACCACTGTAGGTGACTCACTAACAAGTAGATGTTAAATTCATTGGTAAAGTACGTTCAGAGAACAGTTATGGTCAATTTACCATAAAAAAAGGAGGATGTTACCAAGTACAGTTCTGATGTGATTTGTCTGCATTACCACTTCACTTTTCCCTTCTTTATTATCTGGAAGATTGTGTAGCTATGCTTTATATTTTTAAAACATAACAAAGTGAGGATTATTTTATGCTAAAAGGCAGGATTGGAGTTCAAAATTAGCTCAGCAAATTGGAAAGTAAATTATCTGAATACATGACGAGCAATTCATTAAATAAAATTTATATAGTAAAGGCTTGAAGACTCCGATTTGATTACAAAATGAGCAAAAAGAAAACGTTTCTGAGCTACATACCCACCCTGCTATGTAAATCCAGCATGAGCCATAGTCATATCCAAAAGAGGTAAGGCCTTTTCTGGACTTTCATGTCAAGAAAGACCCATTTGCAGAGAATCTATAGAACAATTATGAGAACCTACAAACCTCTATAAATATCAAGATCAGAGAGCCTCATTTTGAATAACTTTAAGCCTAACATAGCATAATATTGCAGTGTCAGGCATTTATAGCTGCATCTGGCCAAAATCATGACATCATGGTGTAGAAAGAGTGGAATATACTGTAAATTTTTCTGAATAGAAAATTATGTCAATAGGAAATTACATCAATACAAAATAAACTTGCTTACTAACTTTGCCATTGACATTTGCAGTCTCACAGGTCTAATCAGGAGTTTTATAATAATCAGTTGTTTGGAGATCTTTTTTAAGCTATGAAACTTAATGTGTCAGGATTTATTAATACTGACAGGACAGTAAAAAGGATAAAAAAAGAAAATAGAACATAAAAATCTATGTTCTAGATTTTGAAGCTGCAATATTAAGCCCTCCACTCTCCCTTACAATGATTTGTCCACACCAATGACCAATTCAGAGGCAGTTTAGGCTGCAAGCATCATGACATCACTTGGAAATGGACAAAACAAGACAAGCTGGAAGAGGTATAAGGAGGAAGAGGAGCAAGAGCTGAAACCAGGCCTGTGAATCCTTGTGGCAAGGCTGAAGTCATTGGCATGAGGTAGGTGGTAAACAGTCATCAGGCATTTCTGGAGGTGGCCTTCGCAGGACACACCATCAGGAAAACAGAGGCCTGTGGGAGATCTTTCCTTCAGACACTTTAAGTATCAAAGAATATTCCATATTTGGGGACAGTCCAAATGGAGTCAGTCATAAATCCCTGATAATTCTCATGGGTTACATTTAGGCAACACAGCATCAGCTGCTTCAGCTCGCAGATCCACCTCTACTGGACCACACTGGGAAAATTAATGTGGGCACATCCCCAGTGTCCTTCTCCTCTCCAGCTGCACTCTGACAGTTACCACCAGCATATGTTTAGGAGAGAGCTAAATTTTAAAGCAGCCATTTACAAGACTGTAAATCATCCCTTAAGTAGAACTTAGATCCTTGCTATTAAAAGCTTGTATCTGCTTTGAATTTTCCTTTTTAAACCCAATTGTACTTTTGCACTGCACAATATCTGGTGACAATATAATCTGGCTTTATCAAATCACTTCTTCTAATTTTTTGAATAAAATATTCATAATTTTCAATAATAAATCAAGAATAAAGTAAACTATAATAAAAATTAATAAAGTGATGTACATTTTAAATGGGGGGGTGTGGCCTTTTTTGTAGGTTCATAAGTGCTCACTTATTAAAAAGCTTGGGGATACCTCACTATAACAATCTTAATTTTTGTTGATGTATAGCCAGAAAATGGAATAGCAATTACCGTTCACATGTGTTGATACAGTGACAATCATAGCTTTGTAAAGTAGTGAGTGGTGATTTTAACTGAGCACTTACTAAAAAACAACGAAAAAACAAACAAAACCCAAAAAAACCCAACAAAAAAAAAAAACCCCAAAACCAAAATAAAAAAAAAAAACTGCAATGAAACCAAAACAAACCAAAGAAGAAGAAAGAAGACTGTTTTGTAGCAATTTTGAAGACTAAATACATAATTCCCTTTTTCTCATTTTGGATTAATACTAGTAGAAAAATATCTACTAATAGATATAGAAGAGAACAACTAATAAAATGAATGCCTACTATATTTTTACATGTTGACATAGACATTGTAAGTTCCAGAAGATTTGTTTAGCTCAGTTTTCCACAAATTTTCTCATTTAGTTTATTAGTAATCATTGCTAATAGTAATAAGAAAAAAAATATAAGCAATCTGACTTCAGGGAAAAGGATTAAAAAATATTAAATGAAAATATCTCATGGATTAATTTGAAACTATCAACATTAAATATTCAGCCAATAAAGAGTGTCCTAGCCTAAGAAAAGTGCATGCTTTAACTAGCCTTATGTCTTTGCTCCAAAAGAACAGCATTATATCCTACTAGAAATCTCCAAAGGTTTTATTTTTAATGGATTCTAATGAATTCAGCCTTCTTCATTAACAAAAATTTGCAAGCTTGATTTATTCAAAATTAATTAGACAGAATTAAAAACAGTCAGAGACCAGAATACAGAGGGAAGAAGAAGCAGCTGGGAGGTGTTGGAATAGAATGATGTGCTGATAACAGAAGGATAACATTAGTGGAGCTCCTGAAGCCAACAAAGTATTCACCCATTCCTGCTGATCATTCTAACTGAGCAAGGCAGGGGTAATTAGCAAAATATACAACTCAAAACACATGCCTGAAGTGTTCTCCTGTTTATTAATTTTTCAGAGGAAAATGCCTTATGCCTCACAGCAAAAGAAATTATTCTCCTTCCCTTCTGTTTCTGGTGAAACCTGGCAGTTGCACAAGTGGCTCAAAGGGAAATGACTCTTAGCTGGTCTGCCTTTTTATGGATTCATTACGTCCTACTCACTTCTTCATATTACGCAAATAACAACACAAATTTTTAACAATTTTGTTAGCTGATATTGCTAGTTAAAAATGGGTTGTCAGACTGATGGAATATAAAATTTGCACAGGATAGATAATATTGAGGGCATCACAGGCAAATTTTATCTACCCAGTTTTATTCTCCAGGGTTTCATCTTTTAAATTTGGGCTACAATAGCATACACAAATATGCTCCTAAACAGGAAGTCATTTACACAAATAGTATGGAATGTCCTTGTTATAAGGTGTACACAACAGATTGAGTGGTTGGCAGGGTTAAATAAAACTCCATTATCACCTCACCGTAAAGACAAAGGAAACTTCATTGATTCATATCTAGCTGGCAGTGCCCACTCGCATTTCACAAATTCCATACCCAAATAATCTCTGCTGTAGAGATAAAACACCAGAAGAAAAAATTTTCGCAAATGAATTGACTACAGTTTTGATCTGAAAGAGCTGTTTCAGGTAATTCTGTGGTAGCTGTTCTCCAAACACCATTTGAGATTTTCTCCATTTTTCTTATTTTATCAAAATAATATCGAGGGCGGGTATTTCAGTTCTTTGCTTCTACAGTTTTGGCAATCAGTAGTATGCAGTAAAACACCTTCCCCAAATGCCACATCCTGCTCACAGTTACTTTTTTACCTAGATTTATGATCACAGACACTTACTCTCCTTTCCTCTTTCCTTTTATTAGTGTCTCAATTGTATTGCAAGAAGGAAAGAAAGAGGAAACAGAATGTTATTAACAACTTAGACCATGGGCAGGAATGAGCAATAAAAATTTTATTAAGACCCAGTTAAAAACACAAAGCAAAAGGGGAGGCCACGCTGGGAGCTTGATGGGACCCCTGCCCACCAGAGGCTTGGCTCACAAGGCATCAGCCTCACCAATATTTATGAGCAGGCTTTATATGAAGAATTGGAGCCCCCCAAGGTCTGTCCATCAGCTCCTCTGGGTCCTTCCTTTGTGGAGCTCTTCTCCTACCTTGACTGGTGGTGTGATGTGACTGTGCCAAGCCTCTCAGCAACAAAGCCTCCCCACTCCTGCTGCCTCTGGCTAGGGGCAGGCGTACATCCTTCTTCCCCCACGTTTTTACAGCTCTGTGGGCCAGAGCTGCCAGGCAGCAACCACCCAGGGGCAGGGGAGGATGGAAGGGAGGCCAGAAAAGGGCCAACAAACTGAAAACAACAAAAGGACATGGATGGATCATGTAGGATGGATCATGACTGTAGGATGTATCATGATACGAACAGTGCAATGGGGAAGAAAGTAAGGGAGTAGAAGTCTATTTTTAGGGGATTTTGAAGTTTATAATGAATTTTCATTCTCAGAAGGAGGTGAGGCTTTCTGTTTTGGAGAAGATGTAGATGGTTATGGGGATTAAATTGATTAAGAAGGAGGTTTTTACTGTGTTTGTGATTGTGTTGGGGATGTTCTTGAGGTTGTTGAATAGAAGTGAAAATAGGATAGAAGTGGAAATAGGATGCTAAAAGAACCTCAAACTTTAGGCAGAACTTTTCAACATAATAGATAACTACCTCTCATTTGCATGAGCCTGTTATACACCCCATGTATAACAAGAACGTGACATTTTTCTGATGTGATGAAAGCAAAACACTGGTTTTCACTTAGTGATGTTTTCTTACAAAACTTCCCAAAGATCTTTGGAAGAGTTATCTGAAACTTGAAAAGACTTCTTTGCCCATTTAAGCCACTGGTTTAACAAGATCTAGAAATAATGTTAGTTTCTGAGACAGTGCTTTTGATCTTAGTGTACAAAGATCTAATAAGCAATATCTAATGTGCTTGTGTTTTTCATTGAAGCATAGCACTCTTTCAGCGCTCCTACCTATTTTGTTCTACAACGTGCAGTGATATTTTATTCGCTTATGTGTTTTAAATTCAGACCTAAAGAGCCTGGTGGCACAGTGGCACATAGCAGCAATACCAGTGCTTCACAGTTTTAAAGGTTTTCAATATGATTAAAAGGCATCGGCAAGGGTACTTATGACCAGTATTCCATGAAAAATACCCATAGACTTGGACCTCAAAATTTTACTGTCAATTCACATTGAGAATTGCCAGAAGAAGAGGATGCATGGACCTTTCCTAATGCTCTCAGAGTCAGTGATGTTATTAGTTGCCAAAATAACTGTCAAGATCTGAATTAGGTTTATTTAAAATTTTTAAGGCATTCTCCACATTTAATATTAGTACATACCCAAGTTAACATGAGTATGTCTTCTTAATTTTCAAGACTTGACTCAGTGGGTGCACACAATTATTTATTTTTGTCAAAACTATAAAATCATGGAATAATAGAAGTGTTTGGGTTAGATGGGACCTTAAAGATCTTCTAATTCCAACCCCCCTGCCATGGACAGGGACACTTTCCACCATGTTGGTCAGAACCTCATCTAACCTGGCCTTGAACACTTCCAGGGATGGTACATCCACAGCTTCTCTGAGCCATCTGTGCCAGTGCCTCAACACCTTAACAGCAGTTAAGAAATGTCATGTCATATCTGCAGTGTGAGACACATGATGAAGATATCAGTATAACTCAAAAGACTATATCATAATAAAAAGTTTCAGGCTATCTGATCAGTTTACACCAACCAAGCATTATTTCCTGGTAGTAGCTAAAAGCAGGAGGTGTTAAAGCAACTAAGGCAGTCAGTCAAAAACATCTGGTACATGGTGCATTTCAAAGTACAATACAGACACAACACTGAGGACAAAGATCTAATTGACTTTGCTTTTCATAAGGAAAATCCTTCTGATTTAATATTTTGAAACTTTCAAGTTGCATTTTTTCTGTGCTTATTTATCTATCCACCTAGTAAATCCCAATTGGTTAATCTCTTGTGTGACTTCTGCACTAGAGAGTAAGAGGGAAAAAGTGAGATCCTGATTAATGTTAGTGTTCAGTTATTGGATATAATAATGCTGGACAGTAGGACATAATGATGCTGGCAAGAACAGTGCAGTTATCTGCTCTTCATAGCACTGAGAGAGCCCTAAAAGGAATTATGGGACTCCTTCAAGCTAGTGACTCAGACATAACATGACTCCAGATATCTTACGTGAGTAATGGTGTAGAATATGAACTTATCAGATTTGAAGAACTGTAGACTAACTGGAGCTGAGTTGTTTTGGGGTTTTTTTGATAAATGCATAAATCAACATAAGATATACTTTTAAATTATGCTATTTAAGTAATACAAATATAAAATTTAAGTTTTCATCCAGGGAATTATAACCAGAGAGACCTGAGGTCTGCAAGTAAGACTTTTTAAAATTTGATTTAAAAACAATGCAGATTTTTCCAATCAGATCTTCTGTTCTTATTTGCTTTTTACTAAGTTTTTGTTGTTCTTTGTATTTTCTGATGAAAAATAGCGCAGCTCAGCTTCACACACCAGCAATTTTGTCCAACATTCCAGAACCAAATTTCACTGTGGCCAGATCTTTCGCACTCTGAGGATGAAAGAAACGCATCAAGGCCTCAGAGTGCAAACATGATACTCCACGTAGCCGGACTCTCTCTTTGAAAAAAAATCTTTCGTTACAAGGCACCATTTTGATACTATGTGTAACAAACCAAATGTGCATTTCAGTGGGAAATATGGAGAAATAATAAGCAGGTCTCAGTACTCAAACAGTGTATTTTTGATCTGGTAAAAAAACAAGCTTTGTATGCACATCAGGACAAAGCTAGAGATTGAAAATATCTGTAGGAAGTCTCAGTTATTTTATTTGGCCCATAAAAGAAACAAACAAAAAATACTCCTAAAATATTTTCTGTGCCCCAAAACCCCAAACAAATATCTACATCTGTATCCCGTTCCACTGTAAAACCAGGAGCTGGACAGGATTATTTTAATAGATGTTTTTGGACAAATAGATTTTTTTTAGACAAAAATGAAGTGCCAATGGAGAAATATTTATCTGAGAGCCATTCATTGATTAAAAAAGGGGGGATAAGTGTTCCTACTGTTATAGATGAGTAATGTGATGGTTGACTCTCACATTAAGAGTAGATATTATGTGTATTTTAAGATGTATAGTGATGTTATTGTAAAATGTCCCCCCATAGTCCTCTTTCCTCTCTCCCTTGTAATAGCCTCAGTAGGCAGGGCATTTCGAGAAGGCCAGCCTATTATCAAGCCAATAACTCTCCCTAAAAAAAATAATAAAAGACTATTCTAAAGTAGTAAATGAACTGAAAATACCAGATTTGTCTCTTTGCATTATCAGTGATAAAATGAATGAAAAGGTTAAAAAATGTGTTCTAAAGGTTTATTATAATTTCTCTTCTTTTTTTCTTTTAGTACTGTTACTAAAATTTTCTTTATACCCTTCAAAGTTTGAACCTACTTTTCTCTCCTTCTAGATCCTATCTCACTGCAAGAAATAAGTAAATATTCTAATAATTATTCTAATAATGCACTAACCTTTAGCCAACAGATTAGTTTAAACCTTTCTCAACAGGTTTAAAGACCTGTTAATATCCTAATATCCTTAAAAATTTCTAATCTGCTTATTATTGCAAAAGATAATTTGAAGACAATGGAGTACAGTGGTGGACAGTGTTTCTAGGAATGAGGAATTGTTGTTCGATTCTCTTGTACTAAATGTCTAAAAGTTTTATTGTGTCTGTCAAGAGCATTACTGTCTTAGAAAAGTAATGTCTGTGTCTCTGCTGGACCATACAGAAATACAAAATGTGAATTGCTAGATTGAATTGCAAAAACCCTTTCCATGTTCTCCAGCTTTTAATTGGCTTTTAAAATGGATTACCTGTTCAGCGCTACACTAGTGACAAAACTATATAAAAATCTAACATTTATGTGTCTTTGATGAAGTTTCAATGCTTGGATATAACAGGATGAATTCAAACTGATATTTCATGAAATCATCAATAAAATTCTTCTCTGAATGTCAAAAAAAAACCACAGCAAGCCTTATGATATGAATGTGGAGAACTTTGTCATTTTACAGCAGTATTGTATGTGACAGCAGACAGAAAAGACAGAGATTTCTTTGTTTCCACAGTGTGTCTAAAAACCCTACAGCCCAGGAAAGGATTTCTGGCTGGAATGAAAGCAGTTCCAAAGAAAAGCTACACCTTTGTGTGTGATTTCTGAGGGATTAATGGATTGACAGGACCCCAGCATTTTAAATAACCCTCCATGGCCTGAGTTTGCATATGCAAACTGAAACATTAGTGTGATTTCTCCTTTCTATCATGTTTCATGCTCTGATTTTGCTATAGTGAAACATTTTTAATAACATTGAATAGTTACAAAGTGAGCCTTTGGTATTTTACAGCTTTGTGCACTATCAAAATGTTTTAGTACAAAGTTTACTTAGAAAGGATATGAATGATTAAAATATTGAACACTACTCTATCAGTAGAATTATTCTGGTTTAATTTCCCTCATTTACATTTTAATATTAAAAATTTTAGAAAGTGTATGCAAGTTTGCTTATACAGTATTTTTAAATGCTTCTCATTTTAAATAAATGTGTGTATTTTCAACTGTAGTGATAATCACATCTAAAAGCTAATCACCAGCAAGGGTAATCACAAACTTGCAATTAAAGTGGCCAGTCACAATGATGATTTTCAAAAGATTAGTATGAAAAAATTGCTCTTGGAGTTTATTTATAAATAATCTTTTTCTGTTGGGAAAAACAAGCCAAAACATTTTTAATTGGTGATGCATTCATTATCCCCACGCTTGCAGAGTACAGCAACACACTTTACAAAGGGATATCTTTGCTCATGTGTGATACAGAAAATATACGAGTGAATTGTGAGAAGCTAATTCTGGTTCTGATAACAGCCGGGCCCTGGCAACAGGAAACAGGACAAGTAATTTTCTTACCTTACCTGACTTTTCAAATCCTTATTTTTCACAAGAAATGGAATGACTCACTTTAGAGCTACTCAGGATTTGAAATTTGTTTTGAAATTTTCCCAAACAAATATGTTCTCAAAGCGTACCAGTGCTCAATTATGAAACAATATTTGACTTCATAAGGAATTACAAATTCCTCATTGGATTTACATGTGTTTACTAGCTGCAGGTCCATGCAACCAGTCTTAGACATGATTCTTCCTTCTTCCATGAGTACATCCAGAAGTAACTTCAAAGTCTAACTCCAAAAAGAAATTTCATCTTATGATTTTCTGTCTTGAAAAATGGCTACCATAAATTGTTGTTTGCCTATTCTGAAACTACATTGTACTATAGAAAATAGAACAATCTACCTTTTTTTTAGCCTAAAACTTAAGTGATACTTCCAGAAAGTAGTGGTTTTAGGAGAACATTCATTAAATCATTCTGCTGCTTTTGAACAACCAATTCACATTTTAAGGACTTTATCCTTAATATCCGAAAAATGGAAATTAATATAATTATAATTTTTGCCCTGGTTCTCAAGTTTAAAATATTTTGAGGGTACTGTATAGCATAACTTAACTTTAGTTTATTCTTCCATTCATGTTTCTTGTTTTCTTCTGTTATTGAAGTCAACCTGCTAGAGTGAGTCAGTGGAATGAAGATAGTGCCAAAAAACACTTTGGTAACCATGAAAAGCATGATGTATTTCAAAACAGAACTGTATTTCGACATTTTCTTCAAATCAGTAGTAGATATCATAGTTTTACAAAGGATAAAAGTACAGTAAATTGTCTGCCCATGCAGACAATATTGAGATATGATGGTTTCTTGATTGTACAGAGAAAGCTACTTAAAAAGAGACACAAAGTCTTTCTATGACAGTAACATTAAAAACAATTTTTTTTGACAAGTGGAACATTCCTACATTCCTGCAGTACCTGAAGTGTTGAAAGTTCTTCCAAGACTGAGAACCTGTACAGTTTTATAGTATTGTTAGTATAGTATCTGCATTGTTTTCTCTATACCATTAAAGTCAATAAGACCTTAAAAATGTTTCTACATTAAAAAAAACATAATAATTATTGTCCCACAAGAAAAAATTGTATTTATTTTCCAAAAGTTAAAGGTAGAAGAATAAATTCTGATAATTCAAGAAAACAGTCTTTCTAAGGATGTATAATTGAAAACAAACAACAAAAATCACCATAAGCTTATGAAAATAAAACCATCACCATAAGCCCAGGTATACAAAAAAAAAAAAAAGGAAAATTACAGCAAAAAAGACAAACAATTTCTGGTTTTCCCTTCTACTGCAATAAGCTTCACTTATGCGCTCATTTAATTTCTGTGTTATGCTGGTCTCACAGAAGAAATTGCAAATGCACACACTTTTGTATGGACACAAGGTAACACTCAAATATGTAAGACTTACTTATAAGATTTAGGTAATATTTGTGTTTCAACACTTTCCCAAATTGAGGTCATCTTCTAGAGAAGAATTTTCCATTTCACTAGTCTGGACAAACATTTTTAAAACATTTATAAAATATAAAAAATAATAATATAATAAATTTTAAAATAATAATAATACTTGACATACAAGTCTTTTTATAGGTAAATATTCTCGTGTGTGCATGTATATGAATTGCTAAAAGAACAAAGAAAGAACATCTGTAAAAACCCATGGAAACGCAGGTCTGGGAGGTCTCCAGGTCTGACTGGTTGGTGTGTTGTGTTATAAGACTACATTTATAAGTGTCATGGCCTCCATTTTGAAAATCGTTTTGAATTTTTCTGTTATTCTCCATGACCTTTTAGTTTGACTGAATCTGCAGAAGCATGCTGCTCTACTTTCTAATGTTTCCTTCTAGTGCCCAAACAGAACTTAGTTGGAATCAGTTTTTATCTTTTTTTTTTTTTTTTGCCAGCATGACTTTGATCTTCCTCTCTGGAGTGTGCATCGCATTCCCACTGTGCCCCATTGGACATATACAAAATAACCAAGATTCTCTGCAATGCAGTGGATTAAATAGAGAATGCCAGCCTATTTTTCTTTTATTGTATACACTCTTCTTTCTCTTAGTGACCCTTGAAGAAATTTCTTGTTTCAGTACGAGTTAATTATTCTTGAAAACAGCCAATCAAAAATCTGCAGGGTTCAAAATTAGGTCAATCAATGCTTAATACAATAGAATTTTAAATTCCCTCTGTCTGCTGAATACAACTCAAATGAAACAAGTCATGCTTGCTTTTATCAGGGAATTATTATTTTTCAGTAAAGACTCTATCTTTCATTGCTGTTATTTAAAAGAGAAGCTACACGTTGTACAGTGTCCAATGCTATATAACTCATGAAGAGAAATAAGCCTGTTCTTAGGAAGAGAATCTTTTATCTAAACTTCAGAGCTTTAGCATTAAAAAGAAGACTTCAGAATCCAAAATACTGAGAATCTGAAGTGGCTTTATTGTAAACTATAAGATTTAAAGAAGTTTAAATTACATTTTAGTTTCCTTATTCCCAATTTTACTGGGACAGATCTGGGCTTTTGATTATCTCTGACTACAGACTAAAAAAATGATGGGCTCAGGACTAACCTCTGACATTTGATTCCACCAATATTTGCTACATTTCCCATGACATTGTAGGAATGGCTTTCCTTACAAAGTTGACCTACAAAAGTCCTCAGTGAATCCCCTAAGCCATATAGTTGTGGATGATAAATAAAATAAGTCTTTAAAAAAATATCACAGATTATTTTCTCAATATTTCAACAGGGCAACTGCTGGCAAAAAAAACTATAAATTCATTGCTTGCTGAGTTTTGCACATTCTATTGGAGCACTGTGATATCAAAGAAGTGGTGAAAATTAGTTTTTCTCTTCCTCACTTTCATTTATGTAGACCATCTTTGTTTAACCCATGCAGACATCTCAGCCCCGTGCTTGTTCACCCACCATCACTGCAGAAGTGGGACCAAGGAGAGAATCAGAAGGGCAGGAGTGTGAAAACTAGTGGATTGAGAAAAAGACAATTTAATAGGGAAATCAAAAGCTGTGCACACAAGCACGGTGAAGCAAGGAATTAATTCACAATTTCCCATGGGCAGGCAGGTGTTCAGCATCACTGGGAGGTGCTCATCCGGGGAGAGCTGGGTCCCATCACATAGAACTGTGACTTGGGAAGACAAATGCCATGACTCCAAACACCCTCCCTTCCTCCTTCCACCTGCTTTACATACTGAGCATGATGTCCTATGCTGTGGAATATCCCTTTGATCACTTGGAGCAGCTGTCCTGGCTGTGTCCCCTCCCAAACTCCTGCATACCGCTCAGCCCGCTCACTGTCGGGTAGTGTGAAAAGCAGAAAAGCCCTTGATTCTGTATTAGCTCTGCTCAGCAACATCTAAAACCCCTTGTGTTATCAACACTGTTTTAGTCACAAATCCAAAACACAGCCCCATGTAAGAAGAGAAGAAAATTAACTCTACCACAGTTAAAACCAGTACAGAGATTTAAACTGTTGATACTGGAGATATTTACATCCAGAAATCCCTCCCAAAATACTCAATCTGACCAAGTACTTTGTGATTCTTTCTTTTAATGAAGAATCTTTTAAAAATCATGTGCAAGAGACTTTTGCCACACAGTGGCTTCAAGGAAGATTTGTTGTACAAATTTCCTAGGGGAAGTATAATTTTACCTAATTAGCAAATTGTATTTTCCAAATCAGGTTCTTTGCGGCCAGAAGATGAGAATATTTTACTATAGCATCTGACTGCATTAAACATTTATTCATTTACTATGACATAAAAGCTTGGTGAGAATTCAAATACTATTGCTGTCATTTTAAAGTGGGGAACAAATCACTCCTGTCCTTGCACAAAAAAAATACATAATCTACTTCAAAAAACATGTAAGTCCACTTGGTGTTACCCACCTATTGAAGGCTACATACACATGGGAGTTTTGTTGGACTGTTGCTACACTGAAAGGATTTGCTCACATAGACAAAGTTCAGGTTGGAGCACATTCCACCTTTCTGAGTCAGATGAGCATTTCTGTGGTTCAAGAGAGAAAAATATGATAACGTGTGCTGAAAAAATATAGTTCTAGTCAAATACTTTTACACACAAACTGGAAGTATAGGAAGCAAAGGGGAGGAACACTCCCCCACCAAGATTTCACAGTGACTGTGAAAGACATACAGAAGACTACAAACTTTCCCTGAACATTAAAATATGTCTTGCTATTAGAGATAATACATATTCAATCATACATTTATTAATTTATAGCCTGTGTATACTTCATGTTTTAATTTTTCTTGTAGTATACCATTATATGTCACAACAACACAGCCATCATGTCAACACATACCTTAGATGCCCTCTGTACTGAAAGGGCAGGTTTAATGAGGAAAACATCAGTAATATTTTCATATAATGACATCATTATTTAAAATGAATCCAAGGATACATTGAGGGAATTGTGAACAAGTCACCAATATCAGTAAATTTGTGGCAGATGTTATAAAGTGTGGAAGTAACAATCACTTGGCTAAATAGGACTAGGGAAAGTAAAAATAAGCTTAACAAAGGGTAGGGAGGTCACAAAATTCAGGGAGACATTGTCTTTGGAGGCTTCCACCAGCAAAGGTGCAAATGAGATGGGGGTCTGTTGGGGAAGTCCCTATAAGCTCTCAGCAACATCCTTCACCAAAATAAAGCTGACAGAAAAAAAGAGGAGTGTCTTAATGTGGAAAAAGAGTAGTTAAAAAATGAAAACTCATGTTTTCTCAGAAGCAAGCAAACATTAGCATATCATAGTTTTGCTCTCCTAAATCTTTGAGGGTGTGAAAAATGTTTTTTTATTTCCTTTTACAGAATCTCAAATGAAACCAATGAAACTAGCAGGCAGGAATTTCCCAACAAAAATAGAAATATTTCTAGAAAGTTTGCAACTCCTATCCTCAATTAGATATAAAAATTAAAATCATTTATTTGGCTCAGAAATCAGAAATTTTTGCTTGGCTGGACAAACTTATACAGATTAATCCATTTGGGATTAAAGACAGACACCTCTGTGGAAGTATTGGTAAACACTTCTATTCCTTTATTTTTCATTGCTGCCTAGCAGATACTGCATTAGACTACTATTCTCATTTTAAAAATTTCACCATGAGGGAAATATGTGCAGATTTAGACATAAAAGAATGTTTAATTAAATTTGAAACACTTTTACTTGTTATGTGATATTTTTCCCTGGTTTTAATTTTTTAATATTATGTAGTAACATTAAAAACTACTGATTTTTTTTCCACCAAACCACTATTGTTGTACATTTACATTTCCTTTTTTCCATAAACACTATTTACACAGTACAACTATATTTTATTAAAATTATGTACTCTCTTATGGATATGTTGATGGAAAGGGAGTTGCAGTTTGGCAAAGTAATTCAGTCTTTAGGTTTGATTTTGTTGTATTTGATTTTTCCTATTTCTAGGATTTAGATCTAGATCAACATGAATAAGCCATTTTAAAAATTACATCAATAAAACTAAATCACCACATTTTGCAGAAATTCAGAAAATAGAAAAAAATTGTTTTCCTTTTGAATTACACTTTTGTCTAGTGAGTTGATAAGCATAGAAATCCATCATATGGAGGTAAAAAAATATGTCTGAGCAGATCATCAGACAGATTTGCATAGCTTGATATTTTTACAAATAGAATAATTTTTCAAGACAATGTATATGTGTTGGAATGGATTTTTACCTACACTTTCACATAATCTTTGTTTCTTCTAGCAAAGCCTTTTGTACCATTTCAACCTAAAGAACATATAAATTAAAAAACTAACTGGCAAATTGCAATGTAATACTTTTAGTCCTTTTTCAGTTATTTCAACATCACTCAAGATTTTCACATTTTCACCTCTAAAATTGGTTGAATAGAAAATGATGCCATATAGAAAACAATAGAATGGTAAAACCTGTAGGTAAATTCATAATTTAACAACAGAGATCTAACATTAATATCTCATACTAATGTCCTTATTTTATTTTTCTCTCTATATTCTACCATAGCTCTGTCTGCATCCTTCCATTTTCTCTTATGCCTTTAATTATGCAGATTGCAACGGTTTGTCTCGTCTGGTAATTTTAGGGTCAAAAAAGCTCTTTCAGAAAGAGTGCCAATATTCATGTGTGACACTTGGCTTAATTTAAGCTCAAACTTGCTTGTTCCTGCAGCAGTTTCTTTTCAAAGTCAGCATTCAAATTCACCTGTTTCCTCATACAGTTAATATAAAAAGTAATAATTGATATTTTGATAATTTTCTATCGTAACCCTAGATCACCTGTAAAGAGATTGGAAAATTACTCTCAGCATAGTTTAACAACTGCAGAAATAAAGCAGCACTGCTCCCTCCCCCCCCCCCCCAGAAAAACCCAATTCAACAATACTGAGAATATTTCCTCAGAATAAATAAACGATAAACACACCATCATCCATATGGTCAGTTTGGGTTTGTTGTCCTGCCTGTATCCCTTCTGAGACTCTTTCACTCCACCATCCTACTTCTTGCTATGGGGGCTGTTGAACAATCAGCACCATTGTGTTATCAACCATTGGTGTTTTAGTCATAAACAAAAAACACAGCCCCAGTGAAAAAAATTAGCTGCATTCTCAGGACTTTAGCTGGTCAGAGTGACCCCGAGATGCGTTTGAAAGTCTCTTTTCCCAGCCCAGTGATCAAAGAAGGAGTCAGAGCTATTCATTACTCGGTCTCAAGATTGTTTATTGTTTCTTATCTATAAAATTCTTTCTCCTGACCTGCCGAGGTCCTCTCAGCAAGACAGACAGAGGCACTCTGCCTGCCCCCAGGGTGGTGTTATCTTTCTATACTAAAAACTACGTGTACAATACTTACAATTACTTACCAATATCTATCATCTATGTTAGACAGTAAGCTTCTACTCTAAACCAACCTAAAAGTGACAACATCACAGCAGAAGATGGAGGCCAAGAAGAAGAAGAAGGAGAAAGGCTGGACACACCCAGATTCCTCCATCTTTCCCCCTGAACCCCCATGCTAAAAACCCCAAAAATCTATTTTTCACCCTGCAACAAACCAATTACTATTCTACTTGTAATCTTGTGGGTTGCAGATCTTCATATAAGGTTGCTCCATGGGTCATAATCAAAACCACAAGCATCTTGGGTTCTGTGTCAAGGTCTCTGAGCCCCCTGACAGGGGTCCTGGCACTCCAGGACAGCCAGAGGGGTATCCTGAATTCTGATACTGCACCATGCACAAACCTGGTTGTATCCCCACCCCTTATTCCATACCATTTACGTTGTGCTCACTGGTGGGTGTTACACTACCCAATACACCCTCATTAAACACCCCCCTTCTCTTCTTTTGATATACACACAGATCTCAATCCCTCAGTCTATGGTTCACCCCTGCAAAATATCCATAAATGTCCAGAGCCCATTCAGCCCATGGTTTGGGTTCCATCTCTTATGGCAGGGGCTCAGGACAAGGAGAGATGGTGTGTAATTTTGAGTTATTGGATGCCAAAATCAGCTCAGGTTTGGTCACTGCTGGACTTGTCTGTCTTCTTGCAAGGCTCATCCTTCTGCTTTCCTACAGTTCAGATCATGGGTTAAGCAACTTAAACGTATATTCGTTTCAAACAAGTCCATATTTTCACACAGCTTCTTTGTTTGTTGTTTCTTTTGCTGGTATTCACAGGATCTTTATCCCCTTGTCATCTCTTACTAAAAATGAGTATGATTTCTCAAAAAAATATCTCTAATTTTTGTTTCTTTTCCTGGTTAGAAAAGAGACTTATTAGTATGGTCTAATATAAATCTAGCATGATTTTGCTGAAAGTTAATTTCTGACAAAGCTTGTTTTTACTAAAATAATTACACATAGTAAAAACAAACAAATATATTCCTTTCTGCAGGAATAGCTGTTTAGCATGCTTTGAAATCATATGCAAACAATCAGGATAAGCTGTTCACATTTCTGTTGTTCTGTATGAAATCTGTGTTGTTTGTGTCAGCTTCCAGCTCTATTGTTGGTGCTGTCATTTGACACTTGACACCAAGACTCCTCAGATATACTTCCTTCAACTTGTTTATACTTCTTGTGTTGTGATAGCAAAGGATATTCTTGTATATGATTCCCCTGCCCTCCAGTAAACTTGAGTTAGTAGGTGTCAAACACTGGAATAAATTTACATTGTATTTGTATAGTGTCCTGTCTTACTCAAGGTCAATGAGGTATGAAATGAATCATGTTATAGTGTTTCCTTACTTCAGGCAGTTATCACTGAGAATAAGAGCATCTTTCTGTCTGCATCCAGAGGTCATGACAGCCATAAATGTGGTTCAAAAGGAAATTCATTTAGAGTTCACAAGGTTTAAAGTTAGGGCTTGAGTTATTTTTTCCTCTGGCTTCCTCCAGAGAAAATTTGGTCACTTTTATTCAGGTTTCAAGCTCTCATTTTCTTTTGAAAAGTGACACATTTTCTTTTTGAAATTTCTCTTTGTCACATTGCTGCTGGTCACACTAACCCTTTATGAAGAGGAAAACCAGGTATGATTAAAATGTCCCTTAGTGGGCTTGATGAAGACATGATAATGACAGCAATTTCCATGCAATTTCTGTAAAATACATGAGCACTTACTGAGCACCTAAGTAGTTCTTAACTACTAGAACTTTAATCCACCTTATCTAATTGTACACATTCCTATTAAGAAATGTTCTTAACAGCTGTTACAAAAAGCAATGTGTTCTAGAAATGAATGTTGGAACCTATGCAACACCATTAGGAAAAGTGCTAAATTATGAAGAGGTGGTGGAGAGGGGGGAGTCTGCTCTTGTAGAGACCATACCTGCAAAAACACATTTTTAAGCTTGCATAGAAAATAAAGTAAAAATTTATTCAGAGCTTGTGCTAAAATAAATCTTATTAGCTTTCAAAAACTGGACGGACACCAAATATAGGAGCTTTTAGTTGGTCTAATAATTTGATATAGTATTTTTCCATCAGTTATTACTGTATGTCTCTGAGGCATACCTAAGAGAAAAACTTGGTATTTATGTATTTTTAAAAAGAATTCCTCATTAGGTATCACATCTGAATTACAAACTGTATTACTCCTGTTATTTTTATTAATCCCCTGCAACAAGAACAGATCTGTCATGGTGTTGAAACAAAAGCCAGTGAAGAGAAGGAAGAGCAATAGTTCATTAGTTAAACTCTTTTATGTTGAATGTGCATTTTCATACATTGGCTCAAGTTTTATTTAAATGCATTCAAGCTCAAATTTTCCATTGACTTTTGTAGGAGCTACATAAGAATTTCCAAGGGCAAAAGCTATTAAGTGCAACGTGTATTATTAATGTGTTTATGTCTTCCTTACCATATTTATTACAAGCACATTAATGAAAATGCCATGAATATTAGGGCTGATTTATAAGAATGTGGTTCTGTTTACAGCCAAATTACTGCACGCCGGAAATATTTTATTTAACTTAACTGCATGCATTTGCAATTTATTAAGACACTTTTATCCCTCCAAAGAAAAGTCTGTATTAATAAGATTGATGACTTACAGGTTTACAGTGTTTTCTCCTGAATCTGGGTGTTGAGGCGAAAAAATTCTTCAAATATTTTTGAGAATCTATGTTTATGCAAGGAATTCTACCAAATAATACAAATATGTTCATAAGGCGGCTCTTTAACCAATTTTGAGATAATGAAATAGAACTTAACAACACAACCATTATGCACATAAGACATGTAGAGGCCAAATCAATGTTCTTGTAGCTACCACCTGATTTCTACATTCTGGAAGCCATATATAGGAAACCACAACCTTGCATGGGTGCCAGGTCAAACACTGTCTATCTGCTCTATACAGCAGGGTCTCCTTTCTGTGCCTAATTCCAAGAGCTGATCAATCTCATGCATGTGGCCAAAGGACAAACAGCCACACTGGAGCTACAATAGCCCCAGAATAAATCTATTCCTTCTGTGGACCATGAGAAAAGGTTCATAAGTATTCTCTTGACTGACAATGCCTGAACTGTAAAAAACTGAAGATAGTAGGCGTGGAGAGAGACATAAATGGGAAAACTTAAGAAAGTTTTGCTGGTTTTTCTTTGAGCAGGTTATTATATCAATAAAAGTCAATTGAAAACAGAAATTGAATGACTTATTGAAGGTAACAAAAGAGCACTGATGTAAAGCACTCTACATCTTATACTTTACCACAGGGTTCATTGTGGCTCATACACACATATATATACAAAAAGAATGCCTGTTATAAACTCTGCACAAATGATATCTGCAAGATTTGAGCAGAGACTTATTAGAAACTAAAATCTCTGTTCTTTCTGAGATTTATGGACACTTCAGGTCACTGCCAACAGAAAGAAAGAAAATACAAATTGCCCCAAAAATTAGTTATCAACTCATTTACAGCAAAACAAGAATAAGTGAAATGTAATATTTTTTACAGACATATAGAGAAACTGAAAATTTAAGTTTTAATATTAAGATATTTTTGATAGGTATATTATGTTTCTGCTCATATTACAGGGAAATGAAAAGAGGGTAGGGTGTCCCTTGTACTCTCAAGACAGTAAATTACTCCTGGCATTCAGGTTATTTACGATTAACCACCCTTCTAAAACAGACTGTGCAATCTTGGCTTATTCCTTTAATTTAGTAGTCCAAATATTTACAATACTGCTTCACTACTGAAAGTTTGAGTTACAAAGCTCGCAGCTGTGAACACTTAGTTGAGATCAGTTACATATCTTGTGTTATAATTTAAAGAAAATTATCTTTTTAACTTTTTTTTAAATTTTCTTTCACTTTATTGGTTTTTACTCAACGGGTCTAGAAGAAAACAAGCAAGCTTGAATCAAAGAGAAAAAAAATAATACTGGTCCTGAAAAATAATCTTAAATTTTATGTAATATGCTCATTTTTATTATTTAAATGAGTATCAAAGGTTTCATTGCAACTCATTTCAGTTTATCGCTGTGATTCAGATTAACTTTTTTCATGATAGTGAAAGGTCATTAGGAAATAACATTTTGAAAATCTCCCAGTGCAAAAAGTTTAGATGAAATTAATCACAACATTATTACATATCAAGAAAGGAAATAAGTTTGAAAAATGCATACCTTTCCATTCTAAAATTAAGTGCCATTTATATTTTAAGATACTATAGTACCTAGTTTGGTTTTTTTTTTTTAAACCCTTGAAAGTAGAAGTGTCATACATTGATAAAAGAAGCAGCAGATTTGAAATGCAAATTAGCAAACAATCCTAAACATATTTTGAAAGTGACCTCTGTGACTTAAAAAGTACCTGCTCTGCAAGACTAGAAAAGTGTTCTTCAAAAAAACCCATACATTGAAGATGGTACCTTGTATAAAAGCCATCTAAAATTCTATCCAGTTTTTCTGCATCATTTCAGTCCTAAATCCTCTCTCTTTCTACTGAACTGGGGACATAGATAATGTATTTGTAGGGGGTCTCTGAAGAAAAGGTCAGCTGTTACCTGACTAATAACCTTCACATGAGACAAAATGTTTTGAGTCACTGAATTGAGCACCCTTGTTGTTATGCATAAACAGCTCACAGAGCCACCTACAGCATATATGGAGCTCTGTCTTAAAATAGGCATTTTTCTGGCTGCTGACCCTTGTTTGAGTTTCTCTAGGTTGTTCCAGATCTTCACTTCACTGATTGCTAGAAATTTTCTTTACTTTCCAAACTATATTTATTCACTGAAAAGCTTCTCTCATTTGCAGTTGTGCCTCCAAGTTTTCTTTTCTTCAAACATTTGCCACAAAGATACATCCACATAGATCAGTGATATTCCATTCAGCCTATTTTTTGTCAGGCAAGGCTGGTTAGTTTGTCTACTCTCCATTCATGCCAATCATTTTTATGATATTCTTGAAACCAAATGGCTTTCAGTAGTATTTCAGCCTAAATTTTTTTTCTTGTGATAGATACCCAATCATTTATCAATCATTTATCCAGACTGAACCCAGAGCCCCGTGGGCAGCAGGGCAGGGAGGGGATTCTGCCCCTCTGCCCCCTGTGCTGAGAGCCCACCTGCAGGGCTGCATCCAGCTCTGGGCTCCCAGCACAGCAAGGACAGGCACCTGCTGCAGCCAGCCCAGAGCAGGCACCGAGGGCATCAGAGGGATGGAGCAGCTCTGCTGGGAGGAAAGGCTGAGAGAACTGGGATTGTTCAGCCTGGAAAAAAGAAGGCTTTGGGATGACCTAATTGTGGCCTTCCAGCACCTGAAGGGAGCCCACAGGAAAGATGGAGGGAGAGACTATTTTTAAAGGCCTGGAGTGATAGAACAAGGGGGATGAGCTTCAAACAAAAGAGTAGGTTTTGATTGGATATTAGGAAGAAATTCTTCCTTGTGAGAGTTGTGAGGAACAGGCACAGGTTGTCCAGGGAAGTTATGGATGCCCCATTCCTTGAAATGTTCAAGACAATGTTGGACAGAGCTCCGAGAAACCTGAAAGGTGTCCATTTCCATGACAAGGGGGTTGGATTTAGATGATCTTTAAGGTAATCTCAAACCCAAACCATTCTATGATTCTGCGACTTGTGACTCTATATTTTGAATGGAAATTAATCTCTACTTTACTTTTTTTTATTGTTAGTAATTCAGTCCTACCTGTAGTAGAAATATTGGTACAAAGGTAATACCTTTGCAATACCCAGTGTAAAGGGTAATAATTAAAAGAGTAAATATTTATATTTTCAAAAAGCCTTTAAAGGATTTTAATATCCTTTAAATGGGAATGAAAAAAGCAGGAGTACCCTCTTACATAAATACAGGTTTTCTTCCTATCTCTAAAACACATTTATTTTGCATGCAAGAAAGAAAAATAAAAAAATAAAGAAAAACTGAAATGACATTGTGCCATTCAGTTCTTTCAGGGTGACTATTGATTATTTTCTTACAGTCTTTTGAAGCTCTCTCTGCATTACATAAGATGGCACCAATTTTAATAACCATTTCAATTGTCTCTTATTTTAAGGCAATTGCTCATTCATTGTGGCATCACGAAAGAAAAGTTTCTTCTTTACTATAATATAGATAGAAAACACACCAAAGCTGACTATTTTCTTTTTAAATGGAGAGAGATTCCTGAATGGCAGTAATTTACACAACACAGATTTTATGTAGGTTTGTGTTGCTGACTGTATGCAGTGATTCATGCATGGAAGATAGGAGGTTTATATTCACAAAGATCAACTTGTCTTATACTTACTGGATAAAAAGCAACAACCAAAACTATCCTCAGAAATATAAAATCCAATTGCCCTGAAGTTAACCAAAACCAAAATGGAACATCTTCAGACCATGCAATATTTGAAACAGGACTGCCTGGTAAGAATAATTTTTTGAAAAATTGTTCTTCTACTGAAATATATATATTTCTAATAACAGTGCATTTATCCCACAATCTATGAAAAATAAATCAGATTCTCTACAATTCTGTCTCACTTTTCAAATGTGCAAAGATTTCAGCAGATTTCCACATGAAACATTTGCATTGATTTGTGTTTATGAAGTTTAGAGGAAAACAGTTCTGAAAGGAGGAAAAGGAGGATGTGAAACAGTTTGCCTCTGGTCTTTACATTCCCTCAATACCCACTGGAATGGAAGAAATAGGAGACACTGTGTCAGTGTCCATTATATCCTTCAGCAGAATGTTATTAAAATAAAAATACCAAAACCAATAATATTGCCAAGGGAGCATCTGCAACACACTCTTACATTTTCATAAGGTAGTTTACATATTGCATCTGCTAGGTCTTGTTGATGCAAACCACAGATGATTCACTTTATGTGATGTTTTTTGTTTCTTAATGTTTTTCAGACCTACAGTTTAAAAACTGTAATTCTAGCTTTGAATTCTCTGAAATGTGTCTCATGGCATTCATCATCATTCACTAAACACAGGATTAAAACTAAAGACAAAGAAATAATTGTATGGGAATATGTCCAGATTTTACAAATAAATAACAAATTATATTACAAATTGTATTACAAATTTTATTACAAATTCCTAAAGATTCTACATGTATGGGAGGATTTTATATACTCTGTGGCTAAATAAAAAAAAGAGATTTCCAGCAAGGTCAGCTAGTTATCCTAGTTCATTTGGGAACAACGCATGACAGAATCTATGCCTGCTTAAATCTTAGCTGCTTCATTACAACATAAAATTATTTCCAGATTCATCAATCCATTATTTTTCATTAAAATATTTCAAGAAAAAGAAAACACCTGTAGAAAAAGGGCATTTCAAACTGGTTTTGAAAACACTTAGAGACAAAATGAATTTTATATAACCAATGACAAGTCTGGATAACTCCAGCGAAAGATCTACAAACAGATATAGCGAGCAAAAACATGGACCCTGTTATAGTGCAACAGAATCACTTTATTAATCACAAGAGATTTTTTTATGTTTTGCTGTTTACAATTTAGAATTAAAACTGTGCAGACAGGCAGGACACTAACCAACCTGCAAAGAAATGGCAGAGCAGGATGTTTCTGCTCACACATCCACTCTCACATAAGTATTTATGGCCTGTTGCAGCCTGAACTGCTGCTACTAAAGTCCAGGGTAAGGAAGAAAAAAGGCCTTTGCATGATACCCACAGATGTTTAATTCAGCTGCCCACTTAGATGTTCAGGGTCCCAGGTTTCTCTCCCAAGGGACCTTGGGGGTGACCGTGGTCTCAGGGCAGTACAAAGATAAGGGACAATCAGGGAATAGGGAGGGAGTGGCTCAGGGATGCAGGAACAGGGGAAGGAGCCAGTGGGGTCTCAACAGCTTTTGGAGGGAATATTCTTGTGTCTTTCTTGACCAGGGAATGCCTCCCAGGGTCTTCACAATGGCTTGGTCATGATCCTTTGGTGTGTGCTTTCTCAGGCAGATATTAACGTTGAACAGCAGTCACTTCTACTGCTGTCATAAAAGATGAACTGAGGTGATAAAGATCACAGACAAAAACAGAAACAAATGTTGCTTGCCCTTGGAAATGCAAGATGGTACAAAAACCAAACAATGTGATTATATCAAAGAGCATTTGGATGGAGTTGTCGCTTTCAACATTTCCTTTAGCAGTTGTCATCAAGATAGCTCCAGCTCAAACAAACTCAAAGACAAATGTCACCCTGATTTTTTAAGATTTTCTAAGCCTTACGATGTTTACATCCTTGTAGTGAACTTTCTCACACACTTTCTGTAAATAACTCATTGTTTTGCATTCTTTTATGGAGGAGGAGAAATTTGATAGTTTATCGGTTTGTCCAGTGTCATTGGAGAGGTGGCACTGTCACCCTCCCATCCACTGTCACTCTTGGAAAACTATAAATGTTGGAGTCAGAAAATAAACTGCCCTTTTTTTACCTTGAGAAGAGCAGTGTGTGCACATTGTGTTATTTTGTCTCCTATAGTGACAGACACAGTTTATCCTGCCCTGAAAAAGTGATCTTTTCATGCTCTCCCTCACATGTTCATGACATATGGGCAGAATTCAAGCCCTCTGCATTTTAAAGAATATACTGGATACAAGTGTGCTCTCCAGACATTACTGATTCACAATTTGTGGGCTGATGAGTAGCCTTCAACTGGCCTAAATCCTCTCCTCTCTCATAGAAGGCACAGAAGACAAGGAGCTGAAGTCCTTGAGGGTGAGAGCATGATTGAATATTTTTGCCATCTGCAGTTCTGTAGAAGAAAAGCTGTGACATGCTAGCCAGCATCAGTTCACCCCCTTCAGAGATGAAAGTTAGCTCAACAAGAGCTCCTGGTTAACAAACACCAAAAAGCTGTTGACAGACATAGGAGAATCATCATGGTCATCTGGCATCTTACTGGAAAACCTCAAACTTCAATCAGCAGGAGCTAACTAAATTTCATTTCATACTTACATCTAAAGCAAAATGAAAGGACTCTACAGTTGCTCATCTGAAAATCTTACAGAAGCTTTCCTCCAGAAAGAAAGATCAGAGTGAGTGGTAGAAGCAGACATTTATTTATAAAGTAACATTGTGTTACTTGTTTGTTTGTTTTTAACTAAACTCAAACCCACGTTTATACACTGCTGGCATCTTATCGGTCAAAAAAATTAATTAAGAATTTTTTTAACATAATGGGCAAAATGTGCATTTCTACCATAGATATTCATAACTTTTTTCTGTTTCTGACACCAAAACAGAGTATAGTTTCACTGACTGGTGATTAGGTTTTGATGTTTCTTACTCTTAAATGTCTTCTGAATAATCTATTCTCACAAGAGTTTTTTTTGTGAAGTATGACCAGAGTTGTCACCACTTCTTGCCCCTAACAGTACCCCAGTATCCACAGTTAAGTTTTTACGAAGATATACAGATTAAATTATTAGTGCTTTTACTAAGTCTAAAGTGGTAAAGTGGTTTTACAAATTGCTATTCTATTTTATTGCAATTAGAGTGTTTATTATGCTAACCATGAAACTTGCTGATTGTAAACCTGGCTTCTCCTAGTAAGCTGTTTCTGAGAACAAAGTTAGGAATTTTTTAATCTCATAAAAAGAGAAGTGACAAACAATAGCAAAAAGGAAATAATTGTAGCTTTTACCTTGTTCAGAAGAATGTAATCTCTTTTCTCAGTCAAAGGCAACATGCACAGACACTGACAAACATTTCATTTATTGCATACAAAACAGATTATGAGATGGTCATGGTATGGAATCACAGTAAGTAAATAAGCTATTTATTGTTATCTTCTACACCTACACTTTATTGTACTATAGAGTTGAGCAGCCTATCCTATGGTCTTCTGTCCAGAAGACCAAAACATTGTATTTCCTGAAAATGCCTTGAATAACTCTTTAATCATCTTAAGCCATTAAATCAAATAATAGACTTTTCTAGATAATATAAAAGTGTACATTTTTATTTTGAAGACTATGTAGCATCCTTATATCTTACTCTCTTTCAAAAAAGCAGTCACCCTCTTCAGCTGTTCTACTTCACAAAATAAACTACTAGTGTGAGATTTATACAGACTAGACAAAAAAAAAAAAAAAAAAAAAAAAAAAAAACCCAAACAAAAAAAACCCCAACAAACGAAAAAACAAAACCAAAAGAAATGCACAGTGGGTATTCAAACTCCCTTATCTGTACAGAAGTTATAGGGCTCCTTTTTTAGAAGGAACAGAGTAGACAGATGGGATATGAGAGTGCCCATGGCAGAATGTCTCAAAGCTGAGGGACTTTGCCATTAACTGCCTCATTCCCTCTACAGTCTTTGCCCTTTGCTGTTCTTAAGAGACCTCCCAGTACAAATTTATATGATGAAATATCGATGTGTTTAGCTGAGAAAGTCCCTGTTATTTGCTAATGAAGCTTTTCTAAAATATCAGGTTCTTTGTTCTTTTGATGCTGCATATTTATTTGATGTTAAGAATTAATTAAAAAAAAAAAAAAGAAAAACCCACAAAAACAAAAACCCAAACCCAACCAACCAAACAAAACCAAAAACAAACAGACCAATAAACAAACGAAACAAAAATCTTGTGTCTCTCAAAAATCTGAAGGAGAAAGAACTATTCTGCATGCTTTGTGTTTTAAAACTGTTACTATCCCTACAGGGATTATTGAGCAGCTTACCAGGATTTTTGTTGCTTAGTGTGATCAAAGCACTGTAAAAGCAAATATATTTGAATTTTATTTTTCTTCAAAAAAAATTGTTTATTCCAAGTAACATGATTTAGAGTGTTAAATTATAAGTCAGTCAGCACATGCCTTCAGTGCTTGGAATTAGACCTCTGTGTACATTTGAAGAAATTTCAAAGGCACAATGTGAAAAGCAGTGGTGCATGAAAGTTAAATGTTCAAGAAAGGACAAGACATATCAACTTCTCTTTACTTGATTGAAATACACAGCAGAATATGTAACTTTGCACAGATATTAGCATTGGAAGAAAACCCTAGAAATGTCTTCTACATTTAAAATGAAATGTTACAGAACATCGTATGGCAGTGGTGAAGTCATTTTTCATCCCTTCATGGCAAGTTCTCTCTGCTCTCTGGCAATACCATGTATTATTAAACAAACTGTGCCCCCAGTGAATAGCATTACTATGAGATCAAATGTTTGGAAATTGTTTTATCACCCACAATTATCCTAAAAATAAGAATATGTCTTCTTATTTCTAAACATGGCCTGTGAATGTCAGCAAGCACAGCAGCAGCAATGCTTTTCAAGAGGAAAGATCTCACCTGGGTGTTTGCTGGAGATGTCCAAGCCTTCCACCACAGCTGCGCCTCTTCAGCATTGCCCTTCCTCTCCTCCATACCTTGGTCTGCTCTTGGCATTCCAGCTCTCCCTTTTGTCACCTCCTTCTAGTTGTCTGACTTCTTGAGATATTTTTCTTTGAACTCAGTATTTTCTGTTTGTTTAATTACATGGATCTCTAACTAGCTTATTGCTTAATTAATAGATTAATTTATTGATCATTCACTTGGTGTGTCTACTACCAAACTAATTAGCTAATATATTCTGTGATTTAAGCACTCTGAATTGCCTATTTTTTTTACCTTGTCTTGGATTACATGATATTTAATTAATCAATTGTTTTATTGAGTCTTTTTTTTAAGCACCATTTTAAAGTTAATTACACTGCTATTTTGCATAAATAATTACCTAATTTGGTATCTATTTCTTCAATCCTTTCTCATTTCTCAACTTTTTGCCCATGATATATAGCATCTGTCATACTTTCTCTGCAATGCATTCTGTTCCTTAACATCCATTCTCTGAATGGTTACTTTCCCCTTGTACCTTTCTATCAGCTTTCCTCAAACATATCTTGTCTGCATTTATCAATTAGGTGCCACCAATCTTTCAGTAGCCCTCCATGGGAAAGAGGACCAAAACAATCAAAAATCACTGCCAAACCTCTCAGAAAATCTGAAGAAAAGATAGGACTGAAACTCTGTGGTACTTTTTCACTGATGGATCTATATATATTCAAATCTGTGTCTTTTTAGCTTCTAATATGTATTGTCTAACTTTACTTCTTTATTTTACTTATCTCCTTTCTACATCTCTGTTCTCTTTCTTTCTGGAATTAAGAAAAACCAAAATAAAACAGAATTTAGGCAATTGCATAGGCTGGATTAGATTCTTGTGACTTGGAAAAGTTTTGACAATATTTGCAAATCTTCTACTGAGTTAATATGAAGCTTAACATTGTTTCATAAGACTTCTAGTCTTTAGGCCCCAAAGGTGTACTCTATATTGTACTTTTCTAATGAAGCAGTGGATCCTGTTATCTTTCCACCAGATTGCCGGAAATGGAATTACCAAATCAAGAATTTTTAAATTGGAATCCCAAGTATCTGTACTGTTATGAGGACTGATGGAGAAAATATTTCCAGCTATAGAAATGGAAGTCAGACACATCTAACTCCATTTATTCCTTTAGATGGAAATTATAAAAACATCTACCTAAGTCACAGACCAGCCCTGCCACGACTGTGGGAACCTCAGCTCATTTTCATCCCCTAAATATCAGAGATGACACACCCCCCAGGATTCTCATGTGACAGCAGCCTCTTTCATTGTCCATTTTACTAATATTGCCTGTTTCATTTACCTTCCCTAAATAGGAGGATTTTGAATCTCTTGGTCCAGACAGTTCATTGGTCTGGCTTAAACACTGCCCAGCTCTTGTGCCAGTGACATGTCTGCAGCTTAGGGTGGAACACGATTGAGTGAAGTCCTGTGTGTATTCAAATTCATCCTATCATTGCTCAGCCAAGGACTTGTTTGTGGAACCGAGCTGGGTTTCTTATTTATAGCCAAATTAATTGCCCAGTACAAACCAGCTTGAACTATGACATTGTCAATTTGAAAACACAGACAAAAGTGAAAAGTCAAATTCAGCCCTCAATATTTTAAGAGCTGAATAGTGGTGGCTTTTAGGGAACAAGATTATGAGCCAACGAGGTTCTCTTGAATAAACTTTAGTCATAGCCTCTCAGAAAAAATAAAAGGAATTCCAGGTCTCAGGTGTCTTCCGGAAAACACCAAGTATCATACAGAAAATATTATATATCTGTTGTGTGTAAATGGAGTTTTCTGGTCCACAGGTACTTGCCATAAGCCTTGGATTATCTAAGTGCCCTCTTTTAAAAAAGTAATTAAGTTATCTGTGTCTCAGTGACACACAGTCTTATCATTCATGTTTAAATGCTGATGTCTCTGAGTATAGATGGAGTGGCTTCAAAGCAGATGCCTTGTGTTCAGGGTGTAAATCTTAGAATGCATACCTCCCCACAGAAAAGCTGAGTAATAAGGGACGATGGAGAAGAATTTAATAATGCCAGCCAGGGACATGATTAATGCATTAGCAAAGGGATATCTAATGCACCCCATGCGAAATTATAAATCCGCAGGGTTCTGTTTTAATGGTCTAAATCTTACTCTTTCAATAACTGGGAAGCACTGAATTTCTGTCTACTACAAAGCTACAAAATTACTTTGGCAGGCTTGTTATAAGATGGAAAAACATGATCCAAGGTTTGTTTGGTTTTGCACTCATTAATCTTGCAACTTGCAGAAGAAAATTAGGAGAAAAGGAGGGAAACAAAGCAAAAAAGTAACCAAAAGCATTCAGTGTTGTTCCTTAACAAAAATGCTTCTCTCAGAGTAATTCCCAATGTTCCCTAGTAAGCAAATCACACAAAACCAGTATGGTCCTGGATGTGGTAATGCATTCTCAGAAGTAATGCGTTAGGTACCACTGGCAAGGGTGTGACCATTTCTGATCCTGTGAGTTTAGATACAGATCACAGACCTATTACTGTAGCTTAAACATTTGGTGTGTGCATCTCATTCCTTTTACTTCATGCTTCATGAGGTAATCCAAAAAAAACCCCAAAGTTCACAAACTGATCCTAATTTTTGCAATTTTTTTATGTAATTAGCAAGCGCTGAGAGAGGTAGTAATTTTTTAACTCTCACTAGCTTGGAGAGACAAAACATTAAATCCTTGATTTAAGTGACTGTATTGATGTTTATCAAATGACCATTTCTAGTAATCTAGTCTGTTTACATTTCTTATAATATGTGTAATTTAAAGTGCAAGTTTATCCTTTAAAGCAAAGCTAGAAAAGTCAAGTGAAGGAGCTTTGGTTTTTGGTAACTTCAGTTTTTCTAGTTCAAATCTCTTGTTTAATAGATTTTATTTATTAGACAGGGAATAAACTGAGCAGGAACATTTAGTGCTCTGCACTCTAAATAGATCCATCAATGTGGGGTTTTTTGATCATTGCATTTTTTAAAGTACTGTGCATTTCTATTTTAACATAGGCAGAAGTTCCTACTTATGTCTTTTTGTTCTATTCCACAAACTCTATCAATTATTACTATCTGTCTTTTACCAGAAGAAATATATATTCAATAGCAGGAGAGGTTACACGTTATTTTAATTTGGTAGAAATTAGAACAAATAAGAAGTTAAGTAGCATTAGATCATTATACATCTCAGTACCCCCCTGGAGGAATCTAAATGCTTTTTTTGATGATTATTTCTTGTCCTTCAGGCATTTTTTCAGAAAAATATTTTCTGCATGCGATATGTACTATTTCTGAAGTCAAATTCAAAATATTCACATCTCCAAATGAGGAGGCAGGATCTGTGATCTTGCATCACAAAATCGGAAGTGTACATTAAATTTATATTTTGCTCAGTAACTTAAAAACCAAAATGTCTGAAAGGTCAATAATATAAAGTAGTAACTTGGTTTAATAATTAGTAATATGTTATTTTGTACCAAATATCTTACTGGTTTTATGTCTGAGGAGCTAGGAGTGTTTTCTTCAGGTTTTGTAAAATCTTCTGTAATATTCATAGTAGCTAACATGTTTAGGAAAGCAGAATACTTAGAGCGAATAGCTCATATTCTTTAACTCTCCCTCTATTTCCCCATATTTGTTTCTATCTCTATTTTCTATCTGCTCCAAAGTGTTAAACCTTTAGTTTATTCCCTTTCTTTGAGGCAGTGTGCAAAGTCTTGCAAATTGAAGGAGACAGATGAAATGTAACAGGAGTTCCTTGATGTGAACATGTCGACATAACTCCCACGCCTCAACATCCAAAAAAGCCCAGCAGCCAGGCACCACTAAATTGGGCTTTGCAACTTCCTCCTTTACAATCACAAAATTTCCAGGGGTAATTTGTCCCCCCCACCAACACTCCTTGTATCTCAGGTTATCAGGTCTTTGGATTCTGAGGACTCTCACCCTAGAGGAAAGCAACCTTAAAGTGATAAAAGTGATAAAAGCAACGGAAGTGATAAGAATGAAAAATACTACCATCTGGGTTCCCACTTATTACTCTGTCATTGGAAAGATTTATCAGCTGATGCCTCCAGGTACATAATAAAGTGTGTTAATGCTATCTTGGCCAGTGGATTACTCCTCTGAACATCTTAGCTCTATTCATATCTGTGTTTTCAATTGCATGTGTAATTTAGAGTAAATTACTGACAATCTCCCTGTTCTTCTCCACTTTAAAGCTAAAAGTGTGAATTTTCTCATTGTGCAGCACTTTAAAGCTTTATGGGTTACAAATACTATGTAATCAATTATTGCTAGAACATTGAAATCTTATGCTCATTTATTGCATTTGTTTCCTTCCCTGTTAATTTCATAAAATAGTATTAAAATTCATGCATTAATCCTGTTAATTTTAATAATTTTCTATTATTTTATATATAACAGATTGGGCAATTTTATTTTATATATATATATATATATATATAAGCAATTGGTGAAATTATATATATAAGCAATTTAATATTACTTATAAAATAATAGAAAATTATTACATTTACACATTCAGTTGTCTTTCACCTGAAAAGATTTAAACAATAGTTGCTCATGCCATAAGAATGACAGTGAGACTAATTCTTAAACTTTCCATATGCCTTATAATTTTAGTGTCATGTATACAGTAAAATAATTAGATCTTTAGAATACTTGGCACCATATTTCACTGACCACATATGATCAAATTATATGGAAAAAAATATAGTTCACAAATCTTTATAACACTGATAACAGAAAATTTGACCACATTCTTCCTGAAATCACTCTTCATAAACATGGGACTGCTTGTGCTTTATGGACAAAACTGAACAGAAATTGGAAGAAACATTTGTTAGTAGCTATGGCAACCAAAGTTTCCTTCGTATTGTAGTCTCTCTAATAGAGTTTCCAGACTCCCCCAGTCAGAGAACAGAAGCAATTACATAGCATGGAACTTACCAATTTCAGCTTGAGGGACATGAACTATTAATGAATGGCTGCAGAATATTATTTTTAGATGGCTTCCTTGGAATTAAATAGCATTTATGACATAAAATGTACACTTCCATGTATGCTACAATGTAATAACATCTGTCACAGATGTTCTCAGAGATGAAAAATGTAATATATTTATATATTTGGTTCTATTTCTTTTGAATAATATAGCCTCAAAAGGAACAATTTTTTTTTCTAAGTAGGAAATGTCTCTAAGCACAAAATCTTTCTTGGTCATCCATTTTCCTTAAGAACAACAAAATCATGCTTTCTGCCTTTTGCATTAGAAATAGAACATAACTAACCTCAAATTACACTCCTATTTTCAAATGCATAATTCCACTCTTAAAGCTATTCATTTTTCATATTACATGTGACCTAGAAGTGAAGGAAAAAATATTCTTGTATGAAATGAAAATGGATTTGCCATAATTCTGATGGCTGACTTCAGAGAAAATAAACTTTCCTGTACTTATTTGTTGCCTGAACATGCTATTCAACTCACCTATAAAAAAAGCAGAATATGAAGAGAATAGAGGATCTTCAGGTTCTGCAAGGCCTTTGATTAGCTCCACATCCCTAAAATAATGTCTGTAAACTGTAAAATATAGAACCAAACATGGTTTTTCAGTGCTAATAGGCTTATATGTGCAATTTGTGAGATTAGGCTCAACATTTCAACAAAAGCTGTTTTACATGTTTTCTGTCAGTGGAGATGTTAAGAAATCTTTATTCCTCTCAGTTCACAGTAAGGAAACAAAGCATAAGCAAAGCTATGAACCTTTCCATTTGTTTTTTTGTGCAACAGTCATGGTCAAAGCTCTATGCTTCTTTATGCAAAGTTGATAACTCATTAGCCAAGCAGGACAAAAACACAGGCAACAACTCTTTTAACTTTTTCTGTTCTACTCTTTCTGGCACTGTCATTGCCGTCAGTAATTCCACAAAAGCCGTAGTCCTGATTTGGCTTTCAAAGGGTTCACATTCTATGAGTTTTCTGCCTAGCACTATCCAATTGACAACTAAATAATGTAATAAAAGTAGAAACATATCCTGAAAGCCCTAGGTATAATTGAATATTAGTTTAGGGGTTTTTTCTCCTCAGTTATAGGGCAATAACATAAAAAAAAATTGCCTTTCATTTCATTATACGTTTTGTCTGTTTAAATGTATTTAAGATAAACCTGCTATTATGTTATGCAGTATTTTTATGCTTCTGCAAGTGACAATACAGGGAATAACAGCTAGTGTTAAAGCATAATGAAAAGAGAATTATTACAATGTAAAGGATTTCACATGGCTTCTCTGCTAAGCACATACATTTGCCTAACTTTTAGGAGGTCTGAAACAGAAAAGTTTATTTGATTGCCTTTGTTATCCAAAGTGGAAGCAAAATGAAAATCTATGTATCCATTAAAAAAAAGAAAGTTATTGATAATCCTACAGTTATCTGAAATCAACTGATCATTTGAAAGGTAAATGATCCACCCAACTTTGCCTGTCTTCTTTAGGGACATGAAATAACAAGTGAAACATTGTCTTTATAAAAAAAAGATAATTTATTTTTTACTATTAAAAAAAGGCCCTGACAAGTTTCAGTCTATAATTTGGGGACATTTTCAAGAATTTACTAAAAGTAGTTTTTATTATTAAGTACAGATTTTAATGAAGGTGGGAACCTAGGAGGTAAGGAGCTATGGTATGTCATTGCAAACCATACCTGAAACTGTACATTTCCAGAAAGTTTGGAATTTATTTGTGTATCCTTGCTGGCAAAAGTAAAATAAACAAAGAACAAAATACAGCTTACATAATCAGAACATGGCAATTATTAGGGGTTTTTATTCCAGAAAGAAATTAGATCATATTCCCTTTTACTTTCTGAGAGATTGAGTTTGATCGGCCAGGTAGTTGTGAAGAAAATTGAGATAGCATACAAAAATAAATGGGCTTTCTCTCTGATACAGTTCCTAGCATGTTAACAAATTTTATTATTTTCATCATTCATTTTGGAATAATTGTTGCATAGTTTCATTTTTATGCCCCTTTGTTTTCTCCCTTGTGTAAAAATATAAAATTCTAGCTTAGCATTAAAATTTTATGACAAAAGCTTTTTCCAAGATTTATTTTATTTCTTCCATGTTGGAAGGGGAGAGGGGGCAAATCAGCATATGATATGAAATTCTTTTCCAATAGTCCTATTGATATTGCTATATATTTAATCATCTTCAGATAACTTTGGGGAATTTTGTCACAGGTTTGTGTGTTTTTCAAAATGCCAAAACTTTATCAGAGAGATTTAAAATGGGTAAGATGGAACTCAATCTTCATATGGCCAGTACTGCAAATTTAAGGCTTATTTTTCTTCCAAAGAGAATATTTAAGGATGTCTTAGATTACAAAGCCCTACAAAATTTTTTATGATCTCACTGTGAAAGACAAGAACACATTAAACACCTAAAGGAGCAATCTCACCTGAAGCATTCAAGATTTAAAGGACAGAACTCCTGGAAATGCCAAAGGGCAATTCTCAATCTACAATGCACATCCACAATTTATCAGGAAGTTGTGAATATTTTTATAGTGATTAACTTGTGTTTTTTCAGGCTTCCATATGAAGAAGAGTTTATCCTAATGCCCTGTGAATTGAACTTGAAAAGGACATACAAGCCCTTACTTTCTCAAACATAGAAATTTATTAAAATGCTAGAAATTTTTGTATATTATAAAAATATTTTATATTATTTTATAACTTAAAATATAATTGAGATTATAGTGGGGGGTTTTGTTTTTGATTTCTTTACTCACTCTAGTAGGGGTTTTAGTTTTTGATTTCTTTACTCATTTCCTTCTTTTCCAATAGCAAATGTCCAGGGAGAGAAAAGACAAATATATCTTTTTGGACTGCTCTGCCATAACAGATCTTAGTTTATAGTGCACCCACACACACTCTTCTCTCCCTCAATCTAATTTTTTTATGTGCCTAAGGACAAAACTGATGTCCCAATCTTAATTCAGGAAGAAATTTCCCTCCTCTAAAACAGACAAGTTTTTTTTTTAAGGATTTTAATTCTCTCTTGCAGGATGGAATTTTAATCCAGGTCTGGAAGCTCCTTTGTAGCTTCTGCTACATTTAGGAGGATGCATGAAGGATATGAATCTATTTTTAAAATTTGATGCTTCAATTCATAATTTCTTGAGCTGATTAGAAATTGAGACAGACATCTTTCTGATTATAGTGATATTGAAATTTACTCAAGTTTCAGGTACATAAAGTAGAATTCTGAAATACACATTTATTTCTCAGCATTCCACATTTAGCAGTTATCTTTCATAGCGGCTTTCTGAGAGTAAGTGACAAATAATGTCTTTGACCTCAAGTAAAAACAGATTAAATTCTTTGGCACCATGAACAGAAAATCTGTATGCCTGTGAATGTGTGATACTTAAACAATTTCATGAAGGTCCTTGAAAGAAAATGGATTTCTTTTCTCTGATCTTACACTTCTGTAAGAACTTTAAGACAAAAATACAGCTGTAAACAGCTCACATATCAATCTAAATTTCACTTTTGCATTTAAGAGCTTCTTTATTCTCTGTTTTATTTTGGTGAGATAGCAGAGCTGTAATTTATTTTCAGCCACTTGGTATTTACAGGCATCATGAATAGCTTTTCAGAAGGGGCTAGCAGAACTGATAAGAATGTATTAATCAGTGTTTGATGCTTGAGCTTACCACATGCAACTTTCCTATGAAAGTTTTATCTATGAAAAGATGTTTTGGTACCACACGAGCTGGTTCTGAGCTCCGAGCAGTCAGGCAGCAGGGAAAACACATCAAGCAGCTCCTTCCCCCTGAAGCTGGAAACCAGACTGACCAAAAACCCAGCCAAACTTCCAGGGCAGCCCCTCTCACCCTTTTTTTTTCTGGAATTATCACCTGCATTGTCACCCACACCTAGCCAGGGTCATTTCAATGGAATGTTGTGACACCTAGATACATCTTTGTTTTTTTAAGTATCCATAGTTAATGCTTACTCTCAACAAATGGAACAAAATTCCATGAGAGAAAGAAACAAGAGGGAAATAAACAATCTCAACTTCCAACAACGTTGTATATCATTTGATTGCATGAACCAAACACTTTATTTTGATCTAAACAGTAAATCAGTGATTTGAATGAATGAAATCCCTCCCACTAGGAAAACCTTGCCCTTTTCACCACATTATATTATGTTAGTAATAAAATTATACATTAGACATGTATAATTTTGTATGTTATACATGTTAGACAGGACTTTAAATGCAAGTGCTACAACTGATCACATTTTTGTTGCAAGCAATAGCTCTAATATGTAATCACTTCAGATAGCAATAAAACATGATGGGAATGCAACAGGATCATCAGATACCACATGTCAAATGCTTTTAGTCATTTGTAAGCTAGACTAATGAATGTATTAAAAACTGATTAATTAACTGATTCAAATTGAAATTGTGATGATCAAACTAAAAAAAAAAAAATCAGCAAAAGATTTGAACAGGTAATTAATGATCGGTAAATGTGATGGGTGCACTTGATCCCGGGCTGTAGTTTGGTTGAGTCTGACTAAGGAGCAGCAGGTCTTATGTCCCACAATGACCCTCTGAGCAGAAAAGCTCATGGATATGGTACTGAAAGTGCCTTAGAATAATATTTAGAAAAGTTAGATCAAAGTGGAAGAAAGTACAGAACAAGACACCAGAGCAAAACAAAGAAATCTATCTTGTCTATGCTATTGACAGGCAACCAAGTACTTCACTCTATAAATGTTCTGATCAGGATGGCCCCAGTTTAAAATCTCCCTGAATTGAAGTTGGACTGCTTGCCAAGAACTCCTCCCTGGAGCAGAGACTCCTGTCAAGGTCTGAGAGCACTTATCTGACACAATGAAATCCTTCCTTGCCCTGGGTGGAGTGATCCTTTATTCATGACAAATCTTCAGTAAGTAATTGATAACATGCTAATTAACACTAATGAAGCATCACTAATTCATGTAGCTGCTCAATATTAATAATTATAAACTTTGTATAGATAATTCCTTTAGACATAAACTATTGTCTGAGACTAAGAGAGAACCGGGCTGCACCTAGGATCCACAAGAAGTTCAGGAAATAAGGGGAGTCCCTTCTGTACCTCATTACTCGATGAGAGGATTTTCCTTATCTTTTGCATCTCCAATCTCTTCATCAATCATCCTAGACACAGTTTTTCCTCGTATGTTTCTGCCATGCATTAATTAATAAGGTGAGCCCTAACATCAAACTTATTGAACCATTGTAAATCACTGTTAAACTTAGTTAAATTCCATAAAAATTACTGTACTCTGCCAAATTACTACTGTACCCCAAGAAAACATTTTACTGGTTATGTTTTTTGTGAGACTACACTACTACACTCATCAGCAACATTAAACAAATGATCATAAAATAAGAGTCAATTTAAATGTGGTGCCTGTGAATTAGTCAGTAAAAGTTTCTTCCTGTCTGTATAAACTCCAAGGAGTTTAATAAGAAACTCCAAGGACCATAATAAGAAAACAAACCCCATTGTTGTGCTCCACTGTGGGGAACTGTGAGTAGTTCTTTTAAAAATAGATGGTCTAGGATGAAATTAAGTCAAATGAGATAACATTGTATCTGAGAACCATTTATTGGTAATAAAAAAAAAAAAAATAAAATAGGTGTTACCCTACTAAAAAGGACTAGACAAGACAGAAAAGAAGGAAAGAAAACAGCTTGGACTTCAGCCAGAGTGCCACCAAGCACCCAAGCAAGAGGGTGAGTGAGGAGTGAGAGAGGGCAAGCAAGGGCCAGTGAGGGCAGGAGAGCCAAAAGGCAGGAGCCAGGACAAAAAGGACAAAAAACAGGTGTAGCAAGTTTACTGCTGGCCAAATGCCAGGGCACTCACAAAAATCGTCTATTCATCTTCCTCTGATATAAGTGGAGCAGAGGAAGGAAAAAACCCAGTTAAACTAAAGTTCGTATGATGCTGTTGAGTCAGGGGCAGAAAAAAAGACTCCAGTTTTCAGGTGGATCAGAAGGCTCAAGAAGAATCTTTATTAGCAAAGAAGTGAACTTTATAGTCTCACTCACTAAGTGGGACCAGATTGGTCTCAAAGTAGAAAACATCTCACATTACTGGTGTACTATGAATAGCACACTGTGAAGAACCATAATTTTAAGCAATGGTTACAGAAAGAGAGATAATTTTTTGAATTCTTTTGTCTAAGATTCCCAGGCTCAGCCTGGGAGAAATTGTCTCTGCTCTTTCTTTGACTGAACTGAGAATATCCACACTCATAGGGTTGAGATAAGGATAAGGAGAAAATGCCTTAGGGGTAAAACAGGCTCAAAGCTTAATAATGTGTAAAGAAACCTTCAATAACAGAACTAAAAAGAGAATGATAACAACTAAAATAAACCTCTAGAACACCTTTCCTTCCCCTAGCCTCTCTCTTCTTCCAACCAACAATGTAAAGAGACAAAATGTGGAATTTTGAGTCAGTTTACCACTTCCAAAAACTAAATCCTTCTTCAGTCCGCTTAGGTATAGGAGTGTCTCCTGCCATGCCACAGGAAGCAGTTTCTCATGGTTTTAAATTTTACAAATAGCAGCCTGCCTGGAAATCTGCAATTGCAACGTCCCTCCCATGTTTTGGCAGTCTTCCCACAACTGCCTCTGTGGATCACTGTCTTATGGGGTGTAATTTTTTTAAGGATGAGCTGTTCTAGTATAGAAGCAAAAGTTTTCTTCTATGTCTGAAAGCAAATGTTCTCTTCTTCTATTTCTGTCAGCAAAGGGTCTCTCTTTGTTCAAGTCAGATCACAACTTCTTTCAGCATCTATATTGTCCAGGTCTCTTCTGAGCTGCGGATGAACACTCTGTCCTCCCATGTGCTGTATGAATTACAGGGAAATAGTCTGGTGTATTATATTCTCACCTTGGCTTGCAAAAGGTTTTCAGTTCTGAAACCTCACCACCTCCTCTCTGTCTTTCTTTTGGGCTTCAGTCCCTCCTTCTTCACTGACCTTGGTGTTGCCCTTTTGTTTTCTTCATGTGCTTTCACTTTTTCTTTTCTCTGACTCGGGAGAAAATTGGCATTCATAGATTTATTTGTTCTCAGATGGAATTCTGCAGCACTGAAAAAGGTTACTCTTGCCTGGTCCTCTAGGAGGTGTCTTCCAAGCCAGACTCAACATTCTTCACAGGCTGAAGTGCATGTCCTGCAATTTTCCCTGGTGACAAGACAACCCTCAGTATATGCTTCTAAGGACTGGGGTAATTCCCTCTTGGGCTCCCAAAGGCAATGGATATGGTTTAACATTTGTGAGTTTTGACAAGGTAAGATTTGGGGCCATTTGTAACACTCAGATTTGGTAGTTAGTGGATCCAAAGGACCACTGTAGCCCCAAGTTGTCAAATCATATTCTTCCTTTCGAAACATCCAATCCCACAGAGGAAACTTCTCTACTGCCATGATATCTGCGACTCTTGTTCCCTCACCTGGTTGCATGAGACTGACTGCAGCAGTGTCTGCTGACTGTGATACCTCCAATGCATTTACTATAAGCAAGGACTGTTTAGATGGGACAGCTCCATGAGTGGCAGCATCCTGCTTAGTCAGGGCTGATATCTGAGCCCCAGTGTCAGCTAAACACTTTAGTAATTGTTTCTTAAGTCTGGCAGCTGCTATTAGTAAAATGTCTCCAAGGCCTTTTCCAATAAGTCTGTGGAGAGACCATGCATCACCATTTTCCAGATTCCCTTCCACCCACCCTGCATCCAGATTAGCCTGTCTTGTGGGCAGGTGATCCCATCCACCCTGATTGGTTTGGTGGGTGGGGAGGGAATCCTGAGTGATAGCTTTGGACTGAGATGGGTTTGCCTCATCCACAAGTCTCTGATCTGCTTACAGTTACTTTTAAGGGTCCATATGTTTACCCACAATTAATTAAATCTTGGGTGACATCTCTCCAGGTTCAGAACTTGTCTCCCTGGCTGGGGGCATTCCCGGCAAGGGAAGAGGTAGTACCTTTCTGAGCAGTAGAGACATTTTCTAAGGGTGCTAAAGTCTGTATCCTTCCCTGCAATTGAATACTGACTGGTATTTTAGAGAGTTGGGAAGCCCATGAAATAGAGGAGTCATTCTCTCAGCATCTACTGAGGTGGGGGATTCTTGGAAGGGGACTTGCTCACAGTTTTCCCTCTGGGTCAAGGACCACAGCACCCAGGAGTCTCCACTGGTGAGGAAAACACCGGGACCCCAGTAACCCTCTGCTTTATTCTCATGAGCAAGATTTGGTCTCTGCCGCTTACGGAAACACACCAAACATCTTCAGTTTTGGTTTTGTGGGGGCTGGTAACTGAATTCACTTTTCAGCTTCATAAGCTCCATAGCTGTAAAAGGCCCATCTTTAGTTGTTAAAAGGGGGCCTGATTCTGGCCATTTTCATATGCATAGTCAGTTTTTATTAAGGGGCTGGATCAGAGAGGCAGGTGAGTGAGTCAGTGCTCAGGCGGGAGGTTCAGAACCTTGGACAGAGTCACGGCGGGGATCGCGACCATGGGCTGGGTGGGAGAGGCAGGTGGCTGCGGCAGGGATGCAGGGATGGAGCAGGCAGGGATGCAGGGATGGAGCAGGCAGGCCTCGGGCAGGAACACAGGGAAGCAGGACAGGCAGTGGTTTGGAGGGACAAGGGGGTAGGGCAGGACAAAGGCTACACACGAGGCTCGAGATCAGACAGTGTCCTGCCAAGTGCCCAGCCAGAGGGCCAGTGTGGAGTGAGTGAAGACAAGCAAGGGCCAGCGAGGGCAGAGGAGCCAAAAAGAAGACTATAGCCAGGGCAAAAATTACAAGAAAAAAATAAGGCCAGGGCAAGAAGACAAGCTCAGCGGGCAGGAGCCAAAGCAAAAACACTAGACACAAAAAAAAACCCCGAGACCCAGAAAAGCCCCAAAAAGCCAAGACTAAAAAAGCCAAATCCAAAAAGGCCCAGAGTTTGTGAAATCAAGATTAAATTGGCTCCTCACACCCATGCAGTACCAGCACAGGAATATTTTTTGAAAACAGCAATAGGCACGAGCATACAGAGATAGCAGACAGAAAATACAACAGAAGTTTTCTCAATAGTCAAGTATCATTAGGGAAAAAAATCTAGTTTTCAATATACTACATCATTCAAAAACAATGAAATTTAACATTTTCTTTTCTTATAGTATTGCCTTCTTATCTCCTAGTAGGCATTAAGAACTCAGAGGTAACAAGTGTATGTGCATCAGCTGATAATCTCTTCCATAAGCCTTTACATAAAATTATCATATTTATTTGAGATAGTAAGTCTATCCAGATGCATAAGGTTCCCCACAAGAATTGCTTGAATGTGAAAATCAAAAACCATATGCCGAGGCATGCAGTACTGAACTTCTGAGTTTCTGTTATTACCAATCTCAGCAAGAGAGAGGAAAGATTTGAATATGAAATTGTTTTATAAAGGGGGCTTTCCCTGGCTTACAGAGGACTACTTAATTATCTATTTTATATCAAAGGATCATAGAATCATGGGATGGTTTGTATTGGAAGGGACTTTAAAGGTCTAGTTCCCACCTCCCCTGCCCACGGCCATCCACTAGACCATGTTGCTCAGAGCCCCATCCAGCCTTGTTTAGAAAACTTCCAAGGATGGAGCATCTATATCTTCTCTTGGAAATCTGTTCCAGTGCCTCATCATTTATTTTAAGTAACTTTGTTCAAGTATCCTTTGTGTATTTTTGTAACTTTGACCCAGAAATATAGCACAGTTACATGATTGTTAAATTTCTTACAAATACTTTCCATTTGTGGAACTCATTAACATACCTGGTTCTAGAATGTGATCCACATTTTCAAACTATTTGTTTACTCAGGAAACTGCTGTTTTGTGGAGAAAAGAAGAAACCTCACAATTTTATAAAAGTTGTAAAGCCCGGTATGTTTATTTACAGTGCCGGACGCATACAGAGAAAATTCTCCTCAAAAGGCATGCGTGCCCCTGAAGATCTCAGGTCTCCTTTTATCCCCCCTTCCAAATTCATATGCATACAGTTTCACAATAGGTTCATACATATTCATTCCGTGTGACATTTATCTCCAGTTCTCCTTTATCAAAGGAATTCTTAGGTCGGGGGCAAATTGACCTTGTGGTCATTTCTGTTTTTCTTTCTCTGTCGTCTTGCTGTCTCCGGCATCTGACTTCTCCTTCAGCTTTGGCCTCACAGACTTTTCACCTCTCTTAGACACTTCACCTAATTCAGAATGGATCTCTACTCTGTCTCACTGCCCTCTTGAGAACACTGTGGGGTTTGGCTTTTATCAGACTGGATAGCAACAGAATTTTTCATCAGATTAAACCTAAAGCTGCACGGCAAAGAAAAAAGATTTATGGCTGTGTCTGGAACCATGAAGACTTAAGGGACTAAGCAAGGCCTTATTTGTCCTGGTAAATTTGAAATCATTATTAATGGAGAGAAAAGGTTCTTAATAACCCTCATGGTGCTGCTTATGATGCACCTACATACCTATTTTCTTCAAAAATATTACCTGTATTTGGCATTGAACTTGAAGGGGGAAAATATTTTTGACACCATATTTGACAGGTTAAATCATAAGCTAAAGACTTGCTATTTTAAGCTGTAGACTGTAAACATATTTTATGTTACAGAATATAGAAATATTAAAATATCATACAAAATTAGAACTCTGTGTTTGAGCAGTATTGCTAATATTTATTCATAAAGATACCACAAGCCTTATGTACAGTAGGGGAATCCCAAAATGGGATTGTGAACTGAAACACTTAACTGACACATCTAACATTTTGGCTCTGCATCACTTGTACAGATTATCTCAGAAATGTTATCAGTTTGTTTATGTTACAGGGAAAGGTGTTTCAATTAAATTCAATAAAACCATTTTAACAGATAAATTGGAGTGTCTTGCAAGAAAGCTGTACTTCCATCACTTTATAAACATAACTGGTAAAATTTCTTCATGTATATAAGCTCAAAGAAAATAGAGATGCAATTAAGCCGCCCCAGGATGAGTTCTACAGATGTAGGTGTCATTACATTGCACCATAAGGGATTAATTTGCAAGAAATGTTGAGCCCAAATGATTCCAAGAGATCAGCTCAACTGCAAAGACAAGATGGAGTTTCACAGATGAGCCAGAGTTAAATGCAAACTGAGGGATTTCTCACCCTCTCCAGGTAGATCCAAAGTTAAATATTCAAGTGAAAGGACATCCATCATTGGCAATACAACCTCCTCTGTTTTGGTAACTGTATCTAGCATGTCATATTAATAAGAGTTTTTTAATATGGAGAGTGATCTATTAGGAATTATAATAAGATTAGCAGGTTTACCAGCATAGCATTGCAGACAACAGATTTAGAGAAAAATCAAGAGCAAATAAGAACGGTAAACAATGTTGTTTACCATTATATTAGGTATTAGAAAGCAGACAATTGCAATGAAGCCGTAGAGAAGTATGGATTATTTGTCTTTTTCCCTATTTAGATACTCAAAGGACTAGCCTTACACAGCTTCCAGGCAACTATTTAACTGCTTCTTTTCTGCTTTGCTTCGAGATTACTGAATTTTTCCCTCTTCCTTTTGAGCATTGATAATACCCATGAGTGCCCAAAAACCTGACATCTCAAAAATCTAGTTTCTATTCGTTTTTACTATTGAAAACTGCATTAAACTAATGGAGGCAGTTGAGGAAAAACACTTTTTGTTTGTAACAATCAGCTGCTTATATGAGCCATTGGAGAACACTGAAATTTTAAGTATCTGCAGTATTAGTACAGTTGGTGGATGGAATTTATTTAAACACTCATATCTGAATAATTATTACTAACTTACATGTACCCAAATGAGTCCATTGTAGAAAAGCAAATCAGAGAATTCCACCTATTACACATTATCTGTAGATTTTTATATGGCTATTCTTAGAATTAAAAATCAGGCCCAAATTTTGTTTATCATCATTTTTCAAAATACAGCTATGGACATGTGAATTTCTACAAGTATGAAATTATTGTTCATGCTTAGAAGAGCACGTGTAATAATGAAGAAACTCAGACACAGGTTGTTGATGACACAGGTATATGTCAAGCCAAAGAGCTCAAAGCACTTCTCAGTTTTTGCATTGAAGTATAGCAGAGGCCAAGGAAAGTCATGTATAGAAAATAAATTAGGAGTTAAGCATACAAGTCAGCTCTCATGATTCCAAGCTGTATGTTTAAGGATATGCTCTCCCTCTCCCTAGGCCTCTGAATTTGTTTAAATTCTTTGCACCCAACCACCTGAAAAAAATTCTGTCTGCATTGAAATGCAGCTGAACTCAGGCAGAATAAGAAAACATCTATTACAACACATTTCAGAGACTCAGCCCTCTGGCACATGAATAAAATTAACTCTTACCAGCACTTTTGTTGCTGTAATTCCTTCTCCAGGCACTATGAGGGGATACAAATTCTGCTCAATTAACTTGTGGTGTTCTTTTTTCACTCCCTGTCTCGACTTCAATGTACAAAAATGAGCACCTGAGCTTTGCCTTGTAGGCCAATCATCATGGTAATCAGCTTTTGTGAGGAGTAGTTGGGCATCTGTATTTAGAAAATGAGAACCACGTGGCTGCATTTGGAACAGAATGTGAGGAAATACTGAGGAAAGTGAAACTGTGGTATTTACAGACCTCCAGATATAAATGGAGTCTCTGGCACACCGAGGAGCAGCTGCAGTTGTACTGAACATGGTAAAAGCTAGCTATTAATTTAGGTTCTCTTGGATAGTGGGATATAGTTTGGGAAATTTTACCTTTTTTTCTGGTTACCAAGGTGGGTCAGGACCTTCAAGCACTTCTACCTCCCTATCATGTACTATTATCTATTTTTTTTTTTTACATTACTGGCACCTCTTCTTTTTTTTTTTACTCATTAAAAACATTTGATATCCTCCCGTCTAGCAAAACTATGCAGCTTCTAAAATGCTTCTGTTTTCTAGACTTATATATGTCAACCAGATCTTCTCATTTTCTAGTCTATACTTACCACTTGCTTCATATCTATCACAGATTTATCTTTAAATGAAGTAGTATTTTACCAACAAATATATATCAAAAATATGGGAGAGAAAAAAGGACTGCATTTTAAAAAGTTGATTCTGATCTCCTGTAATTCATTTTTATTGCATTAAATATAACATACTGATGATGTTTTGCCAGTTAGCCTTCCTTCTATATAATTCTTGGCAATTGCAAAAGAAAAATTGTTAATTTTTTATCTCTGTTACATGTTTTTTGTAGCTGCCCCTTCTTTTTTTTTCCAAAGTTCTTTTCTTTATCAGTTTATTTTTACACAGAGCAAATATCAAGAATATTTTATCGAAAACATCTCCCCATATTTGTCTCATGAGCTGTGAAATATGGTTTAGTTAAAAGGAAGGAAATAAATAGTTTTCATTTATAACCCACAGAAAATGGTTTGTTCTGCTCTGGTAACTGGAAAATCTGAAAAATACTCCAGTATAAATTATGTGATCTTTTCAATAACAACAGTCAATGAAGAGGATGGCTGGGCTTGTATAACCTTCCTGTTATGCATCAAGTCAAATCCCATTAATGCTTTAATGCTATAGGCACTTAACACTTAAAAGTTGTCTTATGTCTGGGATAAAATTGTCTGATATGCCCTCACCATGAAACAAAGAATCAAAATTACCATAACTGTATATGAACAGTTGCCTGCTCTGTGTATCTTTCTGACTGGAAAGTATGTTCTGGTCGTTCTGTAGAAAGATGCTATTATATACCAAGTACTAATTTCATCACTTCTGAAGTTTTCCCTGTCATCCACATGCTTCACACTCTCCATTTGTAAATTCTTAATCCTCTTGTTCATTAACATTCTTTAGTGCTCATGAATTTATATCCACAATACTCTTCTAAGGACAGAGGTAGCAAGAGTCACTTTAGAGATCAGGAAACAAAGCAGAGAAGAATGAAATAACCTGTTAGGAATAGAGATAAATCCACCTACTCTGTTGAAGTGTAGTGTCAAATTGTCATTTGGGGCTATATGGTTAACATATTGAAAACAGAGATAGAAATGAGACATTATCCTTCAGAGAGGGTTAAAAATAAACCACCAACAAACACATGTAAAAATCTTTCTTCTTGTAATATACATATTTTCTGAAGTGGTTAGATTCCAAACTGGTTTTCTGAGTCTTGGAATCTTGAAGATGTTGTTAAAATCCCAGTGTATGATTTACTAAAGGTTACTCTAATTAAGAGTCAGGCACGTTATAAAACACAATTATTAGCAATGTAAGTGGAATTGAGCTTGGATCAGTTAAACAAATTCCAGCTAGCTTTGCCTAGAAAATCTGTGGATGAAGCCCTCTTGGGAAAAATGGCAGTTTCAGTATTTTAGTATGTCTGGGGTGGGGGTGGGGAACGTTGAGGACTTTCATTTTTATGACATTAATCTGGAATTTTTGAGTAATATCTTGTTGAAGAACACTGGACAGCCAAAATTCCTCATCTAAGAAGGAAGTAAAATTAAAAAGTCCTGACAGAAATTGTGTAAATCCACAGCAGAGTAAGGAAAATAATCAGAAATTCATGCATAGGAAGATCATTCCCTTAAGTCTTTTCAGTACAAGACACAGTGTCTTCTTTAGAAAGGGAAGACACAACAATTAATCTTGATTCTGTTCTGAAAAACTAAAGCCAATGATGTGTAAGAAAACATCTTCCCACAGTCAAAGAACAAATTGAACCTGTTTTCTAACTTCCTTTGAAGTACTCCCCTGTTTCAAAATAAAGCAGACTGAACAGGACAAGGCAGAGAGAAGGCCATGTTTAACAAGAAACAGCATTTACCTGCAGTCAAGAAATTAGGAGAGAATTAAATCAGAGCTTCCTGATTATTTAAGATTCTTATATAAAGAACAGCATTTTAAAATAAATTTCCTGTCTATTGTTGTAGAAAAAAATATAATCAGAAATACTGCCTTAACGTGTATTGTCAGTTTAGAGTAGCTGTCAGAAAGCATCAGAAATTACAATAAAAGAATGCAAGAATTCGAATACTTTTCTGTTTGAAGAGTCTTGACTATCTGCCAATATAAGCCAGAGTTTTAAGTCACAAAAAGTTGCAATAGGTAGGAATTAGTCATTAAGTATTGTGCATGTTGTTGCCTTCTATGCTAAGGCAGGCGACCTGGTTCTGAGGTACAGCTCGACAGCCCTCTCTCTAGGGCCGTTCGGGCTAATGACATACGCAGACACCAATGTGGTGGACGGTCAAAAGGCCTTTATTACTTCTTCTCATGGGGTCTTATAGTCTTAGGGGTCTCTACGTCAAAAAGGGGTTTGTCCTTCTTACCTATGGTTAGTAGGGAATGGAAAAGTACTGGGTAAGGGATGGAAAGTTACTGGCTTCAGTGGGGCAACATTCCTATTGTTAGTGGGACCACATTCCTATGTTAATTTCTTATCTATGAGTACCTGAGGGTCTTATCTATGGGGAACCGAAGGTCCTAGCTTCCCGTGACATCGCGAAATCTTCCGCAGCGCCTCTTCCCTAGCTACCACATCTCCCCCTCCCTTTTCACAAATGAATGAGGTAGTCGTGTACATAGATACTGAGGTATAAAGTTGTGACTTGACAAGGGAAAGGGACTTTGGGAAACCTGAGTAAGCTTTTGCCAGACAAGTTTTGAAAATCTTGTGACTGGCAGTGTTCTTTGGTTGAATTCCCTGGTTGGATTCACAGCAGTTGTCGTCGCCCTATGAACAGGATGTTGGTCCGTTCCAGGCGACTCTGAACGAATGAGACCAGCTTGTTCAGCAGGCATGGTCCGAAGGTGACTGTTAGAAACAGCATCGCCAATGGACCTATCAGGGCAGAAATCAAAGTGGTTAGCCATGGTGATTGATTGAACCAGGACTCGTACCAGCTCTGTTGGGCCTCCCTGTCTTTCTGCCTCTGGGCCAGTCTGTTCCGGAGTTCTGCCATGGAGTCTCTCACGACTCCCGTGTGGTCTGCATAGAAACCCTTTCAAGGCGGCACACAGGCTCCCTTGCTGCATGAACAGGAGGTCCAGGCCTCGCCTGTTCTGCAAGACCACTTCTGAGAGTGAGGAGACTGACTTTTCTAGATAGGAGATGGATTTCTCAATCCTCTGCAGGTCTTCGTCAATCGTTGCCTGCAGTTGTGACAGTCCTTGGTGCTGTGTCGCTAGGGCTGAGACACCCGTGGCCGTTTCTGCTGCTCCCAGGCCGAGCAGCATTGCGATAGTTATACCTGTCATTATTTCTCTTTGGTGGATCCGGCTGGGTCCCTCAAGAAGATGGTACATCTCTTCGTCTGAGTGGTACAAGACCCTAGGAACAATCAGAACTTGGACACAGAAGTCGTTAGAGTCATTGAATTTGGGAAGGAACACACAAGGACTCACTCCGGATCGCTGGCAAACCCACATCCCCGATACGGATGGGACTGCCCACTTATTGTTTTTCCTGTTCAGCCTGCCAATTTTGGTGCAGATGTTACCTCCCCGCTTAGCTAGGGTTGAATTGCCAAAGCATCTGCCCTGGCCTGTGACTTGACTCAGGGTGATTCCTTTGCGAGGGGTGTCCCATCTGCACTGGTGAGGGGCGTCGGCTGTGGAATAACTGAAGGGAGTGTCTAAAGCGACTCCTTCGTAAAAGGGAGGTTTGACGTCGTAACAAAGTCAGCAGGATTCGGTTAGGTTAGGGTTGGATTCGTTCAGGGATACAAAGGTAGCCTCTAACATACAAAGGATTGGGTCTGCATCTGACTCGGTTAAGCGACTCATCTGAAAGGTTTCCGCTTGACCGGTCGGGACATTGCTGACCCCTGTGGGTAAGGTTTTGGGGTAGGTTATGTTTCTCCCTTTCGGCACGCTTTTAATCACTTTGTTGGGTCCGACTGCTCGGGGTGCTGACGGCTGGAGCCTGATAATTTGCACGTTCACCCTCTCTTTTGACCCTTGAAGAACCACTGTCCATGTTCTGCCTGTGGCCCAGCTAGGGTGGTCTGGCTGCAAGACCGTCATGTTGTAATCAGTGCATGCCCGAAAGTTAGAGATTTTAATTTGGTTTCGATGGGGGTTTTCGCGAAAGAAGAAGGGTATTTTGCAGCCGATGGGTGCCCAGGTGAACTGTAAGAATTTGTCTGGCTCTTGTGGATCCCACCCAGGCCCCGACGGTCTGGCATCTGTAACTATGGTTTCGCAGCCCCAGTGCCCACAATATCCCCACCCTGGGTGATTGCAGTAGCTTTTCCCAGGGTTTGAAGCTGGGCACCAGTAGGATAGGTACGAGTGTTTGGCGTGTAGGGAATAGGGGTTTGCCCTTGGCTGTCCTGGAAACAGGTCGGTGATGCGGAGCACGAAGGATGGAGTGTTCGGTGTGGTGATTTCTCTGAGTGTTTTGCCACTACCAAGGTGTCGCATGACCCACCTGAATGGCCGATGGGGGTAGTGGTCTGGGCTGGCTTGCCCTCTGGCGACAAGCCCCAACAGCAAAATCACACAGAAACACCCTTGGTGCTTGGGTCTCACCCGTGCGGGTCTCTCGGGTGCTGCCTGACGGCTTGGTGGTCGGTAACTTTCGTCTGGAACCGGGATGTACGCGTCACGAGGACGTCCCACGAGCAGGTCCTGTAAACAAAGACTCGCAATTCTCGTCAGTCTCATTCTGCTCGCTATGAAGGTCCGGTTTAATTGACTTAAGTGGACACCACCTGATTTTGCCGTCCTTTTTGACAGCTGCGTACCCTCGCCCCGTGAGCATCAGCCTCCAACCCCGTTCCCACTCGCCTAGCTCGTTTCTGATTACCACCTGTGGGCCCTCTTCTAGCGCTCGAGTGGCCCAGTGTTTTTGGACGGGACTGTGTGTTTCGTCTCCCCTAGGGAATTGATTCAGTGCCAGCAAAGCGGTTGCCAGCATACGTGCCTGATCTCCTGGGGGAATGGCATTGGCAAAGCCCTCTGCTTTTGCCAATACTTCTATCTTGGTTTTCAGGGTCTGGTTTGCTCTCTCAACTATGGCCTGCCGGTACTGTTGTGTGGGATGCCTTGCACTAACGTGATGCCCATTTTGCAACGAATTCCTGTACTTGTTTAGAGATGAAATTGGAGCCATTGTCCGTTTTGATCTGCTTGGGGATACCAAGCCAAGCCATGGCTGTCAGCCAGTGCTGAATTGTGTTTTTGGAGTTGGTTTTGGGGTGCTGTGTAGCTATGATCGTCCCGCTATAAGTGTCTACTGTCACTGCAAGCCATGCTCGGGGCTTCAGCAGTTGACATAAGGTGAAGTCCGACTGCCAGATTTCTGAGGGCTTGAGACCTCTCGGGTTGACCCCGTAGGTCCAAAGGGGTGACTTCTGGCAATGAGGGCAGGTGGCTACCACATGTTTCGCGTCTGCCGTCGGGATTCCGCATCTCTTCGCCAGTGCTTTGACTCCGATGTGGAGCGACTCGTGCAGTTGACGAGCTCTTTGCAGGGTCCAAACGCCTTTCGCTGCGGCGTCCGCTTTATCGTTGCCGGTCTGGAAGTAGCCTTTGAATGGGTCATGGCTGTTGATGTGGATGACTGACACGGTGCCCTGTTGCGAGGAAAGTGCTTCTTCCAGCATTAGGGCTGCTGCTGATGTCGATACTCCTGGTCCTGCCATGGACAGGCAGAGCCTTGCCACGAATATAGAGTCCGTTACGATGTTGAGGTGTTCGTCTTGGAAGAGTCCGCACGCCAAAACCACTGCTGCTGCCTCCAGCTGTTGCACCGACAGTGTGGGGTCACACGCTTTGACGCAGTGCCATTGCTCTCCTGCCTGCCACACTGCTGCTGCAGTTGAAGTCGTGGAGGAAGCGTCTGTGAAGACCGTTGGTCCTGGCTGCGGTCTGTCCTTGACCTTCGGTGGCACGTCCATGTCGACTACGGTCAGCAGCTTCGTCCAGGGTGGCTTGGAGGAGTAGGAGATTTCTCCTCCGAAGCCGGAGAGAGCAAGGGCCAGGTACTCTGATATTGTGGCTGACTCCAAGGTCGGCTGCTTGCGAAACGGAAGGTGGATGCTTGTCGGCTCTGTCCCTAGGTGTTTCAAGGCGAGTCTCCTGCCTTTCATGATGAGACTGGCGATGCATTCGATTCCTGGGGAAAATGCACGAGCGGGTCTTCCGAGGACCACCCATTGGATTGGTCGGGCCTTTTCAGAAGGCCCTTTGGCCAGTGCTCCCACTCCCCCCTTCGGTGTAAAGTGGACGTACAGGTCCAGTGGCATGGCTGGGTTCCACCTGGCAAGTGTGCCAGTGGACATCTGGTTTTCGATGAAGTCGAGGGAGCTCGTTGCTTGTGGTGTCAGCTCCTTGGGATCCCAGGGGTTCTTCCCTTTCAGGAGTTCGTACAGAGGGTCCATGACCTCGGGAGGAATCAGGACAACGTTGCGAAGCCACTGCAGCGATCCCACCAGGCGTTGCACGTCGTGGAGCGTCTTGATGTCTCGGTTGACCTTCATCTCGGGGGGTGTCACGTAGGAGCTTGTGATTCCTACTCCCAGGAAGGTCACGCAGGGTCCTCTCTTGATCTTTGCGCTCGCGATCTCGAAGCCGTTGGCCTGAAGGGTCTCTGTGATTGTGGTCACCAGGTCATCTACTTGCCTTGTTGATGGTGCTGCAACCAGGATGTCGTCCATGTACTGGATGATGGTTGCGGTGGGATTGGAGTGTCGGACCGGCGTCAGTGCTTTGTCCACGGTGATCTGGCATATGGTCGGGCTGTCGACTAGGCCTTGTGGAAGCACTCTCCATTGGAAGCGAAGGTTGGGCCGCTCGCCGTTCCGAAACGCCACGGAAAAGGCAAATCGTTCTCTGTCCTCAGGGTGCAGGGGTATTGAAAAGAAGCAGTCCTTGATGTCCAGTACTGCGCACGGCTGCCCTTCGGGGATGGCTGAGTTTGTGGGTAGCAGCGTCTGGACCAGACCCAGGGGTCGGATTGTCTTGTTCACCTCTCTCAGGTCGTGGACGAGACGATAGCCTTGTCCGGACCTCTTGGGGATCACGAATACAGGGGTGTTCCATGGGCTGGTGGAGGGTTCTATGTGACCCTTTTGCAGTTCGCGGTCGACCAGTTCCAGCAAGGCTGCCATTCGAGGCTCTGTCAGGGGCCACTGCTCAACCCATACAGGGTCTGATGATTTCCAAGTCAATTTGATTGGCAGCGCGGGGTGCACGGCAGTGGCCCTCAGGATAAATTTGTGATCCGAAATCCTAGCAAGGAAAGAACATCCCTTCCCAACAGGGGTGGAGAATTTTGCAAAATGTAGGGGTAAATTGCTACTGTCTGTTCTGGTCCCTTTTTCGTGTGAAGTGTTATAGCCACCAGCTGGGTGCTTTTCCATGCCCGGGACTGCCCCCCCACTCCATTCACTGGAGGGACTTCTTTGATTTGCCAATGTCCGGGCCAGTGTGCTTGGGGAATAATCGTGCAGTCTGATCCCGTGTCCGCCCAGAACTGGAACCCTATGACGTGTGGATCTTGACTACCATAAAGGCGGCATGTCCCCCACACCATCAGGGGTTCCTTCCCTATTTTCATGACCAAGGCCACCCAGGGATCCCGCTCTGGGACGTCCCCTGCTGTTCCTGTGACTCCGGCGCGGCTTGTGGCGGTGGGGGGTGCGAGGGTATTGAGGGCGGTGCTGCGCAACTCTGCCATTGTATTGCTGGAGGGGATGCAAAGTTGACTGCTCCCTGTGGGGCCATAGGGTATGAGGGTCCCCTGCCCCACTGGGGGTTGCTGTAGCTGGGCCGCTGCATGTTCCAGGTGGGAGGGGGCTGGATACGGCCTGGCTGCCCCCTCCCTCTCCCGTTTCCCTGAAACCTGGATCTGCATTCCTTAGCTAAATGCCCCTTCCTTCCGCACACCCAGCACGGCCCCCTACCTCCCCCTTGGCGTGGTGGAGCATCTGCTGATAGGCGCCTTGGCTGGGGGCAGTTTACTGCCAAGTGGCCTGCCTGGCCGCACTTAAGGCACGCCATCACACTGGTTATTGCGGTGTGAACTGCTGCTTGAATGGGAACTAGATGTTCCTCCTTTGCAACGTGTCTGATCATGGCAGCTATATTAGACCCCTGTGGCAGTGACCTTAAAATGTCTCTGGTGGCTGAGTTACATTGCTGGCGTAGGCAGTCTGCCAGCACGGGACCCTTCGCCTCTGGGGGTAACGCAGAGGAATCTAATGCAGCCTGAAGTTTGTCCACAAACTGAGTGAAACTTTCACTCTCACCCTGTTTTATGATAGACCACGGGGATGGTTTAGCTACCACTTTCGAAGAGTCACGGATGGCTTCTCGGGCAGCACGGGTGGTTGTCATGACCTCATGGGCACGCAAACCCTCAGCCTGTTGCTGAGGGGTGATCATAGTGGGGTCTGTGCCCATTAGCCTCTGTATGCTGGAGCCGTGCAGTGGGTGGTCTGCCCCCGTTACCAAGGCTAGCTGTTTGAGGCAATTATCCTCCCATTCTTGTTTAAAAACGATCATTCCCGCACCATCAAATATCATTCTACACGTCTGCTTAATATCAAAGGGAAGCATATCGTCTCCACCAAAAAGGCCGTCAATGAGAGTGCGAACCATGGCAGAATTAATTCCCTTATCCGCAATCGCTTTAACAATTGCCTGCACATCTTTTGGATTAACCGGTGAATAAATCCTTTGGTTTCCGCCTGCCCCCCCCACACGAACCGGGAACACCAGAGTGGCAGACGGAGCCCATTCCGCGCAAGCCATTTTTATTTTCCGCCAGTTTGTAAGCGGGGTTCGGTTTTTCTCTGGTAACCCCTTCACCCATGCAGGAGCGTTGTGGCTAGTGACCTTACATGCCGCTGCTCTCTCTCTGTTAGAGCTAGAATCTGAGTCGGAATCCTCCGACCCTGTCTCGGGCTCCGAGCTCGCGTCTGAGTCCGAGCCGGAAGTCGAGTAAAGAGACGCTTCCGGGCTGCTCTGCCTTTTCCTCGGGCTCCGACCCCGCCCCTTCTTGCGGTGGTCGGGCCGTTCCCTCCCCCTGGGGTCCCCCCGCCTCCTGCTGGGGGAGGTCCTTGCCCTACAAGGACTTAATTTGAATAGAGCGCTCTGATTGGTCTTACGCGCCTCCGCGGGGGCCGCCCCGTCCCCCCGCTCGCCCGCGCATGCGTTGTTCAGCGGGCTGACTGCGTTTCCGCCCCCCGCCTCCTCCTTTCCGCCCTGACCATGCGGTCCGGCGCCATTTTCAAACGCATATGGTGGGGGGGCGTTTCTATCGGTCCCTATGGGGTCCGACATTCTGGCCGCGTTCCGCGCCTCTTCCGCGAGCCCCCGCCAGAACACCCGCGTGTGCTCCCCCCCCTCCGATGGTGAGTCCGCTCCCTGAGGGGGATCCGGCGTTCGCGCCTCCGCGCGCCCGCCCGGGTCAAGCACCTCCGCGGTTTGTGTCGCCGCGCCCACCCCCAACTGCGGCACGGCTAATAAACAAGCTCGCGCGGCTTTCCAGGTTTCTTGCTCTTGTCGAGCTTTTTTCAGAGCCTGGACAACTCTGCCCCACGATTTTAGGGCTTTCCCTGAGCCCAAGGACATAGCGTCCTCCGCCAGGGCTTTTGTACAGTTATCCCACACGTCCGAATGTAGGACGTCCACGGGGCTTTCAATAGCCCCAAGATTAATCAATCTCGTCAATGCGAGAGTTAAATCCTTAAGTTTACATTCTATACCCCATTGCGCATGCATCTCTGTTACGACCTTCGCTATGGCTTCCATCGTCCAAGCTGGTCCGGGAGCGTCCCCCCCGCTGCGATTCAGTCCCGCTGTCGCAGCCGCCGTCCTCGTTCCAGGAGTGTTCCCCGTTCCCCGGGCGCAAGCCGCTGTCCCGGGTTTCCGGCACCAGATGTTGCCTTCTATGCTAAGGCAGGCGACCTGGTTCTGAGGTACAGCTCGACAGCCCTCTCTCTAGGGCCGTTCGGGCTAATGACATACGCAGACACCAATGTGGTGGACGGTCAAAAGGCCTTTATTACTTCTTCTCATGGGGTCTTATAGTCTTAGGGGTCTCTACGTCAAAAAGGGGTTTGTCCTTCTTACCTATGGTTAGTAGGGAATGGAAAAGTACTGGGTAAGGGATGGAAAGTTACTGGCTTCAGTGGGGCAACATTCCTATTGTTAGTGGGACCACATTCCTATGTTAATTTCTTATCTATGAGTACCTGAGGGTCTTATCTATGGGGAACCGAAGGTCCTAGCTTCCCGTGACATCGCGAAATCTTCCGCAGCGCCTCTTCCCTAGCTACCACAGCATGTGTGTATCCCAATCTCAGTAACAATTTAAGAGGTTGAAGCCAGTTATGAAAAAAAAGAAAATTGACTGAGTATTGATCAAAAGAACAACACCAACAACAGATTGACCACATCCTTCTAGACAGTACAGTACAGCAGAAAACACTGGTAATTTTACTTATTTTCAGAAAAAAAATCACAAAAGCTGCTTCAAGGTTCAAGCCCCAAAAAATGTAGTCAAGTGTATAATTTATATTTAGCAAATAAGTATATTCCACCTTGCCTGAGGATGGGTGGCCCACAATTTTCAGTATTCAAACCTAGGACAACTTTCATAAATATATTAATATATTATTTAATATAAAATATATAAATTATAAGGTTAATAAATTGCTACTAAATGTTTCTATTACATCAGTAATGTCTGAACCCATAATAAGGACTCCCATTTCCATGCTCTTGTCACTGTGCAAACACACAGGAATTAAATACAATTAAAGCTCTTTCCAACAACCAGCTCATAGCATATCCAATAAAGCAGTCATCCTCAAGAGACATTTATGAAGACATGAAGGCTACAAAGCTTTCTTTACAATCAGAGAAAATACATAATTGAGTAAAAGCTGCATTTTTTTAATCAGTGTTGCTTCCTCCTTCCTTTCTGTCCTATGAATGAAATCTAATGGCATCAATATAAACACAACCCTAGACCAACAAGTAATAAAGGCTGCCCAAATTAGTAAACATCTTAGAGGGACAGAAGTATTTTCACTGTGAGAAAGCAATTACATAATACTACTGTACAGAATAGTGAGGAGACTAGAAAGTGGCAAAAAGCAGCTGCACAAGTGCACAATTGTTCATGGCAATCAAGGTGCCAAATTGAGATTCAGTCAAGTTCTCTTCACTTAGCCCTATAACAGTAAGTCACCCATACTAAAGAACACAAAGTCATCTCAATAGGTTGGATGCTTTGATTATGTTTTATTTTTATAGTACCATCATTAAGGTATTTCTAATTTAGGAAGTCACAGTATGATCTGCATTGACTAAGGTTATAAGACAGCTGGATAAATATGTTCTAGTGTTTGAATTTTGATGTCCAATACCCACTACTCAAATACAGCTGATAACTGTCACATTTACTGGTTGAGAAGCCAATATATGAGCATGATAAGCACTCTTAAGATAAACTAAATAAGCAATTAAAGCAAAGGACATCAAAATTTCAGTGGCTAAACCTTAAAACAATTGGTTTCATATGGTAAATTTATTTCTGAAGGCACTAATGCAGAATCAAGTAGACTAAGTGCCACAGTGTTTAAGAAAGAAATCCTGTTGCTAACTGGATTATGTGCAGTTTTTACATGCAAATGAGAAACCCTGTCTTAGCAACTGGAGACTATCTGAAATCATTTGAATAATTGCTGAAGGTGATATAACACATTTTCCAGTTTCATGTGATTCTAAAGTATTTTTTCACTACTGAACAAAAAAATAGAATTTTTCTTATAATGTGAGAATAGACTTGTACAAACAATTACTATGGTTAAAAATTATTGCAAAACAAAATTTTTGCTAGCAATTTCAAATAATAGTTTTGATATTTAGACTCAGATAAACAAACAATAGATGTCTTGGTTTGATTTGAAAACCTTTTTATTATAAGGTTATTAATAAGAGTGAGGAAAACCAGCGCCACAAAATTCAGTTTAAGATGAAAGACTAACAAATCACCTTCTGTAGATAATTCTATTTCCAGATTGCCTTATTCGTGCTTCCATATTTCAAAAAATGTATAAGAAAAAATATATTTACAGTTACAAAATATATGTTATCCAGTTTGTTACTTGATATGAAAGCTCCATGGACACTGACTGTGTTTGCAGAAACTCAATGAGAAGTTTTCCAATGACCTACAAAGCATTACATTGGGGAATATGGGAGATAAAGCTCTCTGTTTGTACAAATATGAATATGCACAAATACAGATATTATGACTTCAGTAATAATCCAAACAATCAGCAAATCTAACTTAAACACTGCTTCAAAAGATTAGTTTTCAATAAATTGAATCTGCTGATGGCAATACCAAAACCGTAACAAGTTTGTTGATCTAATTTCTTGAAAGTCATATTCAGTGTCAATTCAAGGTTTGTGAACCATACAGGCAAAACTCAGCTTTGGTGGTGGAACAGACAAAGACAATAAGACTAAGTTGAGGTTTCCTCTGGTGCAGGGTATGGGCTATTACAGCCAAAAAAGCAGAGAGAAAATTTTGGGAGAACAGCAAGTTTTCGAGAGAGACAAGAGTCTCCTAAAAGCCTAAGATGAAAATTCACTTTGCTTCCCTCCTACAGACCACCTGCCCTTCTGAAAACCTCTTTTTCTTTTTCCCCCCACAATTCCCATCTGTCAGTTGATATTTTTTCCTGGAAATTCCAGTCTCTGAAATCTGTCATCACTGCCCATCCACAATTCCCTCTGTGCCTGCTCACACCTCTGGTCCTGGCATCATGTAGGCAGCAGGCATGAGCCTGTTTGTACCACTCATTCTTGTCTGGCACAAAGAAAGGACACAGATTTCTGCCTGTTCTCTTTCTCAGCAATGCCTTCAGTGGGCTTAAGCTGAGGAGTTCAGATGCCTTGGCAGTTCATTCTGGTGGCAAAGGTGGTTAAGGTTATGCCTTCCAGGGTGGTAGAGCATGAACAGTACTCATGGGCTTCCCTGTAGACCTCCAAAAGAATCTCTACTCCAAAAAAAAAAAAAAAAAAGAACCTCTATCTCCAAAAGAATTTCTGTTACTGGCCTTAGAGACCAAGAATAAATTTCCTCCCAATATAGGGAAGATGTTGCTCATATAAGATGTTGCTCATATAAGGTGCTCAGGAGCCATAGCTAGAAAGACTGAGCAAATGCCCAGTTTCAAGGAAATAATCCAAGCATTCTAGCAGGCAATTGTTTTCAAAAAGATTACAAATATTTTCAGAGAAGAACTGTATGTGATATACTAGTTCAGATCAACAGGCCCTTTCAGCAACACTAGTTAACACAGTTTTCTTTAAATTTGAAGAAGGGTAAGTGAAAAAGTAAATAATTAATTGGTGAGCCACACTACAGCAAGTAATGTCTCATCCCAATCACAGAGGAGCAGAAATGAAATTCTTTTATTTCTGGAAACAGTTTGAAACTGGACCTAATTTCTTAAGTCCAATGCCAGAACCATTAGTAAAAAAATAAAAAGTGACAAGAAGGCTAAAACAAAAATTAAATTTGGTAAGTTGAATTATGTTTTTTCCTTAAAAATAAGTAATTTACAAGATCACATTAACAAAATTACACAATAAAAATAGGAACAAACTGAACAGGAACTGCTTAAGGAAAACAGAAGTATTCTATGCCTGAGAAACAAGGCAGGCAATATCCCACCCTCCTCTTCTCACAGCTATACCTTCTGGATAGAAATTTTTTAAAAAATGGGTAAACTGAGACCCCAGTGAATTTCTTCTCCTTCCTTGAGAAGAAAAATAATCCCCAAGATATATTTTTTTATCTGGAAAAAGCATAAAGAAATATTACATTACATCTAATACAGAAAAGCACTACTACCAGAGTACAATGCTATCGGCCAGTGTTGAACCATCTGTCAGCGAGGAACAGCCTCCAGCCCAGTCTGAGCTACAGGGCCAGGAAATGTGGTCACTAGAGAAACCCCTGCATGGCAGAGAAAACTTATAGCCTTCCTTGGAGCCACTCACCTGATACATCTGCATTACAGCTGAATCAAACTCTGATTCCCAGGTCTGGTCCAAGACAAAAAATATAGTCTGAACTACAAATTAAGTAGATTTTTGTATTGTCACTGTTACAAGACAAAGAAATGCTCTTCGCTTTACTCTTTTTTTTTTTTCATTAAAACATCAGACAGCTTGACTTAGTCAGATGTGATTGAAGGGGCTGCTATGATTGAAGGAATTAGACTGCAGCAAATTTCCAGACTTGAAAATTTCTTACTTTGGAATCTACACTTGTGAAAGTGGTAAATATTTCAAAGGTCATTTCAGATGCATATTACAGATGTGGAATGCAGTCACATCGCTTCACACTTATATGTTCAGAACGTTTGGAAGCCATAAGGCTACTGGAAAAAGTTCAGCATCCTTGAGGAGGATAAGTGTTCAGTATGCACCTGGCAGTGGCACCAGCCCAAAGGTGGTGTCCAGACATCGAGTCACCAAGATGTTGTGGCTCATGCTCATGGAATATTTATATTTCATCCTATTTTTAGGTCAAGGCAAAACAGTTAGTGGTCTCTAATTCCTTCCTTCTTTCTTTGTATACCCCTTTCCCAGCTCCCAACAGCTGGCAGAAGTATCAGCAACATGTCAGCAAGAATCCTGGGAGTGTTGCACACCCTCTGCCTAGATTGCCAGTTGGGATCATCAGGACCCCAGGACACAGCACAGCCTATGTTCTGTCCATATGCAACCTCACACCAAAACCAACCATATACAGTAATCAGGAAAAAAACAAAAATATACACACAGCATTTTGATATATAGATACACACAGTATTATGTACTTCCTAAAAACATTTCTCAGCACAGAATCACAAAATCCCAGGATGGGTCAGTTTGGAAGGGACCAGAGTGGGTCATCTGCTCAAACCCTCCTTGCTGAAACAGGGTCACCTCAGAGCATGTGGCACAGGATTGCATCCAGATGGTTCTGGAACATGTCCAGTGATGGAGACTCCACACTCTCTCTGTGCAATCTGTTCTGCTGTGTGATCACTGCAGAGGAAAGTTATTCCTCAAGATGAGGTGGAACTTCCCATGCGTCTGTTTCTGCCCTTGTCCCATTGCTGGGCAGAACTGAGCAGAGCCTGGTCCCTGCTCTGACCCCTCCCTGCAGGCACTGACAGACACTGATGAAGTTTCCTCTCAGTCTCTTCTTGAGGCTGAACAGCCCCAGCTCCCTCAGCCTTTCCTCATAAGAGAGAAGCTCCATCCCTCCATCATCTCTGTAACCTCCACAGGACCCACTGCAGGAGCTCCCTGTCTCTGTTGCCCTGAGAAGCCCCAAACTGGACCGAGCACTCCAGATGTGCCTCAGCAGGGCTGAGTAGAGGAGCAGGATCAGCTCCTTTCACCTGCTGGCCAAGCTCTTCCCATTGCACCCCAGGATCCTATTTGCCTCCTTGACCAGGAATAGCACGTTGTCCACCAGGACCCCAGGTCCTTTTCTGCAGAGCTGCTCTCCAGCAGGTCAGCCCCCAGCCCATGCTGGTGCATCAGGAAACTTCTGCTATATGTTAAATGAGGTCTTGAAGCTCAAGCAGCTTATTCAATCAGTAAAACTACTGGTTCAGTTTATTGACAGACAATAATAGCTTTGCACTCACAGCAGTAGCACCAACATGTATTAGCAGTTTACTTGTTTATGCTAGTGATGTGGCAAAAAGTAAATAGAAATTGTGTGACTATGGTCAAATCAGTATAAAAGTGTGTGCATTATGAATTTGTGAATAATGCATTGTACCTATGTTGCTGCAGGATATATTTATGAGGTTCCTGAAAGGGATGGAAATATCTCCCCTGTTCTGATTGCTAATTTCTCAATAATACAAGCCTTCTCCTCACTCAAGGGGGGAAAATGTGCTTTACTAACTACAAACAAAACCAGGCCCTGAAAATGATACAATAACTAGATTTGATCCTGGAGAAAAACAAATAAAAGCATAATCCCCAGAAAAAGCACAGGAAGAAAAGAACCTGAAATCTGTTGGAACAGTGCAGTGATGACAGCTTCTTATCCTTATATGTGATTATTAGTAAATGCCATGGTTGCACTGCCAAAACCTACAGACAGAGCAGTTTAACAAAGCAGAGTGAGGAACATTCTCTGATCCGAAGGATACACAAGCTCAGCAGTGCAGTCTCCAGCGGGATCAAAGGAATGTTTGACAGAGAAACCCCTCTTCTGACAATATTGTTTGATCTATGTCTCAAGGACAGAACAGAAATGTTATTTCCATTTCCAAGCTGACATACAGGAGATTGCTAGAAGGGCATTCTCATAAACAAAGTGCAGCAGACCACGCTGTCATCTAGCTCGTACATTTTCCCAGATTTCACGGTAGGTGTAATTTATAATACAGAATATTTTTTGGTGAGACTAGGGTGTAGAGAAGTCCAGTAGTTATAAAACACACACAACTTTGGGAGATGCTCATCAGCTATAGCAGCTTGTTAGTTCTGAAAAAGCAGAACATTATATATTTTAAAATGCCAGAAAAATATACAAATGTATCCATGTCTTATTAGTTATGAGTGGACCAATAAAGTCTTTAATTTGTGATAATGAACTTTTTGCCTTTTACTTTGATTAACAGTCTGTTATTGGTAAGATGATTTTAACAACACATTCAGGGATAGTTTTAGTGTTTTGGCTGTTATAAATACTACCAATGCCTTCCTGTTACAAAAAATAGGGTAAAATAAAAAAACTCCTTAACATCAATGTAGCATTAAGAAGCAGGCATTCTTTATTCTGCCAGATGCATGTGGGGAATAGCTCATCCCAAAAGCTGTGCATACTGAGTAAAGGAAATTTTCTGCTTATAGTGGTTTTTGCATACATATTCATTGATTGTCCCAGACTAAACATACATATGATAATCATGTCCCCAAATCATTTCCATATTTCCCCTCCCCTTTATGCATGTGTTCTTCTGTCCTGGGGGTCTCTCTGGTGGTCCCCGGTGGGAATAGACCCCAGTGTTCCATGTGACCTGGTTGAGTTGTCAGGACCCTGGGGCTGGTGAATTTCCAGTTCTCCTTATTACTCAGTGGGCATTGTGTTCCACACAGTTCCATAGGCCAGTGGTTTTGGTAGAACAAGCATTGTGTGAACTCACCAGACACAGACAATTTGCTGTCTGGTAACATTCTTAACCACCAAACTGTCCCAAAGCATTTGGACCATGCTTTCAGGCACATGGTGGCATTCTTGGGAGTGATCCTGCACAGGGCCAGCAGCTGGCCCCAAGGATCCTTGTAGATCCTTTCTGAGTCAGCATATTTTGTGATTCTGTGATCCTGTGATATTTATGTTTCATCATTTAAAGTTTATGGTCAGGCAGTGTGTCATTAAATTTCAATGATGGAAGAAAGAGTCAATCAGAATAGTATTTTCTGTTTAAAATTCAGTAATCACCTGAGAGCAGTAAATCAACTGGTGGCTTTAACATATGGAAGATTCTTGGGCAAAGTCCCTAATCTAAAATTTTCAGGCTCCATTTTCCCTTCTCCCTTTTTTCCCCCCTCTCTCTCCGATCCCTTTTTTTGAATAAAAATTTTGTCCTGAACCTGGGAAGACCTTCATCTGAATTCTTTATCAGCATGACATTTTTCTGCATAAAACTGGTATTTTATTTCAGCAGCTGGTATTTTCCATGACAAAAGTGTTCCTCTGAAAAATCCCAAGCAGCTCTGTTACTGGATTTTGGTTAACCAAACTCTCTGATTTAGAATTATCTTATGAAATTAATCAGAGCTTAATAACAACTGTGCAGATGAACTGGCAGAGCTGCTGGGTGAACAATTCAGGGCACATAGAGAGTCAATTAATTTAGCTCTTAATTGCTAGTAAATTATTCACTAAATAGTGTTGGGTTTAGACTTGTTTTTCTTCATTATTGAAAACTATGCAGTGGTTCAGTCATTAGAAACAGCAGTTTGCCATAAAGTTTTCTTGCAAGATATTGGCATTGCCTGTCATTGCCAGAAATAATGCTATGCCTTACCCACTTCCTGTTCTCTCTTTGTTTTCTTAGGAAATAAAAATATGCAAAACGACATAAAAATAGAGAAAGATGATTTGGGGGGAGCAGGGAGATTTTGCACTTCATGGAACAACACAGATGAACATATAAATTCTTATACTCTGGGGATCACTTTTCCTCTGTTGCCTCTTGTCTGTTTGCACTTATCCTTGTTGCTTTTCTTTCCTTTTTCTCTGTACTGGGGCTTTGATTAGGTATGGCTTTGTGGGTCTTATTTTTTTGTATCTGTTTTGTAGTGCTATCCAGAAGATTTAGTTACAGGTAGAACAACTTTTGAAACCAAAGTTTGTATACTGAAAGTTAAAGGCGTATTTCAATGGAAATAAATTGCTCTCATTTTGTGCCACAGCATCCAAGTGTAGAATGAAGGCATGCAGAAGATTTTTGTTCAAAATTCAGTTTGAAAAAACTGCAGTGTATAGAAACACATTGCTAATAAAATATCGACAGGGTGACAAACAGCATTTTCTGTATGACACCAGTGAATATCTCCATCTAGAGATATACATCCTAATTACTGATATTTTGGGGCTTCAAACCAAGTATTCACTCCACAGTTGTATTTCTGGAATAAGTTACTTCTTCCATGTGCAGTTTAATGAAACCTAAGGTACTTGCAAACCATCATGTGTAAGCACATAAATGCAAGTGGCAGCTGCCTTGTATCTAAAACAGAAACCATGGCAAATTAATGGAAAAATATTGGTTTTCACAAAAATAAATCAGCAAAATAACATGTTCTGCAGAAAACATTAAGAAAAATATTTGGACAATAGATAAAAAGATTACTGTACAACAAACATCAAAGTCTCTGTTTGGAAAACCAGAGATTAATCCAGTTTGTCAGACATTTGCTTCTGTTTGTTTTATGAATGTCCTATTAAAATTTTGTCTACAAAAAGCAATTTACTAATTGTTATAACAAAACACAGCAAACCACAAATTTTGCCTGACAAGTGAAGCTGATTTTCAGTGCCACAGGAAAACTAAATCAAATCCTGAAATGAAGTGAATGACTTTTTATTCTTTTCCTTTCTCTTAAGCTGCTTTCATCAGGTTTGGCTAGCAAGGGCAGCTACTATTAATCATCTTGTATAATTGTTTTTTTCTTCTTATAATCCTCCTAGATTATATGTATTTGCCAACAGTAACTTAAATAGTATTATTCTACATCAATTCTGTCACCAGAATTCCTTGGCTATATTTCAAAGGGAATTCTTGTAAATGACAACCAAGAATGTTGTAATTCTGTATGTAAAATTTTATTATCTCTCAGCAATTTAGAAGCATTTTCTCCATCCAGCGACAATTCTTGACAACACAGATTCTAGTCTGAGATGCATCAATATATGAGGACAGTGAGACATTTTTGACAAGAATCATGGGAACCTCTATCATGCCTCAGAGTTTAGTTATGATAATGAGGCATGTTGTGTTTCAATGTGGCAAAAATGCTCTGGCATTCCACTGCAGGACAAACACAGAAAGCACAAGGAAGTTGTACCAGCAGCTCCACAGCTCTACTCAGAGAAGACAGAAGAACAAACAGATAGAAGTGGGAGATTAAACTCACAGCTGCTTCTGCTAGCAGTGATTTACTTGATTTACTAATTAATTAAGCCCCTTACCAATCCTGTGAAGCATTTATAATCATGCTATTCCTAGTAAAAGTGGGGGAGAAGGAAGAAATTTGCTTCAGGAATTTACTTCTCAGAATATGAACAGGAAAAGAAAATCACTGTTCAGCAATGGGTGCCTTGAGGACCCATCCTTTAGCTGAGAAAATAGAGAGACTTGTCACAGCACATAGCAAAATTCATTTTGGTCAGTCCATGTAAGCCTTTTGGCTTAAGGGAAGGCAGGCAGGTGTACCCTCCTGTGTGGCCTCCTCAAAAGGAATACTGGTGCAGGGGTGCAGGGCTTCTCTCTCCTTCTGTGAACCTTGCAGGAAAATCTATCCAGGGAGGTCTGTAGTGCTTACACTTGTGGGTTTTGCTTACCAGGCTGTGCCCACAGTGGCAAATACTCTACATTCACTGTGCAACAGCCCTGTAGTGTCCTCCTGAGATAAATGCAAGGAAAACACTGACTTCCTGATGCCATCTGCCCTCACCTTGATATCCATTTATAGTGATAGCAGGGTGGATGTAAACCAAGCCAGGCTTGTAGAAGGAAAAGACCCTCAAAGTGAACCTTTCTGACATGTTTGTAAATTGACCTACAAAGTGCTGAAAGATAGCTGTGACTTATTGGGTGAGAGACAAGAGATGCTGATGTTTCTGCAGTACTTGGAACATCATGGACTAAGGCTGCCATCTGTTGTCTCTGAGGCTGCAATTGTGCAGTCTGCCTGGGTTATTGTGAACAAATCCACATTCTCTACAGCTACTATCCAAGGAACTGAGCTCCTGGCATGCATGATTTTATTCAGTTTTCAGGATTTTCTGTAAAAAATAACAGAATAATGTACTGAGGCAAAGCACAGTCTTGATATCTGCAATATTTGTTAATTTTTAAACTCACACATTCTTTGTAGAACAAAGCCTTACAGGTACGTTTCTTTGGATGGAAGGTTTATTCCTGAACTATATAAATGTACCAGTGAAGCATTGAAGTTAATTTATGTTTCAGTCATCTGTAAAACAGACATGAGGAAAACCATCATAACCAAGAATTATTCTTTCCCAGGGCATTAATAAGGGATTACGTGTATCATCTGGATATCTTGAAATGAAACGTGAAAGCAACCAACTCAAATTCCAAACAGCAATTAAACACAGCTTTAGGGGGAAGAACATTGCTGATAATTGAGCTTTGCAATATTCATTTCATGGACCATGATTTTGTCCTAAGGAATATTCAATGCAAGGGAAAAGATCACTAATCCCCCCCTAGATCTGATTTGTGGGGGAGCATCCAGCCAGCAATGGGAGAGATCTGGCACAGGAAGCTTGACCTGTGCTGCTCCCTCTACAACTCCTTTATGGGTGGCTGAATTGCACCTACCAGCTCAATGAGAGTCTTTTGGCAGGGAGTTTTCCCCAGAAAGAGAGCTCACACTGTGAGAGTGCCAGCCAGGACAAGAATACTTGTCAGCTCTTGTACAAACTACTCATCTGAGTGGTTTTGTCTACAACAGTTTGATGCAGGTATTTCACAAAAGTGCCATGAGCTCTCATGATATATCCTACCTTCAAAATGAGGTAGCAGCATGAAACACTGCTTAACTGTGAAACAGGCATTTTTACATGATACAGGAATGTAGCATTTAGTGTAAACTATGTATCAGGTTCTTTATCAATATTCTTCTGCTGAAAACACTGGGCTTGCCTACAATACCTGAGGAATTGTCCCAGCATTTTTGTGATCAAAGTAATGCCACTTATCCAACTGTGCTACAAGTTGAATTAAACATTGTCATATAGACTGTATATAAAGCTAAGCTTGTGTATGGCTACATTGTGTGCAAGGTGCAAAAGTGGATTTGTATGACAAGGACAGATAAAATTAAGTTGTCAATTCACTTTTACCTGTAAAACAAGCACATACCAAGGGTTAGTTCTTGCATCTCTCACATATGTCAATAATAACATCTGAAAGAAGAATAATTTATAAGTTTTGCTTGAAAAAGTTCTTCCTCCATAACTTCCCAAGTTTTTGGCCAAGCAGTGTCTGGCATTGAGTTTTAATTCACTCATTATTTGTGCTCTGTAAAACAAAGCACAGCAATGCCTAAGTACAGGTCAGGCTCCCAGTGTTGACTACAAAAAGGACAATTCTCATACACAAATCTGTACAACTGTGTAGGAGATGAAAGATTACATGGAGATGCAAGAAAAAAGTTGAGGTTAGTGCAAGAGCCTTCATAACAGTACCATTGGTACAAGACTGGCTTTGGTGGGCTTTGGAAAAAAAAGCAGCATAGTCTCACTTTCTGCATGAAGACTCTCCTCTTGCAGTTTTAAGATTTTCAAATACTTAAAAAAGGAATAACTTAGATCTCATGGATTATCCCACTGTAATAAACATGACTACATTAGTTGCTAGACTAATTTTTGCTCTTTATAATACCACAGCAAGAAGAAATGCAACACAACAAAGTGAGTGTGCAGCAAATGCAGGTAATTAGAAGAACAGAAGGGACCATTTTCTGAAATGTAATGCTAGACACTGTGGTAAAATATATTGCATATGCATAAGACCAACCCAAACCTTATTTTGGAAAAACTGAGGGGTAAAAAACTTTTCTACCTGTATTATCAAGAGAATTTTAAGGTAATTAATCAGTTTCTATTTGTTACATGGAATTAAAAATAAACTTGGTGAAAACAAGTGACATTATGATAAATACTTGTCAGTTTATAACTTTGTTATGGATGCATTTCTATTGCTGAAATTAATCTTTGTCTACAGTTTACTTTTTTCCTGCTATTATCAGAAAATGTCTCTGTGTTTACAAAAATTTAGGTTGGCTGTGGCTGTGATGGCTTGATAAGAATTTTGTAGTGGACTCAGTTGTGTAACTGGCTTTGATCTGGTGCTTGCCATTACATTCCCTACAAACAGTCCAAGTACTTTCCATTAGGGAACTGCAGAAAGAGAACACGACTTTTCTTGCAACTTGATCCTACCTTCTTGCAACTTGATTATTAAGATAAATATCAGACCAAGCACGTCCCAGCATTCCTACGCTCCTATTATCCCTCCTCTCTGCATTCAGTCAACATAAACAAAATCCTATGATGAAAAATATAGCCAGAAACTGGGCTGTGGGTCAGACTTACTCAGCTTGGATAAATTAGAAACATTTATTATTTGGGGGTTATTTTTGCTTGGTTTTGGTTTTACTCTGATTAGTCACTGTACAGTCCTTCTATAGATACTCACAGTTAATACAGAAAAATATGAGTTATAAATCATGATTATTTGTTTGTTTTGTTAAACTCAAAAGTGCTTTTATCAATGCAGAAAAGGGATGAGTCACACTTGCTTTGCTTTGCACTTTTTGCAATTTTAACTTAACATTTTAGTCTTTACAATAAATAAGAGCCTGAAGAAATGTCAAACACATGCAGACAAAAATCCTTAAGTGGCCTTCTATTCTTTATTTTATCTACCTTAGCCATATATTCACTCTCCAAACATTTGTGCCAATACAGTGAGCATCTAAGGATGTTCCAAAAATACTTAAATTACACTTACATCAAATCTATCTCAACAGTTTTAACCCCTGTGACCGTAGCTAAATTAGTATCACAGCCTGACCTTCCAAGTGGATTATAAAAATTCCTGGTTAGACAATAATGCTGATAACTTATCTACACATTTAAGCCATTTTCATACTCTATTCCCCAAATAGCAATAATCTCTTCAGGGTAAAAAAAAAAGAATGGCTATATCTGAATTCATTTGCTTACAGCAAACAGAGGAGTTTCTAATTAACCAGCATTCTTAAGCATCTGGTTTTTTCCCTCTCTACTTTTCTTCAAAACAAATATCATTAATGTGCCTAAGAAAAGGAGAAGAGAATCAGCCTGGGACAGAGAATAGGAAGATGAAGCAGTGGAGCTGTGTAGCTCTTTCCTGGCGTGACAAGGTGAGGGCTGGATGTGAATCCATCTCAGTTCTCTCGGGTGGTCTATAATCACATTCAATAAAACATGAACATTTGAATGAGTTGACCTGCAGTCATTCAAGATTAAATGAAATGCAAATGGAAACAGAAGGTAGAAATAGTTTGCTTTCTGTGCAAAATTCCTTTTGTATCTATCTGGAAGACGCCTGACATGCACATAATATAAATCAGTATAACTTAATGGAATGTTCTAATTTTCTATTTTTTTTAATACATGTTTTGAATTAATCATCATACTTAATAAGGACTTCTAGAATCAATACTTTGACTTGAAAAATGACTTTTTGAGTCTGTATTGCCATAGCATTATCATTTCCTTAACATTCATGTCACAAAGTCCCTCAAGAACAACTTTCATCCAAGATCCATTATGGTCAGTTGTACATAAACCTAACATAAATGTCTCTGCTCAGAAAAGAATATACATTTGTAGTTTAAGTGAGGCCCCTTTTGTACCAAAAATTTAATATTTATTCTTTCTTGGTAGCATATTTTAGATTTTTTTTTTTTGTCTTGGAAGAGCATTTTAAGCTACTACCCAGACAATATTTTAAGAATTTATTTGATTTTAATCACTTATAAAATGCTCAGGACGTTGGTTGCATCTATATATTCTAATAACATATTTTAATGGAAAATTAATCATTTTAGCACTGTTGGCTGAAATACTTGTTACAGTCCGGTTTTTAAAGTTATTAGAAATGCCTCTGCCCAAATAAGGGTGCAAACAAGACCATGTGCCAAAATCAAGAGTGTGTGTTTTATTTGACAGTAAATATGAGAATGAGAGAAAGAAAAAGAGAAACAAAGGCAGAGAAAGAAATAGAAAAATAAATTGTGATCAGCCTATTGATAACATATTTATTAAGAGTTAATGTTCTCTGCCAATAATAAAATCACCTTCCAGAGAAGCAGAACTTAATATAAATAAAATGTTTCACTGTGGGGTGATATTAATTTGATTTATCAGTTTAATTTGTTGCTACTTCAGTTTCATATCATTTTTTTCTGAATTTTGCCCTTCGCAACATATAATTTTTAATTGCCAATTAATGTCTAACTTAAGATCCTTCAGTACTTTTTACTCTGATTATTTTAAATAATTAATGATAAATTATGAAAATCTGGTTAATTAAGAATTGTAATGAATAAGTACAGTGGTGTGATTTATCATGCTCATGAGAGTATCCCACTGGGATCAGTGTAATACACATGTCCATACTATAAATAGTATAATTTAGTGACTATGAGTCAAGTAATTTGGAAGAAACAAGCAGTAAAGTTCTAATGGTTAGGGCAAGGTATTGTTCTTCACTAGAGGTAGGCATGTTTGCATTACAAATTGTGATTTTAGTGGATGACCTTTTTTTTAAATTAATGCAAATTTGTGTTGTGTTTTACTCTCATCTCCCTAACATATTGACCATCACTGCATCCATTGTCAAGGATGTATTTGGCATCACATTGCTGTGAGTAGTTATGTTACTTAATTGTCCCTAATGACTTCACACTCAAAGAGATGCATTGTGAAGTACTATTGGAGAGCACTGTCTATGTGACTTGGAGTGGCTCTCAAAATACACTTCAATAAATACACAACTTTAAGCTGTACCTTGCAGAAAACAAAATATCACAGTATTCAGTCAAATTTCAATTCAGAGGTATTTAATAATACATATCCCAGAAAATAAATATGTAGGTGCACACAAGATTAAAATAAAAGCATTTCCTATTGATGTTTATGGCAGCCAAATCTATATTTTGTCTGTGTGTGTGTGCCATAAAATATGATAACTAGAACCAGCTGAATATAAATGTATTAATAATAATTTAACTATATTTCTGAAAGACAATTTAATAACTAAGCCAAAAATTATGATTGAATTGAATTGATTTTTGGAATCAAGCTCTAATATTTACAACTCATTAATTTGCTATTAGTCTTTCAAATGTTTATTCATTGCACAGTGAAAGGTGTGGGGGATGAGGGAATGAGGAAAAGAAGGGCAGGTGGAGCTACAACAGCTGCAGTGCATCCCAGAGATTTGGGAAAGAGGCACATGAAAAGCCTAATTTTGCATCTGCTAATAGGAAAGAGGTGCTGTGCCAAGACTGACATTCCTGGTGGGAAAAGCAGGGCCTCCCAGTGTCTGTTGTCCTTGTGCCCATCAGAGGTCTCTTCTTGGGAGTTCAGCTGTTAATCGCAGCCCCGAGATATGGGAAAAGTCTCTGTTTTGGCCCGCACATCCAAAGAACGAGCCAGAGTTCTTCAGTTCTCATTCTTAAAGTTGTTTATTATACCTTATCTATAAAATTTTTCTCCCAGCCCAGCCAAGGTCCGCTCAGCAGGATAGCCAGCAGCACTCTGACCGCCCTCGGGACAATGTTGTCTTTTTATACCACAAACTATGTATTTCCAATACCTGTCACCTATGTTACACAGTGAACTTCTACTCTAAACCAATCCCAAAGTGTCAGCATCACAGAAGATGGAGGAGGAGGAGCGGACATGCCCAAGTCCCTCCATCTTGTCCCCAAAACCCACATTCCAAAAATCCCAAAATCTACCTTTTCACCCAGTGATAATTTTATTATGACATTATTTAAACTTCTGTGACTTTCAGGTCCCCATAAGAAGTTGGCAATTTGCTCCACGGGTCATAATCAAATCCACAGATGTTCTGGGCAGCATGCCAGGGTTTCTGAGCCCCCAGCAGGGGCACCGGCAACTCTGGACACCAGAGGGATGCACTGAGTTCCGACAGTCTGTATTTGCAGAGGGACCCTGCTCTTCCCTGCTTGGAGGATGCCAGCAGGAGCAGCTGCCTGGCTCCACCTCGCCCTGGCACCAGGCTGCATCCCTTGCTGAGATCCTGCCAGCCTGCAGCGAGCAGCTCCTTCCTCCAAAGCAGGACACCATGGAACACCACAGACTGGCAAACGCTGACCCTCCTCAAGGACTCCACAGAGAGGAATTTGCCTTGGAGAATCCAGGAAAAACTGAGATTTGCTGTTTGTTGGGATTGTCTTCAACAAGCTGTACAATCCAATAAGAGGATTTGGGGAGAGCTGCAGGAAGGAGAGAAACTATATTTCAATTTTATAGTAGCCTAGGTCATAATATAATTCCAACCTAGATCAAATAAAAAATAAATTGTTATATTCAGACTTTGCTGTATTTTGAAATAGAACAATTGTTATGACTGAAATTTTGCAAAAACGTAATCACATGGTCAGATGCTCCAATACTTTTGCCACACTGAGCAGTATTTTAACACTCAACAACCCAAGGGAGGTAAGCATGGAATAATCAGTTTTCCAGGAATTTAGGAATTTAAAAAATTTGGGTCTTTTAAATGTCCCATGAATTATTTCTCTTTGACAATGAAAGCATTGTGACTACTGTGCACAAAAGCACAGCATTTTGTGTAATAACTTATATAAAAAATTTCAGATAAAGATTATATAATATGGTTTTATCAAAGTGTATTTTGGATTATGCATCCCATTAGCAGTCAAAAATAAAAAAAAGGAAAGGAAAAAATAAAATAAAATATAGCATCTTTTAATAATACAAATTTGATTGAAATAGAAGAAAGAAAGATACCATAAGGTGAACATATTAATAATTCGGCTATTTTAGGGATACACTTGCATAGCCTTGCCAAATTTCAAGGGAATTCTAATAATACACTAGAAAAAAATCCACAGTAGAGACTGTCAAGAGACTTAGGGATCAAAGAGATCACCAATACACCGAATATGTTTTTTTCTTTCAGAAAAAAATAATATGCTTTTTTGCCACATTTTTTAGATTTCACTACCTCCAGAACTAGAAATCTTTCTCTCTTGTTTTACATCAGACAGAAAAGATTTCATATTTTCTTCCTTTCTGTTGCATGCACACACCCCCTGCCAGCAATCTTCATGTTATACACATGTGGTGGTTTTAACCCAGGCACCAGCTGTGTGCACAGCTGCTCTTCTACTCCCATGCCCAGCAAGATGGGTGGAGAAAACAGAAGTGTAAATGCAAGAAAACTCATGGGTCAAGACAAAGGCAGTTTGATATGTTAAAAGAAGAGGGGTGGAATAAAAAAACAAAACCAAGCAGCAAAAGGAAAAAACAAGCAGAGGAAATCAAATTGCTCACCACTCCCCACAGGCAAATCCCTACTTGGTCAGTGTTTGATCAGCCAACCACCTTCAAACCCCATCCTCCCACACTCTCTGTTCTCTACCATGGCTTTTACTGTAAATCACAAGGTCTTATGGTACCAAATACCTTACATTTACTGCAGATTTAACTCCATCCCAGTCAGGCCCAGCACAGGGCAAACACCACTGGCCAATTACAGCTGCCCTGTCTCATGTAGATGTCATATCATTTTATATGAAACAGTTAATGATTTTCAAGATGCTTCTAGAATGACAAGCAAGAAGAGTATGTTCAATAATTAGTCCTAGCAGATTTATTTATATAAATATATATATAAGCAGTAATAACATACTTGACATTATGGTTTCCAGGCAACAAAGATGAAAATGAAAAGGCGCATTGAAACCATATACAAAACATCTAAAAAAGTTATCTTTTTTCATTTTGTTATCCAATATTGGTTAATTATTTTACTCCTACTCTTAAAATTTCATTGGTCAAGTAGAAAATGCACCATCTATATGTAAGTAATGAAGTAAAATGATGCAAATTAGTTTCCATAATGTTGGTAAAAGCTAAATGCTGTCTTCAGCAACCACAACATCTTGTGGATTGCAGGGAGACAGATACCAAAATAAAATCACCAAATCTTCGGAGTGCACCAACAGCAGCTCCTCCTGAATACAAAGCACCTCTCAGGGTGTGCAGCACATTGGCAGAGAGAATTTCCAACCTTCTTCCTCAAAATAGATGGATTCCTCCAATTCAATACATGTATTCATTGTACATATATCTACTAATGTGAATGAGCCTTTAATGAGTGTCTAACCTATTCCCCCTAGTAAATTCTGGATTTAATAAATAATTATGAAATTCTAGAGCATTTCCCTTGGAGGTTTTCAGATTAGATGCTCTAGTAACTCTTTGTACTTTCAAGAGGATTCCAAGTATGAGCTATGCCATTACAATTGTTTGCTGAACTCATCCCCCTCCACACTGCTCCAGCAAAACACATACTAGAAAACCAGCTTCAACTGTTTCTGCTGACCAGCCCATCATTTCATTTGCTTTTGAACACATATACAGAGGAAAAGCTTTGTAGAGATACTACTTAGACCACTTGCAACTAAAATGTATTGAACATTGTCAGTGAAGATCACAGGCAAGAAGAAAATCCAGTTAATTCTCTGTTATGGTAGAAGCTTATTAAGTTTCAGAAAAGAACTTTCTATTTCTGATTGATCCCGAAATGCTTTTGAGTGAACTAACTGGAACATATTGCAACAGCATAAGGAATTTTTCTCAAAAAAAAGTTAGAGTCATACCAAAATCTGTCATTAATTGCACTGATTAGAAGGCTAAACTATTGCCTACAAAGTTAAAATATTTCCTGTACTCACTGCAGTGAGATATGTCCGCATTATTTAGAATAAGTAGAAAAGTAAAAAATCATGAGAAATTTTTTTTGACCCAAATACTGCATTGTATTACCTATAATTGGCTTCACGATATATTTTTAATTGTGCTTTAGCCAATAATAAATATTTTTAATTAGCCCATATGTCTTAGTGGATTGTTTACTCATATGAAAACCTATTTTTTGCACCCAGTCAGTTTGTGTGACTATTAGCATCTGCTTCAATTTGAAGGGATCTGAAGCTTTTATTTTCCTTATACTGTATGACTGCTTTGAAGACTCACAGTATTAGTTCTGTTCACTGGTTTGATGATCTAAGCTTCACTTCTCTGTAAATTATCCATAAACACTGAAGCTGTTCAATGATTCTGTCCTCCAAAATGTGAAAACAACATTTTAAATGGCTGTATACAGTCCTGTCAATACACCTGTCTTCCATCAGCCTTTTTGTCTTGCCACAAGGCCCAGATTCCCCCCAGAACAAAGAATAAAGCATGTCTGCAGAATGAATTAGCAGAATTTAGTTCCATGGCTGTCATACATATGTTTCCTCAGGATTCATATTGATATCAGTAAGAATACAGAACACATTTGACTTGATTTGTTGTTTGCTCATCAGTGTGGCAGCTGTTCTGCCTTGTTGCAAAATTTCAGGCACCCTTTTCTAAAACTGGTTTACTTTCAAAGCCAGGATTGCAAATAACAATTGTCCTCTCTGTGTTCTATTAAGCTGATGGGTAACAAAACATCTGTTGTGACTCCTTGGGAGGAGTGACCTGGAGCAGGAAAGCATTAGCTCTCTCTGTTGCTGAAGGATATGCCTGTGCCAGTTGTTCCAAAATAATGCACTCTTGCTGTTTTCCCTGCTGTGAGAGAACTTCAAGCACAAATTCCTTACTCACACTCTAGAAGATCATGATGTGTAGCCACTCAACCATATGTTGGCTAGAACATCTTTAATCAAGAATACAGAGTTTTAACTTGAAGATACACACATATTATGACAGCTGTCTCAGGACTTCAACCACTGAACATTTCACATTCCCTTAATCAACAAGTCTTGGCCAAAAAATAAAGTTGGGATTGGGGAATTTTGGCAGGGTGGTGTCAGGGGTGCTTCACCTTTTAGATTGTGGATTTATTTGTCGAAAAATAATTTTTCAGAAACTTCTAAGGTCCAAAAAATGTGGAGGTCATTCCAGTCATAACAAGGCGTGTTCCTGCTATGTAATGTCTTGGATTCTTATTAATCTAGATGAGACACCTCTATAAATATGAAAGAAATAAATCTTTTAGCATGACTCATGCTCCCTGCCTGCCATTGTCCTGAAGGACAGAGTGTGAGCACACATGAAGTCTGATCCTGACATGCAAGGCAGAAACAGCAAGTGTGCAGATCCATTCTGAGAACAGCAAAGTGCTCCTGGGTTCTTCAATTTGTGCACACCCACGGTGTGCCAAATAGAGTCTGTTTACATGAGGGCACATTCTCAGCAGGAGCAAAGCTGTATTTCACTCTACTGTCTTTAAAAGCATTGCTTATTTTCACATTAAAAAACAAAGGAAGAAACCTATCTAGCTTTAGTTCATACCTATGTGTGGTGTTCTGCTCTTTGGATAAACACTTTCCAAACACTTTTCATCACACAGCAACACTCCTCAGTTTTTCTTTACCAAAGGTTCTGTACCCCAGCCACACTTTCCTGTTTCTAGAAAGGTCTTTTCAGACAGAGCAGAGTCCTGGTTTAGTTTTAACAATTGAGGGATACTGGAAATCTTTTTGGGGCTGAACATGTAATGGAAATGCTTGCTCAAGGTCACACTGGTAGTCACAGGTAAATAAACATGATTCTATTTTGAAACAACACCTTTCTATCATTTTAGTGCCCAGTGGAATAACTCATAAAGGAAGATCAGTGCCACAGACACATTGCTCCTTCTCTGTTATGCCAAGAATAGTAAAGCAAGATCTTTTTTTGCATACTGGATTCTAATTCACAGTGTAATCCGGCTATTGTTCTGCACATCTTTACTACTTTATCACAGTGACCTCAGCTGAGAGAATTACCCAGATTGGATACTAAGTACAGGAAGGAATCTTGGTTAGGTAGGTGCAGAGTCATAGGTGAAGAGTCATATCTCTTCTTCATATCCCTCTTCATCTCTTCTTCATATCTTTCTTGCAAGGCAAAGGGAAATCTAACATCTGAGCCCAATTCCACACCAAAAACAGAAATTCATTTTCTTTCAACTAGATCTTTCATCTCTCCCCTTTTGCAAACTCTAAAGTGTGAATCAGCTTTCCTTCTCTTCCAAAGATCAGACTGAGGAGTTCTGACATATTAATTTCTCTTGGTGTTATGGGATTCTCCAGGATATATCTAATTACATTGTCTTTCAGTAGGTCCAAGGAGCTGAAACCCCAGTAAAATGTAAAATTTCATATCAATGAATTGTGACTACTCAAGCTAATTTTATCTGTGAACTCACTGGATTGTTCCTTGCTTTCCTCTGCAGTTCAGTGCTGCTGAGATTCTAAATATCAGGGAAGCTAAGAAAAGGCTGAAATCACCCAGGCAGAGGTCAGAGACATCTGCAGTACCCAGGCACTGTGCAGAGGAACGGCTGTTAGGAGCATTCAAAGCATGCCTGAATGCAAATTGCCATCTAAGCCACGTGAAGAAGGAATCAGTTGCAGTAAAGTACATATTTATTTCAGCTCTGTGAGCTTGTGGACTTTTGGGCATCTGAACAGCAGAAGTCACTTATGATCCTTTAGTGTTTGGAGACTCGCTATTTTTCTGCCTATGTGAAGCTATTTCTGCCTCATGAATAGTGCTTTCATTCTCAAGCACAGCTCCAGTTTGTCATCATCCTTCACTGTTCTGTGTGTGGAAGGGTCTGGGGACAGTACAGATTTCCTCCTAAAGTTGTAAAGTATGGGCATAGCAGTGTTTCTTCAACTTTTTTTGATCCAGACTCCTGCAATATCTGCACCTCAGCCACAAAAGAGCAGAAAATGCAGAAGAAAATAGTCATGCTGTACCCCAGGATGTGCTGACTCTTCATGTGCAGAGACACTTAGCTGGTCTCTCTGAATGAAACTACAATCAGAGTCTTGCCCCAAACTTAGATATTAATTATTTTCCATTAGCACCATAGATACAAATAATTTTAAGATTAAGTAAAAGGTTTTCAATGTGTGAGTAACAATTTCATTTCTTACACACAGCGGTGTTACCACCATCTCTCTACAAATGAAGTCAGAAAGGCTTAGAAGGGTGGCACAAATATGCAAGATGTGAGAGATTGGAGAAAATATTTGGTAGCTCAAAAACATCTAAAGCAGGGGGCAGGAAGGAATGTAACTTCTGAGAAGGTGAGCTGGTCACTGCTCTAGCCTCCAACCCTTGAAGCCTCTAGTCCAGTCCAGAATAGGTCAAGCCACCATCACACCCAAAGCCCCACCTGGGTGGAAGAGCCTCAGGAGACCAGAAGAGATAAAAGCAGTCACACAGCACACACAGGGTCACAGCCCAACGTTTTTGGTTGTATAGTAGTTGGGATTGCACTAAAATTCAAGTGGTGAATATTAATCTTTCTCTGTATTTTTCTTTCCCTTTCCCTCTCTCTCTCCTCCTAAATTATTCTTGAAATCTAGGTATCTTATAATTGGATTACTTAGAGTTTCCTCAGTCAATGCTTTGTGAAATGCCGTATTTTAACTGATTGTTGCTTTAAAATTTTGTCAGCTATCTTTTTATGCCTTAACACTCTAAAATTTGCAAGTAAAGGTTTGTTGTTCAACCTCCTGAGAAGGGTTCTCCTTTGTGCCTCCTCAGGGAATTGAAGTAAGTTAAGACCCTTCTGAGAAGCTCACCAAGACAGCTCAGGGTTTTGCCTGAGGCAAGACTGCACGGCAGCAGCTTTGGTGGAAATGCAAAATGAGCTGGATTGGTGTGAGCATCTCTGGAGGGTGAGGCTGTGAAGACTGTAGAGAACCAGGCCAGCACTACTGAACCCAGGTTTTGCAGGACTGTGCTAACATGGTTAAAGTACTTCAGGACCTGAGCTGCTGCCTACTTCCAGCACTAAGAACACTCCTTATGACACTCAGACATTTCAGCAGTACATGGCAAGAAATAGAGAACCCAAAAGTTCTTTCTGTTTCTGTGCAGCCTTCCAGTGAGTTGCTCCTTTGCTTCATGAAAGAAAATATGACTGCAACATGGTAACTAGGCACCCAATTTATTTCAGGAAATTCTCTGACACTGGTACCTTGTGAAATCCCAACTCATCACAGTACAGAGGATTTTTGCTTTGAGTGATTAAGCCTGTCTATCATGCTGTTTTCTTTTATTTTTTCATAGAAACGTGTATTTAAAAAGGATGGTCTCTTACTTATCTGTTCATGCACTTGCTGTGTGTGTCTGCAAAGGGAAAAGATTGCCCTTTCACAGATATTGCAATACCACAGTGATTGAACTCAACTTCACATACATCAGACAATTTTTATTGTAATGGATCACATTAAAAAAAAAGCAGAAAAAAGCTAACCTGTGTTAACTGATCAAACAGTGTTCAGCTCCATGTCACCTAATCTCTTTGCAAGTCTTTGGTCAGCAAGAGGTGTCATGTCATGGAAAATATTAGTCTATTCAGGAAACCCAGCTACTGCTGATCATGAGCTTTTCATGCTCTATAGTACACTTCGTTTAGAAGCATTTTAGTGCTGTGAAATCCCTTTCAAAATTAAACTTGGGAAGATTGCTATTAGCCCTCAGTGCCTCCAGAAGAGGGAAATCTGCACTATCTGTATTTCAAAGCTTCAAAGCAACACTTTTGTCTTCATTGTTTTTATGTTTCATAATCACCTTAAAAAACATTTGGGGATTTTCATTTTTCAGTTTAAAATATTTTTTTCTTAAAAAGTAGGAAGATTTTATTTTTCAGTTAATATAGGAAACCATTTTCCAACAAGAGAAAATATTTATTTCAATTCTATAATCATTTAAGTCAGAAAAGACCCTTAAGATCATCTTGTCCAACATAAACAGAAGATTGTCACACCCACCAAATATTTCTTGAGATCACAAGAACTGAGAGGCTAATTAAAATTGTAAAGTCCTTTCAGATAATTAGCTGAAAACATTCCAACCCAGAAAACTGTTGTTTATTAAAATTTAATTTGATAATGGAATAGGTTAAAACATTTAAACTAAAAACCCTTGATAGGTTTGTCCCTAAAGCTGAAATCAGAGCTTTTATAAGAGGTTTTGCTCTCATGGGGTCACACAGCAGCATAAATGTCATTCTGTGAGACTTAAAGTCCAAGCTACTGAACAGATGTAAAGTAAAAACATTTTTCTTCATAGTGTTTACACAAAATTAATCAACTTTCAGTGAGCAAGCCACCAAAGGTGGAGACAAATCTAGAAACTGGTGTGCAAAAAGCTTCAGGAAAATATTTTAAAATTCTCCCTTGAGTTTGAATAGGTGAACTAAATGATATCTAAATTGCTTTACCTGTGCTAGAAGCCATTTGTGCATAAAATATAGACATATTATATGAGTTTCTTTTAGGGGAAATTAATATAATTTTTGAAATTACATTGACATTAATGACATTGACATTGATTATTGACATTAATCATGAAGTAAAAGTGCTACAAAATGTTTCAATGAAAATACTTTCTTAAAGCATTTTTCCCCCATTTTTTTTCTATTTCTTAAATGGGTCATTTTTTCTCAGTCAACCAGCACAAGTATAGAAATATAAGTCACAGCATCTGGGGTCTACAGAATGCTGCATCACTGGCCATAAATAAAACCATACAGAGGTTTATAGATATACAAAAGATAAATCAGATATGTGTTTTTAAAAGCAAATCAGTTGTATTATTTTCTATATCATCTTATTTGATGACATTTATAATTTCCCACAAAGGCATCAGGGTAAGCATTTTACAAGGCCTTTAGGTAAAAAGTTTCATCTCTCTGCATTTTAATATCACATAATGACATTGTCCAGTACAAAAATTATTAATAAATATTGATAAGTATTGACATAATGGATAGGTCATATAATAAGAGACCAGGTCATCTATTTGCATACCATTCTTTGATTTTCACTTCAATAAGAGAAATTATTATAACGGCCTCTGGAAAAAATTTTGGAAACAGCTGCTGTTGAAATTGGCAGATGAAAAAATAATTAATTTTTGCTAAGGAGTGAGAGACTCAGGAGGTGAAAAAGAAATTTGTGAGACCTTCATTCACAGGTTTAACTCAAGAGAGAAGCAAGGGGGAAAAAAGGGTAGGGAAAAAAATGAGAGAGTAGCTTAAATACTGAGTGTAAGGATTACTGAGCCTAAAAGGATTCTGCATTTCAAAGGAAGTCAAAGTCATTGAAAAAAGCCCTTGTGTAAGTGTCTTGATGACCATGAATTCTTCTACATGTTAGGAGGTAAGAAAACATTGTCTTTTGCAATACGAAGATTTAGATATTGAGAATGTGATTAAAAATTAAATTTAAAAAAATATAAAGAAAATCAAAACCAAACAACAAAAAAACCCTCAAACAATCCCCACCAACAGAAAATAAAAGCCACAAAACCAAACAAACAGAAAAAAATACACCCTTCCCCCCCAGTAAACCCCCAAAAACCCCACAACCAAAAGCTAATGATCTTTCCAATGTCTGTAAGCCCTGCTAAAATTTGGAACACAAACTTAACTGCAAAGACAATTTCTTTGCCAAGTAGGTACTTTCAGTGTAAATTCTACTCTTTTTGTATCAGATAGAAGTACTGCTGAAGACTGGAAGCCCAGTCTGGTGTCCCATCTTCTCAGGCTGATTTGAGGACAGGGTTCTAAGTCACAAGGATAATGTACCAAAGACGAGTCCTTGTAAAAGGATCAAAGCAACCTGAACTTGAAAAGGAATTGCAGTGTTGTTGCACCATAATTAGGAGAGCACAAAATCACCTTGAAAGCAGTGAGGCTGGATATCCACTGAAGAAGGTATGGTAGTATCGGATGAAAAAAGAATATCCAAACATGAAATAAAGGCTCAGCAGCAAAGAAAAAATGGGTTCAGAGATTCTGGTAGAAGTTTTTGATTAAATGTGGCAAAAAATGGTTTTGACAGGACAAAAACTTGAGAGAATCCTTTCATTTGACCATGTGATTGTGAGGACTTAAAGAATGCACTTACATGTCTCAGAACACTGTTCCCATAAGATACTCGAGTTAAAATGTTCAAACTTCAAGTATGCATTTCTAGACCCATAAAAAATGATGGAAATTTGTTGTTTCAAAGGCAGGAATCCATAGAAGTGTACAGATATGTATGCTCTACTGGATCGCGTCAATAGTTCATCTGATCTAGTTCCCTGTCTCCAGTGTTGCAATTGCTAGATTACTCAATGGAATCACCAGAAAATGAAACCAGAGAGAGATAAATCTTCTACCTACACTAAAAAGCATTACTGTAACCTTGACAAGTAGCAAAGTTGGCATAACGAGTGAAATACTTGCAGATCCTCCAAAAATCTTTGCTTGAGTGCCTTTTTTCATTTTCTTGCATTGCTAATTCTGAATATCCTTGCTTGGTGAATATTTTCTCCTCTCTAGAAAAATACAGTGTACCTTCTCTTTGAATTACAAGTCACTGGTATAAAGTGTGAGAAACATGCAGTAGTTTGAGCTCTTTCTCCCATACTGTAGCAGAATGCTGAAATTGTGGTCTACACATGTTCTTCTCTTTTTTCTCAGAAAGGCATGTATCTATTCCCCTATTTACTCTGCAGCCAGCGTCAGACTAAAGAGTTAAACACATTATTAGCACTCATCCTAGACAAAGGGAAATTAATCTAAACTAATCTTCTAAATCAGAACAGAAAAATATTTAGCACAGGTCAGTGTGGATAGCACATACAAGAAAATACATCCATCTTCTACTCCAGGTGTCAGCACCACAACATTTGACCTGATGACACAATTACTACTTCAAGCTTTGCCTCTGATGTTCCAGTTAAAGAAAATTTTACTTTGTTTCATTGTGTTATTTGAAGTTAACCTAAAATATTCTAATGACTTTATAAAAGAAAATAGATGCCAACAAGATCATTGTGCATGTAATTATTCCAACTGTCCTAAGGCAAGAGCCTTATATATATATGAATCATTATTTCAGCCAAAGATTACTCCTTTGAACAGAGTGTTAGAAGAACAAGGGAGCATTCTTGAAAATAAGCATTTTATTTGTTATTTGTGTCAGGGAGTTGTAGTGCTTCTTTCTGCAAAATCATGTTAAAGTGTTTCTTACTTCCAGCTAATCCCCTAGAAATAATCCACCAAATTTATGGAAAGGCAGCAAACCAGTCTGTTCATGGTCTGTCTGCTTCAGCCCAGATCATTATTTGGTGCAACAAACATATTGTGCTCCCACTTAAAGGAAGTTTTATAGAGCCTCATTGCAAAGTGCTCAAACTCAGCAAGGAGATCACATGGTGCCATACTCCTGTTACATTTTATGATTCTTTTTCATGGCTTACCAATAAAGAAAGAAAGTTTTAGCTAGAGACAGTTACCTGTATAATATTAGCGGGAAGAAAAGCTAGCTCAACACATCCAAAATCATTTGAATGCATAAAAAAACTTTGATGCAATGGGTGAGGAAGGAAGAACAGTTTTTCCTATGACAATAAAAAGAATAATTTATTACTCTCAAACTGAGTTATCATCTTATATTGTTTTTATGTGTAGAAAAAATGCTCCAGTGCTGTCACCTGGACATCAGTCAATAAAATATTTCTTTCAACTTTGCTTCACAGGACTGTTTACAACTAATGAGCTCTAAAGTATTCAAGAGGTAATGATTAGCTGAATACCTACTCTCTCATTTTTAAGCACTGCACAATTATTTATTATGAATAGCAATATATGGTCCTCTGTGAGAAAAGAATTAGAGAAAAAGTAAAATGTCATACATTAAAAACACAGTATTATAAAAATAATTTATGCCCATAAAACCCCTGGGATATACAAATACTCTATTATGTTGCAGCTCTTGTGTTGTAAAATGAAAATCCATGACAGGTACTGCATTAAATCTACTGTAAACCAAGTTTTAGGTACTAAAAGGAATAGTCTACTGGCTTTTCAGTATATATATATTTTCTTCCTTTAAAAATTCTATAGCCATGACTAGGAGCAAGATCCTTAGGGCTTGACTTAAACTATAACTTTTTAATGTAATGAACCTGAGACATTCTAGAGCTTTTAATTCTTCATTAAACTCCACCACGTGCCTGCTTTGGAATCTTCTTAAAATGTATATAGTGTTTAAAGGCAATACTGTCTCTTGTCTTCCAGGGACACTGGGGAGTAAAGAAATACAGAAGTCTTTTAATTCCTTGCTGGTTTGGTTATCTGCAAGGCATAATATAGGACATAAGATATGTAGAGAAATCTCATTGTAGTTACTGCTCTTTTTCCCTTTGCACTGGAGGTGAAATAAAGAAATGACACTGAGAAATATGCAAAATATTACTTTCCTTGTACTGTGTCAGATACCAGAAATGAGTAAACATGCAGGGACAAATCATTTGCTACTAGAAGTAATGCTCTCCCTGGAGTAAATAGACACTAAGTAAATGTACTGTGACTTCCATTGCTGTTTTTCACTGATTTTCTTCCAAGGCAGTACAGCAATATGCTACCCCTGGCTAATGAGGTATTCTGAAATACCTCTCTCACCATGTCTAATGTGCATGTCTCAACAGCCAAAGGAAATTTCTTGAGTTTGGGTGGGGTAACCTGAAGGGAGAAAAACAACCAAACAAGTACATAAATGTTGTTATAAACATTAGAAGGTAGAATTTTCACTCAACTCACCTAAACGCCATAGAAGAACACAGATCCTATAGTAAAAAACAAATTTATTTACTGTGGTTTTTTTCTGTCTTGAATACCACAACCATGGTATAAGCCTTACCAAATGCAGTCCTCACTTCTGCATGAGGAAATTTTCACTTTTTTCCTTAAATTAGGAAATAATATGATGGTATACTATTTTAATTTTATGTAGCTCCAACTATTGTTTTCTCTTAATACTAGGTTCAAGATGCTGCAATGAATTTTGTGTTAAATATCTATTCATTTGAAAGGTAGATTTAACCGCACAGAGCATATATTTCTCTCTCAAGTATCACTGCAAACAACAAAGCTTTGATCTGTTATATTGGTCAAAGAACACTGATTTTTCTTCAGCTTTGAGGTTTTGTTGGACATTGTTGGACTTCACTTAGCAGTTTAGGCAAAGTGTGAATACCTGTGAGAATACTGCTTTCAGCTGCATGGATTTGGCCTGAAGCCATTAATTTCCTCCCTCTCCTCCCTCAAGGAACAAAATGACCAAAAAATATATTGGGCATGAAGTGAACTGTAATTTTTCAAAATGCTTGAATGAGAGTCAGCAGCTAAAGAGAGCCTTTGAGTTTCTACTTACCAGATGTAATCAAATCCAATTCATTCTACTTTATGTTTTGTTTGGACCTACCCCTGAATGACTAACCAGTCTGAATTACCAAGAGATTTCCCACTTGTATTCCTAGCACAAGACAAAATCCTTATCACATTGAAGAGAACAGGGGCAGTTTCAAAGGACTGTGATCTCATTTCACAGTATCTATTGGCACTATGCCCACAGCAAAATCATTGTTGAAGATACACAAAAACCATCCATAATCACTAGTAAAAAGACAAAGGATAAACTCAGGAAGTATTGTAAAACAATTTGTTAGCAATGTGGATAAAAATTTAGCAGTGCCATTATTTTAAAGAATCTTGCTGAGTTTTTCAATGCAGATCAATACCATAATGCATAGTAATGGCTTTACATAAAATTGTTACAGCACTACTGAAACTTCACTCCTGTTCATCACCTACAGACTGCCCCCACTAATGTCTGCCTGGATTACTTGTCATCCTCTGTGCTACTGCTAGAAACCATTTCCTGGAGAGAGTGTGGCCATTTTTCTTTGTTATGCCAGCCACTACCAGGCTAGACTGCAAAATGACACACTTCATCTTGCAAGTGACACACACTACTGTGTGCGCTAGAGTGGTGCCCAGGTGTCCCAATGGGATCAGATGTGAATTCTGTTCAGCCTCACAGAGTCACAGTGATTCTGTGAAAAGCCATAAGCAGCTTACTAACTGTATAAACAAGAAGGAAAGAGCACAAAATTAGGGTCTATTTATTAGGACATAAATGTACAGGAAGATGTAGAGACTGCACCATGGCCATAAAGTGTCTAAACAGCATTGAAAAGGCTGTAAATCAGCTCTGGGTGGGGGCCCGAGGGGTCACACACACCATCACTGCTGCCCTTTGGTGACAAGGAGGAGGAGGTTGGCAGCTTTGCTGTGTAGCAGAGCTGGGGCTTCCATCCTCACCAGCACGCCAAGGAAGACACCTTTGGGTTCATTGTCCCAGGTCCTCACCCTGCTCCAGTTCTTGTCAGGTTATGGTGACAATCTGGAATTACGCCAATGGAATAGAAGGACAGCTCTCAAGCAGGACAGGTCACTTAGTCTCTTGAACTGCAGGTTGGCTCATCTTTTCTAGGGTGTTGTTCCTTTGAACGGTAGTGAGGGTCTCTAAATTTACATATACACCTGTTACCTTACCTTCTTGTTTATAGCTAGGGCCATGTTGGGAAGCAGCGGAGGTAATACTCGATGGATTAAAAAAAAGGGTGCAGGTAAGGGACTGTTGGGTAGGGTGATTAACAATATTGGTAATTAACAGAATTGACATATTCAACATGATGATTAACATTTAAAAACCAACCAGCATGGTAACTATTGATTAACTGAGTTAACCTATAAACTTGTTCATAACACACTCATGGTAGAAGAAAGGCAGCAAGAGATGGAACCCCACAGCGGTAGCAGATTCTGCCCACAGCAACTGCAGCCTCTCTCCCCTCTGAATGCCAAGAGCACAAGGGGGCTGGGAGCTGCACCCAACCCCTTTTCCCCAGCCCAATTCTCATGGTATCTCTGCCCTCCCCAGGAGAATGTCCCTCAGCTATGATTAAAGCCAGCTGCATTCCTCCCCCTCCTCTGTGGTTACTTCTTTTGTCTCTCTCATTTACCATTCATTATTGTTTCTTATCAACAAAATGGGAGAAAATTCCATAAGAGAAAGAAACAAAACAAAAAATCATAAACCCCAATACTTACATTTTAGAATATTTTCAGTTTTATGCTTGAGTGAGGATAATAGGTATTGCTAAATTCACTACAGATACCTAACAAACGTTTTACAGAGAAATGAAGTCTATGAACCAGTGTGTCCTTTACTGAGGCAAAAAGGCACAAAGAACATCTCAAATTAATAATTTCAAACTTGTACTGAGTTTCTTAGGAGTGAACAGGGAATTCTTAGCAGTAGGTATGTTAACACTGTTTGGGGTTCCTATTTCAAATACCACAGTTTCAACAGACTGAGTAGTTTTTCATAGTAGTTTAAATATTGAACAGGAGCTGTTTCCAGAAATTACCTTCCTCTCACTGTAATACAAAATAAGTTTTGTAGGTACACCATTTCATAGCTTATGAAAACACATTTGAAATAAAGTTCAGTCTTTGAGTCAGCTTTGTGGCAATCCAAGTAGACCCTATCCAGGAAGCAAAGCAAAACAAGAGAAAGCTACAAAAGGGAGGAATATTATTATTTTAATATTTTTCATTATTGTAAGCACATTGCTTTTTCCATCCTAGTTCAGTGGGAAAAAAGAGAAAGCTACAAAAGAAAGGGACTTTCAATTTTTTTCCATTATTGGAAGCACATTGCTTTCTCCAGCCAAATTCAGTAAGAAAGTACGTCTGTTTTAGCACATTACTTGCTGATACTTATTTGGTTGGCTGGTGTTTCCTTTTTCTTCTTGATGAAGTCTCCTCTTAGTGTTCTCTTCTCAAGCCTGAACAATCCCAGCTCCCTCAGCCTTTACTCATAAGAGAGATGCTCCAGGCCCTTTATCATGTCTGCAAACCTCCACTGGAGCTGCTCCAGGAGCTCCCTGTCTCTCTTGTCCTGAGGAGCCAAAAACTGGACCCAGCACTCCAGATGTTTTTCAGCAGGGCTGAGCAGAGGGGCAGGTTCATCTCCCTTGACCTGTTGGAAATACCCTTCAGAGTCTTTCCAGAAAAGCCAGAAAAGTTGCCTCCATTTCTGGACTAAAAGCAGACATTAATTATTATTTCTCCCTGAGACTACCATGTAGGAAATATAGAGAACAGGTCATAAGTGTAGATGTTGCTTTACTCTCCATCGTTGCTTGCTGTTTAGTAAGTTCCAAAATTGCACAGAGACACTTTTGAAAGTCCTCAGTGAAGAAGCAGTGTAAATATAGCACAATGTATCCAGAAGATCTACATTTGCAGTGCAAATACTTCACAGACAGTGTGAGAGTAGAGAAAAATGTGGAAATTTGAGATTATATTAACAGTTACAAGTTTTCTAACATGGAGATCTAACTTTTAATAGAAAAAAATTCTCCTTGAATGCATGAATACATGCATTTATTTCTTTTGATCCAAATGCCCAAGGATAATTCATGAGGCCCTCTAAATACAGCAAGAATCTTTGATTTGCAGACTCTGGTGAGAGACAAGGGACCAAATGCTTCATCCATTCTTCCTGCCCACAGTTTCAAATATAACAGCTATTAGCTATCTCAGCAAGAAGCAATTGCAGGGGTGTTTATTTTTATCAAATGACCTAGCAGAGCAATAAACAAGTTTATCAAAGGGTTTTAAGACTCAAGAATGTGCTGCTTACTCTAAGTAAATAGATATGCATAAATGTGCAGAGTTTCATTCTGATTTCCCTGTGGTATTTTATATATAAAGACTGAATCCATCTCAAATATCAAATTCTAAATAGTTCTTAACAGTTATATACACAATTCTTCATTGAATTTAGTAAAGAAACTAGAAGCAGAGTGCTGGGTTCAAGCTAATGTAAATTTCAAATATGTAACATATAAAAGTTGAATACAGGATTACTTTTCTAAATATAAGTACACATAAATGTGACTACTTGAATTTTAAAGGTCTTGTGTTCAGCCATCTGGCCATAGGTGCACTAACAAACAGTTTTAGTTGAATCTGCTCCTTTTTCTTGTATGTTTTCTTTTGCCAAAACAAGACAGAACAAAAGCAAGATTCTCACATAAGGGCCATTGTGTTGGATTAAAAATAGAAATATAAACTTATGTTCAAAGTCAATTTGGTTCTGTCAAGAGCACAACGCAAAGAAACAATCTGGCTAAGTCTGTTTCATTTCAATGACCTAAAATCTCAGCTCTTCCTAAATATGTTTAGACTCTACTATAATTTTGACTAACAACAAAAGAAAAGGAATGAATCCTTATAAATTTCAAAATGTTTACAAGATTGCAGTAGGTTACCTCTGAGACTGATGAAGATTAAAAGTGGATATCATTTAGATATGGGAAAACTGTGACCTTTTAAAAAGTTTATGTCTAGCCAACACTAAAAAGCTGTGGTGCTCTGATCAATCCTCCTATTAAGAAACTTAAAATTAACTTGACTCTGGCTAAAACTGAGTATTCAATACCACTGAATCAAGGAGCTTTACCTGAGTTGGTCAGGAAGTTTTAGGTCAAACAATTTCTCTTTAAAAAATGATGTTATTAAAATGCACATTTTTACAGAAAATTATGAGAGATATTTTATTTTATTGAGTTCCGATTTATTCGAAGAAAAATTTCAGCTGAAAATCAACATGTAAATCAAAATCTTATGGACAACCACTGTTCATTTTAAAGCTATGTTTAGTAAAAATTATTAAAGAAAGACGATGTTGACATAAAAATTGGTTTGTGTAGGAGCGACTGCGGGTAGGATGGTCAGGACGGACGGAGACGAGAGATCTCTGCAGCCAGGTCGTGGAACTTGCAGTTTATTGCAAAGGGCCTGGGTGCAGGGCCCTGCTGGGAGCTGCCAGCCACAGCTCGGAGCAGGCCCGAGAGAAGAGAGGGGGAGACAGGATGAGAGGGTCAGAGAGTAGGAAGGTAAGCGGGTAAGAGGGTAAGAGAGCGACGTTCCCGTCACAATACAATAAATCTTCTTCTGTGTTGAATACTCCATTTCTCACTAACCAATCTAGTACAATATAAAAATCCTATAGCATTTATGTACAGCCTATAAGAATCATTACATCACCATATTGTGTTACATTTTAAACCCTAAAAACTACTCTTTGGACCCCTTCTGCCAAGCTGGCAGGGTCTGCTCTGACCCTTGGACCTGTCTGCAGGCAGAGGGTGTTGTTTCATCAAAAGGGGATTACCTTCAGTCCAGCCATACCATTGTTTTCCAGTTGTTCACTAACTAAGGTATCTCAAATCCCCACATTTGAGTGGGTGTGGGGATTAAATATTTAATCGGCACAAAAAATGTTGGTAATTCTGAAAATATTTCAATGACTATTAGGAAGAAAGGAAGAGTCTTATTATATCTTTGAACTCTATTTTATAGAAAGGATACAACTGTAGACTGAAAAGAACAAGAAACAGAGTTGTTTAAAAATTATTTCTGCATATAAGGAAACACAGCACACCAGCCTCCTGTGGAGCCATGAATAGATGCCCTTTCTCCCTTTCTCTTCTTCCGTCTCTTCCCTTTTGGCATGTTTTCTCAATCCACATAAATATGGTTGTATATCCTCTTAGTACCAGTTTGAGGAAAGGAAGCATTGTTTCAATTTTTCAGAGACACTGAAGAGTAAATGTGAAGCCCTGGGTCACAGAGCAAGTCTGAGCTGGGTAATGCAATATTTTTAGATTGAGTTTCAGATGAGTCCTTTATTCACAAAATATTTCAGCCTTCTAATTAAGACTCGTCACGAATAAATGAAATAAATGAACTGCTTTTGGCAGTTGAATAAATATGCTTTCTTTCTTCACTTTATGGATGGCAGAAGGAGTCATAAAAAGTTTCAGGGACATGCATATGAAATCTTGGCAATTACAAGTTACGGAATAATATAAACCTGTAAGCCACAAAGCAAGACAGTGGATAAAAGAAACCAAGAGAGAAGTCATGAGTTTCCTTAAAACTTTATACTGAGCATAAAACATCTGCCCAACTTCTTGACAAGATCTCAACTCATTTACAGCCATTTATGCTGGACAGCAGATTTGCTTTATATTCTGTGGTGGCAGAAAAGAGCTTAGTCCCAGGCAGCTCAGGCTGCACTGATGTGGGTCCAGGTTTAGCAGACCCCAGCTGGAAAGCACTGCCACACACTGCAGCTCTGGCTGATTCCAGCAACAGCACATGAAGGACCTTGGCACTGAGTAGGCTTCAGAGGAACAGAAAAGAGTCACAAATTTATTAATCACAGTTATTAATCATGTGAAAGCATGAAAGCATGGGAAAAAGTTGGTGTACGCTAAGGCAGATTCCTGTTTGGAAAGCTGTGGGATTTGCCCAGAGGGCTGGCTAGCAATCTGGCTCCAGGGAGCAGCAAAAATTCACAAGGAGAAACATGCCAAAGAAAACTAATGTGCATTTTGCACAGGAAAAACAACACTTAAAGTCTTGCATATTTTTTTAGACTTTTCATATTTTTTTAGACTTTAAAGTCTTTCATATACAAACTCAAATCCTCCTTCCACATACAGGTTACCAGAAGTATTGTCAGCAACAATGGATGTAAAAAGTACAGGAAACCACAATATGTCCTATTTTTGTTCTGTATTAATACTAGTCAATTTGGGTTTACTTTGTGCTGTATCGAAGCACTAAGATTTGAAAAATTGTGAGCACCTGCTTTCTTAACTGCCTTCAAATGTGGCTGTAGGTGGTGCCAAAATATCTTGGAACTCACTACCGTAGCTAAATAAAGAAAATTTATCCAGCTCTGTATTCATTTGCTCTGTATAAGGAGCAGAGAATTTGGGAGCATGCAAGGGACAGAGTGAAAACCCCAGGGGTATTATTATAGAGTAAATCAATTTAAGTTTCCAAAGTGTCTTCCAGGACCCAAGACAGGTCCTCCTCCACCTTTCAGTCAGAGTAATAGTCCTCTTTTCTTTCTGCTTATAAAAATAAACTAGTTGAGGCAAAACTGACCTAAATGAAATGCCTTTTAGTGCAGGTACAAATTAGGAGGGCTACACCTTAAGTTCCTGAGATGTAATTTCCAGCACTAAAATTGCTAGTTTAAAGCTCCTGGATTATATGTAACATAGTACTAAATTTTAATCCTTAAGATTTTTGCAGTTCTGGGATCAGATCTCTTTATCTAGGCCTTCCAAAGGATGTTGAACATTACAAGCAGCTTTTTTTATTCCTTCTTCTGCTTCTGGGCTGGCAGAAGAAAAGATAAATTAAGTCTTTGTGAAAAACGGGTATTTTATGATTGGCTTTTTGCAAATATTAAAATTATTATTATTTGTGTCGTGTTAGAAAATTATGCTGTATTAATTCTCTTAAGTAGCATGCAAAATATAGTTTTAGGTTATAAAAAAATGTTAAAGTTGAAACTATGCTATGTAAGATATTTTTTAAAAGAAAGGACTCACAGTGAGATAGCAATCACAGGACACCTAAATCTTTCAGAGAAAGAGAATTTATTGGTCTCTTAGAAGAAAGGAACTTCGTCCTGCCATGCTCAGCCCTGAAGACACCGTCAGGATTCAGAGGAAGAAGTTGACACTGACAAGACAGAATCCTGTACTGAATGGAATTTATGCATCATGTATGAGGTGTATGAATATACAACAGGGTGTTGTTTTAAGGGTTAATCCTCTGTTAACGGGTGTCCTTTTTCGGGCTTACGGTGCCCAGAAAAAGGTACCCGGACATCCGTAGCTCTTTGTTTCTATTGTAGCTCTATGTCTCATATTGTCCTGATCCAAATTGTCCAAATTATTATTTGGCACCCCCTGCCCGCCCTGCCGCAGCTCTGGCCACAAGCACCAAGCCTGGCCAGGGTCAGGTGGCCATATGCAAGCCTCGGGTGAGAGATTAACTCTCTCAGTACTTCAGTCCTCCCTTGAGTGAGAGAAAGGATCAAGATACAAACATGTAAAAGAGCAACATAGAGACTTCAAAGTCACTAAAGAAGAAGAAGTAAGGTCCCAAATGGGACGGATGAAGAGACACCTTGATCTAAAATCCCCTTGTAAAACTATAAAGAGGACACTGTTTCCCTATAACACAAAAAAGCATGAATGTTCAAAGATGAAAAGTTCAAATTGATTTCAAGCAAAGGCCTCCGTACCAAAGTAAGCAGATGTTAAAGTAGCTATGATCCTATGAGAAATTTAAACAGAAGAGTAGTCCTGTACCCCCAAGAAGAAAAAGATCTCTGTTCCTAGAGATGAAGATGATTTTAGAGATAGATAATAAGAACTTTTACCTTTAAACAACTAATCTTTAAAACAATACCCCGTAAGTTAACATGATCCATAAACACAGCTCTGAGAAAAGCTTATACAAAATAAGAGTGACTTCATGATTACAGATTTCCCTGGGCAGCTGCTCCTCATTAAAAAAATTGAGAACCATGAGAAAACTATTTTCCTTATAAAAAAATGCTACAGTGATGGCAGGGTGGAACATTAACAAGAAAGACTTCTCTCCCTAGGTAAACTAAAGAAAGCCTATTCTAGAAGTGGTAAACTAACTGAAATTTTAGGGTTTTTTTCTTTACATTTTTAGTAAGAAAAGAAATGTTGTGGGGGGAAAGGAAGTATTCTGAATGTTTGTTCTGATTCTTGTTACTCTTTCTTTTAGTTACAGCTAATAAATTTTTCTTTATACCCTTTTAAAGTTTTGAGCTTACTTTATCTTTCTCCTAATCCTATCTCACAGCAGGAAGTGAGTGCAATAGTGATTAACCAACACTAAACCCACCACAGTGATGTAAGAATTTCCTCAGTTCCAGCACAAACCAATTAATCAAATTTGTCTTTAATCTGAAAAGTAGAGCAGGATAAGCAGTTTGTAAGTCATACATACAATTTCAACAGAAATACCAGTTCATTTGTTCTGTTAAAAATGATCAACTTGTATCTTGTAAGTCATATAATATAATTCCTTTCTCCTTCAGCCAAACCATTGATGTGTCTATGCCATCTCAGTAACCAGAAAGTCTTCAGCACAAATAAAGACAAGAGAAATCTATTAGTACAGAAATTGAGATCATCCATTCAGTTGCTTCAGCTTGATATCTTCATTTTGAACAAAAGTTGTATTCTCTCCTATCCTCACCTCACAGTTACAACTGAAGAACATATGTGAAAGAAATTCTCCAGTCTACTTTTCAAGGGGAAATAAAAGGCTGTGATGGCACCCAGGGAAATATGACTGATATAAGCAAAACCAAAGGGAAAAAATATCTGTGCTGGTCACAAGGGCATGGTTGAAGAGTAGAATTTTGGATTCATGCATAGTCCCAGAGGACAAAAGTACTACATTAGCATCATCTTTCAATAAACACAGGCCTCCAGGAAAACATTTGTTACACAAGGAAGTAAGAAGCAAGCTGTGCTACCCCTTTTGGGATGGGAAAAAATGCTCTTTCCATTCTGACTTGCTTTGTCTTTATGTTACTCGGAAAATACCTTTGTTTCAGCCAGTGGTACTATATGCCAGAGAGAGAAACTATATTCAGTCCAGCCAGTGCAACATATCACATTACTGAATATTTTCTTCACTTTATTTTTTCAGTCCAAATAGCCTCACAGGCATATTTAGCATACAAATTTTTCAGAGCATAAACCCATAAGGAAATGCAATATTGACACAACTACAGTTACATGGCTCATCAAAATATTCATACTGAATGTACAAAAGTAGAGCATAAATTTGTATCTACAGCTAAAGCAAAAAGAGAAGATGGAGATAACAGAGTGCTAATTATGTATGGCTTGCTTTACACACAGTATAGCTGGAGATGAACATGTGAAATAAAAAATTATATGTTCATGTTATACAAATCAGAAAAGCACCAAAAACTAACCAAGATATTTGGGTTTCCCAAGGACACTTAAAACTGCTTATAACAATATTTTATCCAAACATAAGGAAAAAGAACAAAATGGGGAAAATATTTGGGAAGTGTTTTGTTTTCCTTTTTTTTTATTCTAGAAAAATAGAAAAAATTCTGAATGGTAAGTTAATTAAACTTTAAATGGTGTTTGTCAGCAGAAATTACAGTACTGTGCAAAAGCATATTGAGGAATTCTTACTGTGTTCATTATGCACAGGCACTGGTTGAAGATTCATTTCCAGAAACAGAAGCTATATCTTTGTTTCACCTATGAGTGAGCTGAGACAAATCTCTTGGGTCCTTCAGCTTTCTCACCTGCAGAGATGTGTTTATATTGTTCTATGTGGTGGCTGAGGCAGTAATGAAAGTAATACATAAAGGCAAAGTGTTATTTTAAATGTACAAAAAATATGTGTAAAATATGAATAGCATTTGTCACTAAGGAATTTGTTGGTCTTTATGATTCACACCCAGTAAGCCTGTTTACAGAATCACAGAATGGTTTGGGTTGGAAAGGACCTTCAAGATGATCTGGTTCCAACCACCCTCCTATGGGCAGGGACACCTCATGAGCTTTGCAGCAAGAGAACTCTGACTCAATACCAAAATATTTGTAGGCAGCTACATAAAACAGAAGAAGCAAATTTTCTGTCAAATACTACTTTGATCAACTAATTGTAAACTGCTTATTGGAACTATTTAGAAATATGCTTATTTCATTTAAAATTATTAGAAAATATAGAGTTAAGGAGAAGAATAGGATTTCACAATGATCTATTCAGTTCCTGGTAAGATTCAGATATTCACTTCTGAAAGAAAAGTAGAGAATAAGCTTACTAAATTTACAAACTACTCCAAGGTACAGTAATGCATGTACATAGGAGCTCAGGATAATTCAAATTGTTTCAATTGGAGCTCTAGCCTGAAAAGTGGGGAATGCACTTCAGAATACTTGGAAGGATAGATAAAAATCATAGAACTATAGAATCACACATTCATTTTAGGTTGGAAAATACCTTTATCCCTTCTGAAACATTTATAACCATCCACTGCAAAACTCCAGATGTGCAAGTCATTCCACCACATTTCTGTGACTGTCCAGGACTTCTCAGACACTGTCACATGAACTTCAGGGTCGGGGCACCTGCCTCAGTTCCTCCTGAGCTTTCCCTGGTTTGGGAAACTTCTTTTTATCTCCTGTTTCTTGAAGAAGTCTGGGTTTGGGTGTTGCTTTTCAGGAAGATATGAATCAGCTCTAGAAAGACCAAAGATGAGTTTAGAGAAACAGCAGACGTCTAGAAAATCTTACTAATGAAGGCACATGAAAAACATTGAGGCAGGAGACACTGATCGGCAAATGTTGATTGTTTAGTTATAAAAAAGAGAATAAACCCTTTTTCTTGTCATTTGTGTGAAGAACAGACAATAGGTGGCCGAAATGGAGGAAGGAAAATTGAGATTAAGCTCAACAAGGCACAGAACTGTTGGAAATCAACATCAATGAAATATATTCCATTTCAAGCCTTGTAAACTTAAAAACAAAATAAACAAACCAAAACAGTGGCCCTGATTTGATGCAAAAAATCCCAGTTTTGTGTGGGTATGTTCCTTATTTGCTGGGTGTTTGACTTAAAACATCTGCAGCCCAAGTTGCAGAGTTGTTGTAAATTGATGGCTGCACATTAAGTCAATGTGAACCATGCAGAAATATATGAATCCTATCCAGGGTTAGAGACAGACAGGATAAATCCCAAATGTACCAAATTACACAATGTAAAAGCAATAGTTCTTTACACAATAACCTCTCTGATTATCAGTTCCCATCTGTTTAGAACAGATTTTTAAAAGCCATTTATCATAGTGGTGTCAGAACACTGACATTACTGTTTATGAACCATTCATCTGTGAATATGATAAGTCCCAAAGAAAAATCCATGAGGAAAATCAATTTGGCCTCTGTGGAGGTAGAGGTTGTTGAGCCAAATGCTACAAACCATGCTCACTAGAGCAGCATTGTGAATTCTGCATAAACCCTGTGCTACTGACAACAGGGAAAACAACAAGATTAGAACAGGATTAGAATGCATAAGTAAAACGGACAAAAATTAAGAAAACCTCTATTCTTGATGCCTCAGTTATTAGCTTTTATAATCTTCAGTTTCTGTCGTGCTTTAGTGTGTAGTTCTGGGCTTCTTATTAGGGGATAGTAAGCTTTCCTCTAGGAGAAGAGAGCTTACTATCCCCTAATAGGGAGTAGGGAGACAAAACAATTCCTTCTGTGGCTGGGGACCAAGGACAAAGGATCCAAGTTTCAGGCCCAAGAGCACAAACAACAGTGGACTGAAGAGAGAAAAACAAGAAGGATGTGACTTCATAACCTAAAGCTGTAACTGGACAATTAACTCCAATATGCAAATGGACCAGAACTTATAAAAGTGTGGGAACTCATGACCAGTCATCCATTTTGTGACCATTTTGGGTTCAGCTTGGGTGTAGCCCTGCCTGGGCTCTTGTCTGACCCAAGGTGAATCCATTGAGGCCTTTTAATAAATCCCTACTTTATTCTTTAACTGTGATCAGTCTTCAATAGAATTTTCTAACACAGAAAGCCTTGAGCTCTCTAAAACTTCAGTTTTGAAATTAGTTAAATGTAATAAAGGTCAACATGAACAAACCAGAAACAATAAAACCCAATCTCATTAAGTGAAGAAATTTAATAGAGAAAGGAATCGATAGACATTTCTTTATACTGTAAAACAAGAAAGCATGTCATGTCCTTTAAAAAAATGAAGCAGCAAAGGTACTACAGCACACAGCTGTTAACAAAATTCAATTTTAATCAAGTGATAAAGAGAAGAACTTCCTGGCTCCAACTCAACATGCTAACGATTTGGGCATTAAAAAACTTAAAATAAAATGAAAGAGATAAGCAGTTCATGTTTAGGGAGGCAAAGGAGACTCCTGCCACTTCTTCATTTATTGTAAATACATTAGGAGCTAATTCAGTGGGCCAAAATTTCCAACAGCATTAAAATAATTTGCACTATTGCAACAAAATGACTATAAAACATAGCATGAGAATCAAAGAAGGCAAGGTGAAATAAATCTGCATATTTTATTCAATTTTCCTGCTAATAAAAAGCTGTTGCACAATTTCAAATGCTTAGTTCAGTTTAATTTTATATATCTGGACAGAGAGAAACTTAATCTATTTTCCTGAGATTGTAATCCTCTCCATTACAAACTGTTGAGAGTCTTACTTTCACATTCAGCCCATATCTCAGGACAGAGCAATGAAGCCTTGTCTTTCAAGTCTTTCCTTTCTCTACCCTTACTGCCCTGTGACTGTTCACCCTAGGAAAAAGTCACCTATAAAGAGATTTCCAAAAACAAAGGGAAAAGGAAACAAAAGTCTTGATGATAGAAAAATAAATATCTTATTTTAATATTTTGATTTTCAGTGAAATCATAACATCTGACTTGTAAAGCAATGTTTTGTGGTGTAAATGGGACCTCTTTATACTCTTACACTGAAGGGAAATTTAGAACCAAAGTAGAGCAATTTTGCCAAACTGCGTAAAAGTCAGGGATGGATCTTCATCTGATCTAAAGCTCTCTGTATGCCTTAACATGAGTGGAGCTCAGACACGTTATGGTCTGACGATTCAGACCATTAAGTTTAATATAGTTTTTTGGGCAGTCACTATTGATGAAACATTAAAATTTGTAGTATATTAATGCCTCTGAATGTGATTTTTACTGGAGTTTTCTTAGTATCTTTTAATGATTTTGCACTGTGAAAGGAACATTTTTAGATGAAAGCATACAATAACGATCAATATGTATTTGCTCATGCTGGAATAAATATTTTGACAACATAAGTTTCTGGAAAAAGCTCATAAGTCTGTGAAGATCATTACAATCCTTTTTGGATAATGGCCAGTGTCAAATTCAGATATTCAAATTCCCTGCATTACATCAGTCTGAGAATATTCCAGAGAGATCTTCCAGAGAGATCACAGAAGTAACATTTATAATTTAGGATTGCTAGAAAATCTGAGAACAAAATATAATTTTCATCCAGTTAGAATTCAGGGCCTGTGTAAATAGTTATAAAGGATCGAGTATTGCAGAGCTGAGGTTTCTGAATTTCTTGACACTTAGATCATGTGGTAAAGATAAATCCAGAAGCAATGGACCCACTCACAATCCTTTTCTACTTTAATTTACTGAGCATTCACCTTCTACATAACATTTCCCATTCACATAAGTAAAATCAACACATCACACATGTGAAAATAAGTCAACCAGAAAAAAATAAAATAACTCACAGCTGTGTCACATACCTTTCTTACTTGAACATCTCAGCACAAATCTAATGTCTCTGGCCATGTGTCTCATGGGCTGGTGTGACAGAACTTTCTGACTGGACCTATAAATTTGCTATTGCTATCTGCAACATAATGTAAAAAATGAGCTAAATATAAACTTTACAGGAGTAATGTTTTCTTGATAAAGCTGTTTGTATTTCAGAGTTTTTGGCAATATGATGTTACATAATTGTTCTTGTGTCTGAAGGCCACCATATAGTACAAGCAATACAATACACTTTGTATAGTCCACAAAAATAAATTACAATATCAAAACTTTTCCAAGCTTTCAAAATATTGATAATCTCCTTAGTTATAAATAGGCTAGATGACATGTGACATTACTCCTAAGCTACCATGTCAAAAATACTAATTAATTAGCATTTCATGTGTGGAGTCCCTGAGTTATGATCTACCTGAAATATTGCTTTTGAGCATATCACCACATTTTTTTATCAACTTCTTCTCACATGCCAAAACTCTTCAGCCACCTCTCTTGAATCTTTAACTAGTAAGCAGCGCATATTATATCAGAGTATTCCACCAGTTCTAACCATAGGACTGCTCTCAGTGTCTAGTGTGTACTTTTGTAAACAGCAATGCCTCAGAAAAATATACCTCTGAAAACTAATTAAATTGTTTATTTTCATAGTCTGCAGTAGTAATGGTGCAGTTCATATGCATTTTGCACTAGAATTTAAGGGCAATTAAAGCAGTTTAAGCAGTTACTATAGCAGCAGTTTATGACCCAAGGGGGAGATATGCTGTTTAAATCGGGTTGGTTTCTAATGTATTTATAAGTTGTCTTGATAATCACAAATCTTTAATTTTTACAAATTTTAGATTTGATCCTCTATGCCACTAATTTCACAGGTCTTTGAAAATGTGTCTTGGAGTTGTAGAAAGTGATAAGTTTTCTCTGAGCCTCCTTTTCTCCAGGCTGGGCCCCCCTGGCTCGCTCAGCTGCTCCTCATAAAACTTATGCCCTAGCAAACAATAATATTTTTGGCACAAAGGATCAAATGATGGTATATTCTCCCGTTCTGTTATTTCTGATAATTATGGGGCAAAAAGAGACTTCATCTTGTAAATACAGAGACATTTATGAGATGTTTTCTTCTTTTGTATTCTACTGTTTGTGCAAACAGCGATAAAACAGATTTCTTGGACTGGGATGTGAGGTCCTGATAAGTATGTGGACTGAAAAAAAGATACAAGAATATGAAAGGACTCTGATATCATCTAAAAGCTTTAATCATGCTTCTAAAACATCTGAGATTAAAAAATGTTTAGATGGGGAAGGAACTTGATTCACTTTCAAAAGATAATTTAAATAGTTCCTACAGTGGTTTAAAGCTTGGATAGGGGCAGGTATCCTAAGAAATACCTACTTAAATTTAGTCATGGTCCTTGGTACAAAAGAAAATGAGACAATTTCACACTGCTGCCTCAAAAATATGATCACAATTGTCAATAGGAAATTAAATAGCAGGAAATTAGCAGCAGTTCTGAAAGGATTTAGGGAGTCAGTTTTATTTGGCTTTATAATATAGGTTTTGACTAAAAAAAAGAATCTCTTTAATATGCTTGTAAAATAACAAAACCTAAATTCTGCTCAAGGGAACGTCTTTTGGCATAACAATATTTTTCACAGGCTTAGACATATCATATCTATCATATCTATAAGGTAATTCATCTGAGTTTGCAATTGAAACATGAACAGAGTAGGAAAGTTTCTTCCTTTTTACAGGCTGGAAGAAATAAAGTCACTTTTCTGTTGATATGCATATCAAGGGTAGCTTCACTGAAATCTCCTTACATTCAAAAACCAGCAAAAGTAAAAGAAGATATTTCTGTCAGATAAAAGCAGATGTTTAAGAGCCTGAGTTAAAAAGCACTATATTTTTCTAATAATGGGTGCTAACAAAGAAAATAAAATAAAAGGCCACAAAAAGAAAAAAATATGCATCTCAGAATCATAGAATCACAGAATGGTAAAGGGATGCACTGTAAAGATAATCTAGGACCAACCCACTTGACATGGGCAGGGACACCAGGTCACCCAGGGCCTCATCCAACCTGGCTTTGAGCACTTCCAGGAATGGGGCATTGTGTTGATTTTTTGGCAGCAGGGGAGGGCCGCAGAAATAGCTTCTGTGAGAAGCTGCTAGAAGCTTCCACCACGTCTGACAAAGCCGATCTCTGATGGCTCTGAAGGTGGCCATGCTAGTGGGCCAAGTAGAGAGGTTGGTAACTCTTCTGTGATGATATATTTAAGAAGAAAATCAAAACAGCAGAAGCACAGGGTTTTTTTCCAGGGGTAGTGAGGTGCTGCCACCGTAGGCTATCCCCGGCGCAGCCTGCAGCAATGTGCCATGGCTGCTGCCATGTCAGCACAACCCTCAGTAAGCCTTGCCTGCCTGGCCACCCCTGGCCAGCCCTGCTGGGGCAGAAGGGCAGGGAAAGTGGCAGTGGCTTCTCCTTCCCAGCACCCCACATGAGGAGAGGTGTTAAACAGTGTCAGCGCTGTGGCGGCTGCCACAGCCCACGCGGTGCTGGCAGGGCTGCACGGCTGGTGGTGAAAATACGGTGAGCAATTCCCTGACATGGAATCTAGACAAGATCAGACTCTCAGTGCTGTGGGATCCCGTAGAAATCTTTGAATTGGTGGAATTTGTTAGCAATGATGCTTATAAGCAGCAATAACTCTTCTAGTCAGAGAAAAAGAGGAAGTGAGGACGTGTGAGAGAAAACAACATGGCAGCACCAAGGTCAGTGGGGGGAAAAAAAAGAGGGGAGGAGGTGCTTCAAGCATGGGAGCTGAGATTCCTCTGCAGGCCATGGTGAGGACCGTGGCAAAACAAACTGTTCCCCTGTAATGCATGAAGTCCATGGGGGATGCAGAGATACATTTGCAGCCTATGGGAAAAGTGCTCACACCAGAGCAGAGGCATGCCAGAGAAAGCTGTGACCCAGTGGGAGACCCTGATAGAGAGAGAGTGCCCCTGCTTCCAGAGATACAGAGAGAGAAACCTTGCTTCCAAACTAGAGCAGCCTATCCTTAAAATACTGCACCCTGTGGATGAGTCACCCATGCCACAAAAGTTTTGGGGCAACTGTTTGCCTCTGGAAGGGACCCCATGGTACAGCAGAGAATAAACTCCTCTCCCTGACTGAACAGATCTTGTGTGACAAACTGACCAAAACCCCCACACCCTGTTTCCCTGTACTGTCAATGAGAAAGAGGAAGAGGCTGGGGGGAAAAAAAAAAGCTGTTTTAAAGGCTTATTTTATTTCTCATTATCCTCCTCTGACTCTGCTAATAATAAATTTCCCCTATACCTTTAAAATTAAGCCTGTTTTGCCCTTGGAGCAGTTATGTTCCAGTCCTTAAGTCATGAATCCTTTATTTATTTTTTTTGTCTCTCTCCTCTGCCCAACTACAGCAGAAGAGAGTGAATGAAAAACTTTTGTGGGTGCCTGGTGTTCGACCAATATCAAACCACAACAAGCATCCACAACTTCCCTGGTCAACCTGTGCCAACACCTCACCACCCTCACAATAAAGAATTTCTTCATAATACTTAATCTAGTTTTCCTCTTTCAATTCATATCCATCACTCCCTGTCCTGTCACTAGACTTCCTGATAAAAGTCATTCTCCAGCTTCCCTGTAAGGCCCAGTCAGACACAAGAATGTTGCTATAAATTTTCCACACAATCTTCTCTTCTCCAGGCTGAACAGACTCAACTCTCTCAGTCTGTCTTCCTAGGGTAGGTGCTCCAATCCTCTTACCATCTTCATGGTCTCCTTTGGACTTGCTCCAACCATCCCCTGTCCTTCCTGTGCTGGGACCCCAGAGCTGAATGCAGCCCTGCAGGTGGGTCCTCACCAGAGCAGAGGAGAGGGGCTGAATCCCCTCCCTCCTCTGCTGACCATGGGGCTTTGGATGCAGCCCAGGATTTTTTTGGCTTTCTGGGCTATGAGCGCTCACTGTTGGCTCATATTGGGTTTTCATCAACCAACACCCCCAAGTCCTTCTCCTCAGTGCCGTTCCCAATCACTTCTCCATCCAGCCTGTCGGTGTGTCTGGGAGCGTCCCATCCCAGGTGCAGGATTTTGCACTTGGTCTTGTTGAACTTCATGCAGTTCTCACCTCTCCAGCCTGTCCCAGTGCCTCTGGATCCACCCCTTCTCCTCTCTAGCCTGTGACTGCATCACAGAGCTTGGTGTCATCAGTGACCCCACTGTCCACTGGCACCAACAAAGAATCAGCCCCAACACTGACCTGAGGGACCCCATTCATCTCTTGTCCCTACACGGACAATGAGCCATTGGCCACAATTCTCTGTGTGAGGTCATCCAGCCAGTTTCTTATCCACTGAGTGGTCCATCCATCAAATCCATGTCTCTCCAAGTTAAATCATGGTTCTTGATTTGAAATTATTTTTGGTTTAAGGTGCTTTTTGATTTGGACAAGCAAAGAAAAAAGGCAAACAAAACTCAAAAAATCCCAAATGTGGAAGTGTGGCATAGTGTCACTGGCAGGCAGGAAAAGGAAGGACCATGAACTTGCGTGGCAAGCTATTTATGCAGCAACTTTTATCTCCTATGTTCCATAACAAGAGCACACACCAAGACTTTCAGAAACAGATTTCAAGACTGACTCAGGATCAAAACAGCTCTTGCAAACAGGTCTGCCCAAGCACCTCACTCCTTTAAAGTATTGATGAGGAAGAAAGAAGGTTTTACAAAGCATTTGCAGTGTCCTAGAGAAGAAGACAGGCATATATAGGGGAAAAAAAGGACCAAAAAAGACCTTGAAAAGCATATATTAAAAAAGAGTAAAAAAGACTAAAATGTCGGAGAAAGTGTAGGAGAAAGAATGTGCACAGGAGACAAGTATGATACAGAAGGGAAAGAAAAAAAGAAAGAAAATCATTTTACCAGTCTAAATAGCTGCCTTTCCACTTTATTCCTTACCTGTAGATAGTGCAGTAAGGTCATGACCCTATAAAATTACTTGCTCCTCATATTACCTCACTAGGTAATACCTCAGCTACATTGAAAGAAAGCCACTTGAACACTTCAATGGTTCCATCCAGTCAACACCTAGCTATAAATTTAGTTAACTGCACAATAAGATGAAAATTACCTCTCTGTAGAAAAGAATCTGTTCTTCCCAAAGCTTCCACATTGCTATTGAAGTATTGGTGTTTGGGGAGAAAAATCTAGGTTGTTTTTAAAGCATCTTTGACAACATATTTGGATGATATAGAGGCTCAATTCTAAATTTTTTTTTTCAAATTTAATGTGTTCCCCCCACATTTCTGTCTGCAGGAGGCACAATACCACCTAAGATATAACAAAACTAAAAATGTTGGTTCAAACAGAATTTGGAGAGATAGTGTGGCAGTCACCAAAGATAAACATTTTGTTGCACGTTTATTTGTAATACTAAATTTTACTTCTAGACAAATCAAACTTTTTTACCTACAAAATTCAATATTTGTCTTTTTGTTTTATAATCTAACCTTTTTCTCTAAAAAAAAAAAGGAAACAAACACCAAAAAACCAAAACCAAACACTGCCTCCCAGCTTATAGACTAATTTCAAGTTATAATATCACTTGGAAACAAAACATTTTGACTTTCCAGAAATTGTAATTTGGAAAATGGCAAATGCAAATAGTGATTTCTTCCCAGTGATCGGAATTATTTTTCAAATACAACTCAGAATTGTAAATAATCTTTAATTTTTTATTTTGTTTTACCCGTGGGGAATCAGTTGTTTATTTTCCCTCGCTCCACTCCCCCAAACAATCAAACTAACACTGTGGGCTATGATCATGACTAATATTTTTGAGGAAATGGTTGGTCATTGTCAGATCTTTAACATGGTCAGCAAAGCTCTGAAATTCTAAAGGTGAATAATTTATTAATCTGAGATTCATCTCTGCATAGAAACATCATAGTGTTCAAGAAACTATTCAATAATACCTGTCCTTCATAAGCACACTGCTGTTTTCCATTTATTGTGAGAAAAAACACTATTGCTTCTTTATTTTGAGTTCATTACAATCATATGCAAATTTCTATATGAGGTGATTCATATTTTGAAAAGGAATTTTGTTTTCTTACTAAAAATCTATTTCATATATACAAAATCTATTTCATTTATACAAAATATTTTATATTAACTTTGTTATTTGAATTACCACCATGTATGGACCCACATATACACAGACACACACACAGACACACAAACACAAAAATGTAACCGAGACAAAAAGTGGTTTAACCTCTGAGAGGTCACAGCTCACAGCTTGATAATCTTTCAAGCCTTTTTTTTTTTCTTCTTACTTTTGCAATATTCAAAGGGTGTATTTTTCTGAAGCATTTAAGGACCTTTTTTTCAATTGTGGTTGTATCTTAAAAAAACAACAAAAAATGTCAAGTGACTTTTCAACATAAAATAAAAAAAATCAAGGCATTGTTTCCTCCATGGTAGCCTAAGGCATTAGGCTTGAAATCCTCATGAAACCGAATTTTCAAAAAGTGAAATATTCTGTCTGGAAATCTTTTCATTTTAGGGTTCGCTCACAATCACTGGTCAGTGCAGACTTCCCAGTTTCTTCCTGAACCGGGGGACATAATTTTTTTAAATGAATTTATCATTTGAACTCATGTGGAGGCCTGAGATTTCTTTTTTTGCCTACAATTACTGATCTTCACGATGCCCTCATAACCAAAGACTTGTCTTACCATCCACAGTATGACTTCACAGAAGCTGCTGAAGCAAACGGAGCATACATTATGAATTATTCATAGTGACCACCTATTTTGTCTGGTCCTGTTTGACTTGCTTGAGACCATTACACAGAAGCAGCTCAGTAATTTCACACTACCATGTAAAATAGACACAAAAATTGAGATTAATGAATGATTTCCTAAAAAGGATGCAATCAACCCCCTCCTCAAGCAACAACCTGTCATAAAAGCAGCATGGCTAATGGATTTGTAACGTAGGTAGAAGGTTTTAGTCAAAGTGAGACAAAGATGTGATTGACAAGAACAATTGTACCTTTTAGTGATATTCTCAGAGCTGAAGGGATATAATGGAAACAGTTATTTGGCTAGTTGTTCCTGCCATTGTCTGCCTCTTTTCACCATTCTGCAGCAAAGGCTATATTTATCTAGATGGGTAATTTGTATTTACTACTATTTCAGTACTTTACACCTGTTTTGATAGCTATGGAATATTCCAGAATCACATTTTGCTGCAAGAATGCTGAAGCTGGAGGATGAGATATAAAAGTAGCCAGTCAATTTTTCCACTGCCACTCAAGTCCAGCAAGGGTAAAACTCAGCAATGTGAGTTATGGAGGCCAGGGACAGGCAACTCATCACAATATCTGCCTGGCAGGAACTTATCTTCAGAAGCTTTCTGGGCCAGGACTTGTCCTTTCTCACTGCATTTCCATCAACAACACCCTGAATGCAAATATTGTCTCCAAGGATTTGGAAAGTAGTGGTACCTATTGAGTCTAGTATAGTCTGTGGAGTACAGATTTTCCCCCTTAACTGGAGATTATTCATTTGAAATATGTCCAGAGAAGCTGCTTAGCAAAAAAAAAATATATGGCTCTTCATGTAACTTCAGTTGATTTTTAAAGTGTACTGTTCCATATTTCTGAATAAACCAGAGCTTGAAGAACACTTTTGAAAAATATTTCTACTAGAAGCTCAGTAATTATGTCAACCTTAAAAAACAACGACAAAAAAGAATATAACATCAGTTAACAATAATCAAATCATCTTTATACTTAACATCAACATGCACTCACTGTTAAATTTTGTTTACAGGAAGGAAGCTAGATTAACCTTACTGATTTTAAAGTAATCTTAATCTTAATGAGAATTTTCATGTTTGTTTCAAAATAGCTAAAAGCCTATTGAGAGCAATGAGAATACTGCCTAAAGGTCAAGTGGTTAAATACTTTCCTGGACAATGCTGAAGCTGGTAAGACTTCACTCTTAGACTTTGTAGGATCTAAATCCATGTAAGCATTTCATCAACCTGGGATATGCTCAGGATCTCTGATGAAAACACATTTACCTTACTGTGAAGATCCAACTTTGTAATCAGTTCATGTCACCTTAAAATGTGCTCATACAGGTTCCCCTCCTCCACCCAATTCAGGAATTATTTCCTTGGAGGAAGCAGAAAAAAAAAACCAAACCTTTTTATTTTACAAGAGAAAAAGAAATTAACTATGTTAAATAATAAAAACTCTTGTTGCTCTGAAGAGATGGTAGACTCAGAGTCCAAAGTCCTTTCTGTGGGTGTGGCTTGGCTCTTTCTTTCTCTCTTTCTCTTTCTCTTTCTCTTTCTCTTTCTCTTTCTCTTTCTCTTTCTCTTTCTCTTTCTCTTTCTCTTTCTCTTTCTCTTTCTCTTTCTCTTTCTCTTTCTCTTTTCTCTTTCTCTTTCTCTTTCTTTCTCATTCTCTTTCTCCTTCTCCTCTTTTTTTCTCTTTCTCTCTCTCTCTCTCCCCAGAGCTGGAGTTCCGCATCCCAGGCTCAGGCCCCTCCAGGCTGTCCATGGGAAGGGGTCCCTGGCAGATGATGTTCCAGACCACAGAAGAGCTGAACAGTTCCAGAAAAAGCCACTGTCCCAGGAAAAGCTTTCTCGACTCAGCTCACAGACAAGAAACTAGCTTAAAAACAAAGGAAAGCTGTCCTCCCTCTATCCATGCTGCAGACAACATCCTGAGAGAAAGGAATTTGGGGTAGTGTAAGACACAGTCCGTAGTTTCCTCATGATCGTCGCAAGGACCCTGAAGACCCCCAACAGGAGCTCTGGCCTGGCCGAGGTGGATGTTTTCTGGATGTTATGCCAAGTGATTGATTGTAGGTGTGCTCTCTGTACCTTCACAGAACACTGGTTTGAACAGGTTCTGACAGGCGGTGGCTCGTCCTTGCATGCCTGCACCTGCCTCACAAATTCTGACAAGCAGTGGCTTGTCCTTGCACCTGCCTCACAGACCAAGGTATCTCAACACAATGGCCCATGAATCTTCCTCACCTTTTGGCCAGATGCCACTCACTTTGGATTGAGAATATATATAAACTGTAACTTTTGAGATGACTCTGGTGAGCCCCCACGGACATTGGCAAATCTACGTGTCTGGACCATGAGGATTCCGTCTCATTGGTAGATATATTCCCCCTCCCCTCTTTTTTTTCGATCCTTTATTTTCTTTTCTGATCCATCTATTGCATTTGCTGTTGGCCCTCAATAAAGGTGCATTTGTTGTGATTAAACTGACAGTCCCCTGCTGTTTGTATTTTGCACTTTTGGGCTCTGGAAATGAAACATCACGACTCGCTTGTCCAAGTGGATCGTGACAGGGAGGAAGTGAAGCTGCTGCACACACAAACTTCATGCCAAAAGTCATTCCACTGCTTCTCTCCCTACTTTTGGTCTTAAAGAAAAAATATTTATATATAGACAAAAAGACAGACAATGGGGATACCACACCATACAGTCACTCTAGGACACCACTTTAATGTGCAAGGAATATACAATAAGAGAGATGGAGACAATACTATAGTGCCTCAGATTGTCTCCCAAGAGCAAATCTCTTGTTCAGACACTACACAAAAAGAGGATAAAAGGACATTCTATTTTTTTAAGTGCATTTAATCTGAAGTAAGAGACAGACTGATAAAGAGAGAAGACAGAAAGAAATAAAAGTGAGCAGTGATACAGCATTCATCAGGCAGGTGGAAAGGATTTGTGTGTAATGAATCACAGATACAAAAAAATGAAAGGCTAAGCTCAAAGACAGCTACACTTGAGATAACTGTCTTTGATACAATTCAGGAAAGCTCTTTTCCAAAAATAAGGACAGGCAAGAGGATAATGCAGAAATATTTGACTGAAAATTATCAAATTGATGGTTGGTCTCTAGGTGATCAGTCAGTCCAGAGACCACAAAAAGTGAAGAAATTAAGCCTTGAAAACAAAAGTGACTCAAACATGGCATGAGAGAGCTGAAAGACAGAGCAATGCTTACAGGGTCAAATTCAGCGATGGGAGATAGTTTGGCTTGTGTTCTTTAACCCTCAGACACAGCTGGTAAGCACTAATGGAATTAAGTTATTTATTTAGGTCCTGTTAGCATAGAACCAGTATCAGCAAAATTAATAATTATCTTATTACTAGAGAAAAAAAGTCTTTATTTTTCTCTGATATTGTAGCCATGCAAACTTCAAATGTTCCTAAAAATAACAAATACAGCAGTACATTTAATTAGAGAAAGTAAGGTCCACTTTCATAATGGAAAATAAGTTTCAGTAAATTTTGTTAGCTTCTCAAATCTATATTATAATTTTGAAGAAACTTAACCATAAAATCATAGAACATCCTGAGTTGGTATGGTCCCACAAGGGTCATAAAATTCCAAGGACCTTAAGAACTGTAAAATTTAGGAGATAGCACCCATCTATATGAACAGGAAATATAGTTTCTGCTACAACTACAGGCATAAACAGGAGAAAACCTCAGGATGCTGCTAACACATTCTGATTTGAAGTAGCAGATTACCTGACGTGATGCCTTATGTCAAAAATAAAAACTGCCCATGAGTAAAAGGTTGATATGGTAAGCCCTGACAAGTGAAAGATTATATATTTAGTTATTGTTTCATCATCCTCTCATGAAACAGCTACAAATAACATCACTACGATGTCTATATTTATACTATTGAAAGATTTCCATCATGTCAGGGACTTTCTGTATTTGACAGGGGGGGCAGCAGAGCAGAAGAGATTGGGAACTACTGAATCAACAATAAAAATTGCTACTTGCACCTGCATTCAGGGAATGTAGACATCTAAAATGTAGACATTTAGACATTTTAGACATTATAACTGATTTCTGCTCAGCTCAGAAAAGCCTATCAGACACTACATTTCCTTCTGCCATTCACTTCCTGCTTCATGCTACCCAGTAGCCATCATAACACTGATTATGAACTGTAGTACATCCAATATCACAGAGAAAATGGCATGTCCCTCAAAATAAAATTGCAGCATTCATGAATGATTAGTCAAGCACCTCTCATCCTTGACTGAATGCATTCTACCTGTACAGCTCTCTCATGGCAGACCCACTTAGCTTTGAAATTATGTGTTTATAGGACTTACTGGAGGGCAGAGATTGCCAAATTGGTGCTGGGCTTTTTAGATTGGCACGGGGCAAAATGCAGCTGTTTTCCTTCTAATGTCATGCTATCTTTGCTAGGCAAAGACAGTAAAGGACATCAGACTGGAATGCAAGATTGTTGCAGGATAATACCTTGCAATAGTGAAAGATATTTTTAATTAAATCAATATGCCATTATAGCATCATCAACCTCTACCTACCTCCTAGTAGGTAGGTAGCCTTAGTCACAGCTGAAATAATCTGACAATTTTGTAAAGTTTTAGAGGTCTTTCAGGATAAGCTTCATTCTTTCAACAGTGGGTGACTCAATAATTTTGAAAGTATCACAAAGGTTTTTCAGACAGAAAGAATGGAAAAAGGAGGAAATAAGATGAAGAAGAAAGATAAGAAAAATATGCGAAGAAATAAGAAGAAGGTAGGATATTTTTATACAGCCTATGAACTGATAAAATATAACAATCTATTTTGAAGAACTACCAAAACAAATAAACTGTTGTAATGTAATTTGTTTTAAGGCTTGGAAGAATTGAGAAAGTATATCTTAAACATGGTACAGCAGGATTCCTTAGTTGTCATGACCAACCAATTATGACCAACATGGCATGTTAGTTGCCATGTTGGTCATAATTAACAGAAAGACATTTTGCCTGTGCTTCAGTTTACCCAAAACCTTGCAGGATCAGTGTTTTACATATGGAAATCACTAGAAATTTGAGGAGAGTTGATGAAAACTTTGATTAGACAAACTCATAATTTTCCCTGAGAGTGTAACAAGTCTGGACAGTGATTCCAGAAAAGGAATGTTTTGAACTGTGGTATTCTCAGGCGAGTAAAATTTCTTCAGTGTTTTGAGATATGGTCTCTAACTGCTTACCGTCCCAGAGGTGCTCAAGGAATGACTGGACGTGTCATTTAGTGCTATGGTGTAGCTGACAATGTGGTATCAGTCAAAGGTTAAACTCAGTGGTCTTGGAGGTCTTTTCCAATCTTAATGATTCCATGAATCCAACTCTGCATGGAAAGGTTTGGGCTTTGCCTGAGAGGAGATAAGAAATGCGAGAAAGTCAAACCCTTACCAGATGAAAAGCATCTTCCATCCAGTTCATTTGCAGCACCCTGGAGGATATGTATGTCACATCTGTGACATTTGGAAGTGACAAATCTCTCACTGCCTTTATAAACCAGCTGGTTCCTCTCCTGTGAACCTCTATTTCACAAGGATGAAGAATCTGCAACAGATTTTTATAGCAAGTTTCACCTCAAGGAAATAAATGCAGTGTTTTTGGGTGAGTTATAATATAAATCCTCCTCCTCTTACAGGTACAAAAAACCCCAAATAACCAAAACCAAAATCAAACCAAACAAAAAAAAAAATTAAATGCCAAATCAGACAAAGATCTGACAACAGAGATGTAAATAAATTTTCACCCCCCAAAATGTCAGAGAAGACAGCATATTGTATTTCACAAAAGAAAGTTAAATTACCTCTGTGATTATTCAGGGAAAGACCACACCTTTAAAACTTCAGTGACTTCAGTGAGCCTCCGTGCCTTCAACGCTTAAAAACATGCATGATTTTCCAGAATTAATCAGAAACTGTCTGATTAAAGAGAAAGATTTTTTTTTTTATGGAGAGCAAGAAAAGACAGAAGTATGTTGAGCAAGCTGTGGATCATGTATCTATTCATTCCTGAACTAATCTACCACAGTTGATGACAAGGAAGCAAATACAGGAAGTTCGTACTCATTACATTACAGAACTATGGACAACACACCAGAGAATTACAGTCTTTGAAGGTGAAAAACCTTACCCAGACTCCTGCTTCTCTTAGCATGGATGCAGTGTCTACAAGTGATCCTACAAGGACCCACTTGAATAAGAATCATGATTGGTATCATTCAAAAATTTAGAGGACAGAATGGAAGTGTACAGAAAATAATTTATGTTTGATGAGTACCTATCATTACCTCCAAGAAAATAAAGAGTGGAAAAGAATTCAGAGGACATTCCTTCCAGCTGTTGATCCAGCTTTTAGGAATGAGTTAGGTCTGCCACCTGTAGACTTATCTGAAGTATACAGAATAAACACCTGTTTGAAATAATTTACCTTTAAGAAGGGTATCGCCTATCACACTGTCAGAAGTTTTCAGTACATCTCAACTGGAAGAAGAACCAGTTATTCATCTTTATTGGACTGTAAACTTTTACCCTCTAAGCATCCTTCTGTTAACAAAAAAATGTAAACATTGTACAAAACACGAGACAGCTTAGCTTAATGATGCTCAATGAAGCATTAGTGCGGTATAATTTGATTCGTTTGATGCTTTAATAATGCAAAACATAGTTTCTGCTTTATTACATAGCTGTTAATGCAGAAATGACATGCTTAAAAAAAGATTTACTATATTACTATTTGCATATAGGTTTGCTTAACAGATGAGTGTTTACTGCTCCTTAGAAATCAAAATATTTATTCAAGGCATTCTAGACTGAATAAAGACTGCCATCTTCTGCTGCAACTGCAGCACACAGAGGTGCCCAGACTGGCCTCATAACATGGCCATATGTTATACTAGCCTTTATCCAGTAGGGAGTATCTCGTTTCCCAGTAATGTAATAAGGGATGTGACTAGGGGAGATATTTACAAAGTATTTGGGGTTTTACAACATGCTTTTTTGAGCTATATATCTTTATGCTTTTATTCCCTTTCTGAAGAACAGAGAGGGAGCAATCTGACAAAGGATTTAATTGAATCATAGATTATCCTGAGTTGGAAGGAGCCCATAAGGATCATGGAGGCCAACTTGTGGGTCTGCACAACCATGTACCAGAGTGTGTTGTCCAAACATTTCTTGAGCTCTGCAAGGCTTGGTGCTGTGACAACTTCCCCAGGGAGCCTGTTCCAGTGCCTGGCCACCCTCTGACTGAATTTTTTTTTTCCTGATACCCAGTTGATACCTCCCCTGACAAAACTTCATGCCATTCTCTCTGATCCTTTTAGGGGCTATCATATTTAATGTATTAAAAATCATTAATCCATCCAATTATGAAAAACTAAAACAGATTATAACTTCACTGCCAGCCTTCCCTCTCTACCCTGGCAGCAAAACCACCATTACTGGTGTCCATTCAAAATTAAAATTATTTAACTTAGCAACAGGTAATTTGTATGTGGTTCAAAATCTTGTGCTGACTTTACTCAAATTCCATATACTCCAGGCATGACATATGGAAGAGTGGGCCAGAACCCAAAGGGAAAATTTAGAATGGGGGAGGAATCTCAGCTCTGGTGCTTGGACCACCTCTTCTCTCTCCTTCTCCACTGACCTTGTTGTCCCCACGTTTCTTCCTTTACATGGCCTCACCTCCTCTTCTCTAGGCTGGAATTAACAGTGTGCCTCTTTGTTTTGATTTTCTTCTAAAATATGTTATCACAGAGGTGTTACCAACCTCTCCAGGCTTGGCCAGCAGCATGTTCATCTTCAGAGCCATCAGGGATTGCCTCTGCTGGACATGGTAGAAGCTTCCAGCAGCTCCTCACAAAAGCCACCTCTGTGCCCTGCTCCCAAAAACCAGGCCATTCAAAACCAACACAGATGTTTATTAGTTTGAACACAAATGTTCACATACATCTGTGCAGTAAAGTGTAAATAATTGTGTAAGGTGAGGTACCTAGAAAACCTGTAGAAGAGGATCCAAGTATCTCCTTCAAGTTTAGCTTTTTTACAGAAAACCTTTGGCCAAAGCCAGATTTTCTATTTGGTCAAACAAAAACTCTATTGTTGTCATTATGAAGGCTTGGATAAGTTAAATAAAGAATATTAGCAACTACTTTTTGTCAGGATTTTTCTGAAGAAATTAGCCTTTTGAAAATCTACATTTTTTTATCACCCTGGAAGCAGGGAGCAAATCTGCAATTATGCTAGAGGCAGGGAGCAGGGCAATGACAGCAGGGGAAAGAGGCAAACATCAAGGACAAGAGGCTGCCAAAGTGCCAGAGGAAGCAGAGCTTGGCCATCCCAGAACAGCAGCCAATACAGCCAGTACAGCTTCTCCCACAAATGAACGTCTCTCTCCTCTCAAGTCCCACCTTGTTCTCTCCTCTCTCCACACTAAAAAGAGGTCTCAGCTCTCATCCCTTCCCAACAGTCCATGAGACACAATGCTTGTGGCAGGGAAAGATGACATGACAAAAGGAGATATCGCATACCCTTGAGTAAAAGAAATACTAAATATCCAATTACATATATTCTTTAGCACTCGTGCACTATCACTGGATTAAAAATAAAACATCCCTTTCAGAGGGTTTTTTGTTATTGACTAATAAAGTGATGCACAGAAAGAGTGACCTCCCTGCTACTAGAAAGATTTCCTTTGTAAATCTCTTTTCTCTGGATTTCTGATTGTTAGATATTTTTACACGGCTTTTAGATTTCAAAGTGTGCAGTGCTGAAGCACCTTTTTAGCACTGACAGGTGAAATAAAAGATGATTGTTCTGATTGTCCTCCCAAACAATAAAAGACAGCTTGCATTCCGGAGGTGCTACACTTGTAAAATAAAGGTAGTTGTATTTCCCTCAGCTTGCTTGCTTCCAAGGAGAACTAGATTCCTAAATAGCCAACAACCATCCCTCCCTGCCTTCCAACAATCCAGCCACCAACAACCATCCAACCTTGCCCACTGACTCAGGGAGGCAGCTTCTTTGCTGATACAAGTGTCATAAATTTACACTCAACAAGTAAATCTAATCCACTGATAGGATATTAAGGAGGGGAAGAGGCCCTGAAATTCCTGCCACAATGTATTTATGTTTACGTTTTCCATTTACTCACAGTAGTAGCCAAATAGAAAAGGCTGTGAGGCTTTGCCACACATAGTATTTCCCTTCTCTAAGTGATGTGGAAGCATAACCTATAATTCTAAATGGGAGATTTTAATGGCATGAGGTCATGGATGAGTCCATTTGTTTGTGAAAACAAGCTTATTTCCCCACACCCCCAGTTCTAAAATATCAATCTGTTTTACTTTCTTCTTGAGATTGAAAAGCTCCCAGCCTGGATTGCATGCATCATTATGAGCTTCAATGCCTCCTGTGTAAAGGTTTAGCCTTACGGCATGTGTATCTATAAATTAACATTAATTGCCACGTGGAAAGCAGTTGTTCTGCTCAGTTAAGATTGATAATTTGCCTCTGAGCTATTCAGAAATTCATGAGTGGAGTATATTAAGCTAATCCCAAATATTATACAAAGACCGGAAATCAAAATTTGACTTTTTTGTTAACTACTTATCACTTATAACTACTTATATTTTGAATTAAACTGTGTCACCTTGTCTAAAAAAGCCTACTACCATGCTGAAAGAAATGCCAAATCTCAGAAATCACATCTGCAAAAAACCCTAACAAATAAACTTGCCTATAAGAAAGCATATATGTTTTGACACAGAAAAAAAATCTTGGAAAACTGATTTCCTGGCTCATTTTAATACCCATGAATATTCTACAGAGTATTCTGGTTTTCCCTGGAAGCTTTAACTCACCTTTCTTTGCAGACGAGATATCATTCTTATTCACTCATATGACAGTCTTGTGGTCTACCCTGAACTTGGAATCAACCAAGATCACAAACAGAGGAGAAGAGGTGGAAAATGCTTTTGCAAGATCACATATTTTGGAGTCTCTTGACACTGATGGAAATAGCTGAGTTAGTAAAGTGATTATTCAAGAAAAAATATCCAGGCTATTTACAACTTACCCCTATTTCATAAGATATTCCACATGCAAAGCGACTTTTGAGCTCTGATTTTCTTCTCTGCTTGTGAAAAATGCAAGACCTTCTTTTTCCTTCTTTCCTTCTATCCCAGAAGCAGCAAATATGAGTGTGTGTTCACCTTTGAGAGTTCATGTCACTCAGGGAACTGGGGAACAGACAAATTAATTAAGGGTCCTCAAAAGCTGAAATGTCAAAACCAGTATGAGAAATGAGAAAACCATCAATTGTTGGAGTCAAAGACAAGCAAATGTAAATGATGAGGACAATTAATACATTCATTTTTCAAGGATTAGAATAATTGGAAGCTTCTGTTTCAGACAAGAAAACTGAGTGTTCTGCAAGTGAACAGATGAAAAATGTCTGTTATGAGAAAAGAATGTATTGATTACATTGCATTTGCATGACAGGAGACTTCAGGAGGCAGTACACCTATAAGTGGAGACAAAGCCAAATGATTTTTTTCTTATGCATGAATCTGATACATTTTCATTCTTTGTTATGCGCTTTTTGCTTGGAGATATTGAGATTATCAACACTGAGTTTTCACAGTGTTTTCCTTATAGATCAGCTCTCTAAATGTGAGTTGTAATTAGCTCATTGACATTGTGCTCACTCTGTCCAGATGAGAAAAAAACATCAGGCAGAGGCAACAGGAGTGAGGACAAAATTAAATGGTATTACAGGAGCTGGTGGGGTCCATTTCCACATGTTTTTCTTAAAATTATTTTTGAACCAGTGTGCTTAAAAATAGACCAACAAAAAGATGGAGTAAGAGATAAAGCATTCTCTGGTTTTTGCCCTTAAGTCAGACAGGGCAGAAGAGGTGTGTCACTGTCATATTTTCTGAAAAATCCTTTTGCCAGGATTTCTTCTCCTGGGAAGTTGAGAAGTCTCAGAGAAAAATGTAAATAATAATTATCTGATTCACTTCTCCTGTGTTTGCTGCTTTGGAATGTGGTCTGGACATTGTTTACCAACAGGTGCTTGTTTGATTGGTTTCATGTGAATTGTTATGACTTAATGACCAATCACCATCAACAGTGTTGGATTCTGAGGAGTCAGTCACAAGTTTTTATAATCATTCTTGTTAAGCCTTCTGCAAGTATCCTTCTCTTTCTTTAGTATAGTTTCAGTTAGCATCTCTTTAATATAATGTAATATCATAAAATAATAAACCAGCCTTCTGAGAACATGGAGTCAGATTCTCATCTCTCACCTCATCCTGGGGACCCTCACAAACTCAACAGAGGTGAAAATTACACACACCAACAAGGCTTTAAGGAAAGAAAGCAGAGTATGTGTTTTGGTTTGGGGTAGGTTTTTGCTTAGCTGTTTTTTCATTTTCTCACTATGTGTCAGTTTGAGTAACACTGTGGCATGAGGTCTAGGACACTATGATCTAATACTTAGTGATGCTCTGTAACTTTAAGATTGCTCTGCTTTTACAAACAGAATAAAGGATTTTACTCTACTTCACACTACTTACAGTGGAAACCTAAGAAAATATAAATACATAAGCAGAACTCCCAGTCAATCCAGTCTTGTTTTTCTACTCATCTAACATTAGATTTGGGAGTCAGAAAGAGAGAGCTAGCAAGGTCTTGCACACAAGCACCATTTTGGATTTCCAGCAGTGCCAGAACCCTTTTCAGAGTGCAACTGCACCTCTGAGTGAGCTGCTTGCTTCAGAATGTGCTATTGGGACTTATTTGTACCTAATCTACATTCCTTCTCATGGTGTATTCCAAAAGGGTGAATCTGCCTTGGAAACAGGGCCAATTGCTGTGAGAACAAACAGAATAAAGGGGAATGCTGTATCTTAATCATCCAGGATTCAAAAGATATAGGTCTTTGATTTAGAATGCTGACCCTTTTTAGACTTTTCACTCCAAAATGTGACCCTGTCTGTTCTGTCAATCTGCTACATGGAGAGTTGAAGTAGATAGTCAAACATTTGAAAAATGACAGGATCAAAGATTCTCAAGGCTGCCAAAAAACCACCAGTTTTCCACATGAATGCAAGCTATGCACAACAGCAGTATTGTCAAGCAGAAAGTTCAACCATCCAAACAGGAAGGAAAGCAGAAGGTCTGGGTTCAGAAACTGTTCATAAATTTCTCCCAAAGTCGTCTTCATTGTGCGAAAAGGGACAACAAGACTCATGGAGGGGAAATACACACAAACAGAAACCTTGTTATGTAAGAAATGTGCACCAAAGCAATATTCTCAGAGGAAATAGCTTCCTCACTTAATTCATCTAAATACAGATGATAATTCGCCAGTATTTACATATATTGTGAAGAGAGCAAGAAAAATCCAACTTACGGCTTTGGGAAACAGAATGACATATTCCCCTTTTTCAGCATTGATTTTTTTTTTTTTCTGCCAAGTTTCAAACAAAAAAGTTTTGAAAATAACAGTCCTTTAGAAAAAGTAATTTAGAAAAAATGCATTGTACCACACTGCCTTTCCCCTCTGAAACACATCTTTTTCTGGCATTTACAAGTAAAAAAGTCTAGTCATGGAAAGGGTAATTCTTTTATAATTATGTATTATTTGCTGAAGTAGTTTTAAAACTGTATTCTGTGAGGATTTAAGCAGAAAAATACTCTCACAAATACTGAAGTGCTGCAGTGGTTTGTTCCAAGAGGAAACCAAAAGAACTTCTCTCCTCCTATCTAATAAAGTGTAGTCTGATAAGAGAAAGAATTCTCCATAAATGTGCATTGGAGGAAAACACAAATCCCGACCACAGTGCGTGGACACTGGAAGCAAGTACTTTAAACCTCAGCAGAAGTTCAGAAGGAAAACAATCACTTTAATTTTATGTTATAAGATCTTAAAGTACGAGGAACCTTCCAAAGGGCAAATACATTACTCTCTTTTCAGAAAAACTTAAGTGATTTAATGGCTATGATGCCTCTGGAAGGAAAAGGCAGAACAGCATGAGCCAAGAAAACCCTTAGAACCTGTCTGGCAATGTCTAGCTTTGCTGTTCTAAGAAATTTTGTTTTGAGAGTGTAATACTTTGACCCCAAAATTCTGCACCCCCCAAAAAGTTATTTCTCTATGTACCTACAGAGAATGGGTTTCCATGGCTTCTCTCCAACTGTACAATTTCTCCTTAAAAAATAAAGTATTGAGACTGCTTGGCATGAAAGTATAGGGGTATAGATCCTGTAAACAATTCTTCAACTCCCAATAACAGAACTCATCTGCAATGAGATGAAAGATAAATTTCCCACTTGTGTTCCCAAGGAATTCTAAATTCTCCTTTAAATCTCCATTACTTTTTCCTAAAAAATATAGTAAGCATAACAAAATAAACCAAAGTAATTCCTTTCCCCTCTCACATATATTGGTGACCAAAACCTACTGTTCTTTTCCCACACACATTTTAAATGCTCCAAAAAGTCTTCGTCACTAGTTTGATTTGTCATTAGATTGATAGACAGAAAACATATAAATTATTTGTGCATGCTGTACTACAGAATTAAAATTTCTAGAAAAAACATATAAATTTGAGTTGTCTAGCAGACAACCTTGGTAAAGCTACAAATGAGGTTTCAGAGGTTCCCTGAATATGTTTTCTAAACTCAAATTTCTATCTTTCTTTTAATTATCAATAGAAACAAAAATATTTTTGTGTTTCATGAAACTATTAAAAAACTGCAGGGACAAATGTTGATAAATGTTGATTTTCCCATGTTATTTTAGGACATACACTAAGATCAAGCTCCCATGCACCCTCAACTTCTTCACCAGAGTGGCAGTACAAAAAGCAGTAAAGGTGTTGGATCTGTACAATCCCTGCTCAGCAATAACAAAAACATCTCTGTGTTATCAGCCCAGTGTTCAGCACAAACCCAAAACATCTCCACACCAGCCACTGTGGAGAAAACTAACTCTGCCACAACCAAAACCAGCACAATCAGCATGCACATTGTTAAAACACCTGCTCCTTCAATAAAATAACATTTTCTCAATTGTAACTCACTGTTCCCTTTGCTGGAAATATTCAGTCAGATATTGTTCATGGTCAATCTTAATCCAGAAATAGGAAACTCACAGGGGAAAGTTTACCTGTGGATATTGCATTGATATTTTTTATGTGGACCGCTAAACAAATTTTATTTGTATGTCAACAGACTAAGATAGAATCCATGACTTTGCTCTAAACTTGATTTACAGATTTTTCAATTTTTCATATAGATATAGATATAGCTATACCTATAGCTATATAGATATAGATATAGATATAGATATAGATATAGATATAGATATAGATATAGATATAGATATAGATACAGATATAGATATAGATGTATGTATGTATATAGGATTTACCTGAAAACATGCATGTTGTGTATATATATATATATATATCCACAGGGAGAACTATAACAAAGCAGCAGAACTCCTTTTAAACACCTGAATTCTGCATCTGCATTTGGCAAAGTAGATACAAGTTACAGCAGCACAAACCACTTTTATTTCATGAGGCACATTATATCCTCAATTCAACTATTCTTTCATGGGTGTTTTATTGTGACTATGGTACATAAAACAGCCCATTCTAGTTCCACATTAAGTAGGCAATATACAACAAGCTCAACCAAATTACTCACTCTCATAAAAGAAATAATGAATGACATCTGTCTTTATAAATCCCATTATATTACTAAAAATGCAAATTAAGAACATTAAATATCATAAATCCATTGTACAGAAATTACGATATATTCTCCCAAGGAAAGCAAATAATAGGAGTTGTTTGCACCTTAACTGCTTCAATATTTGCAGAAATACCTGTTGTGCCATTTCAGCATTGTTCTGGATGCACTTCAGGTTTTAACAGAGCAGGCTGTTCTTCCTTCTGGGCAACTGCTGATACAATATGACCACTGTTACATTTTTCACTGCTGTACACTGATTTAAATTTCTTTAATAAGGTTTAAAAATGGACATTTCATTGAATGCACCACACATTTGAATTTACACTTGATAAGACAGGGGAAAAATCCAGAAATTATACTCACTGGCTTTCCAAAAACATCAGTTGTGCAGTCCTGTCTAGATGCCTCCTCTCATGATACACACAGTTTCAGAGTTGCAAAAATGTAGCAAACTGGTAAAAGAATTACAGATGTAGAACACTAATTATTCCATAAGACATCCTCTTCTGTGTGAGGGGGTGAAAAAATAGACACCAAAACACAGAATCACATAGAATTATACTAAATCATTTAGACTGAAAAAGACCTCCAAGATCACCAAGTCCAACTTTGGATTGATCATCACCTTGTCAACCATGGCACAACCTTGGGCAATGATTAAATCCATTCAAAAGTTTAACAACTCTTTCTGCCAAAAAATTCTTCCTGATGTCTAACCTGTACCTCCCCTGGCAGAGCTGCATCCTTTAATCCTAGCACCAGTTGCCCAACCCCATTTGGATACGCTCTCAGGGAATTGTAAAGAGTGAGAAGGTTTTCCCTTTGCTCAAGGCTAAATGCTCCCAGATCCCTCAGCCACTCCTCATAGGAGTTACTCACTAGAGCCTTCCTCACCTCTGTTCTCTTCTCTGGACATGCTCTGGCACCTCAATGTCTTTCTGAGACAGAGAGAAATTCTCCAGAGTAGAAATTCATTTTGACTTAGGTGAAATGTACATATTTTAGTCTGTGGTTTGAAATCATAGCTATGTAGCCTGACTGCAAAAGCCTGGGCTCAGAGAAACTGCTTCAGTGAAGGACAGAGATAAGGGTAGAGAGACCAAGGGTGATAAAGAGAGACAGAGACTGCTGTGAGAGCAGGTCAGCCTGACCTAGGAATTCTTTCTGATAAAGAAGAACTAGCAGCAAATGTCACGCCCGAAATTCGTAAAAATGAATATGTATGAACCTATTGTGAAATTGTATGCACATGTATTTGAGAGGGGGATAAAAAGGTACCTGAAGTTCCCAGAAGTATGCATGTCTTTTAAGGAGAGTTATCTCCACATGCGTCCAGCGCTGTAATAAACATACTGGCTTTACAACTTTCACAAAGTTGTGGAGTTTTTGGTTATCTCTGCAAAACATTTCTTGCAGGGAGGGGTCCAGAACTGGACACAGGACTTGAGGTGTGGCCTCACCAGTGCCCAGCACAGGGGAACAATCTCTGCCCTGGTCGTGCTGCCACACTATTGCTGGTATAAGCCATGTGCCATTGGCCTTCCTGGCCACCTGGGCCCACAGAGGCTCCTGTTCAGCTGTAAGCAGCACCCCAAATCCTTCTCCTCTGGCCAATTTTCCAGACACTGTTCCCCCACCCTGTAGTCCTGCATGGGGAGCATGGGAAATGCTTTTGAATGCTGCCAATTAAACTGAATTTTTTAACAATAAAATTTTCAGTCTGTTTGTGTGAAAATAAGTGATACTCTTTGTAGCTTGGCTTGCAAAATATCATACTTCTGTGAGTTAGTCTTCACAGTAATAAAGTGATCCATTTATAACTAAAAATTTCATGCAAAATGAACTATTAGTCTCTATTCAACCTTTGAATTCTTGTTCATCAATTTGTTATATAGCCTTCAATCTAGATAGAGTAAGATAACATCATCAGCATCTTTTAGGCCGTGGATAGCCATATTTGAACTGCTGCATGAAACAAAGCAAATAAGAAAGGTTTTGAGAGGCATCCTTTTTTTGTCCTCAGCCATCATAAATAAAATTGAAATTGACTGATCTTTGGTCTTATAAACATCCCATGCTGTACCTGTCTCAAAACTTTCATTAAGCTGCATAGGAAATCATTTCACATGATTAAAAAATCCAGATGAACTAGCACAACAGCTGCACTGAGATAAATTGTGATTATTGTTCACATCTAGATTTTCTAAGAAGTAAAATGCACTTTTTTCAGAGACTTGTGACTAAAAGCTTTAAGAATTATGTGAATTATGTGTAACTAAGAACATGTGAATGACAGCAGAAGAAGAAATGTCACAAATAAGGAACAAAGAAAGAACAGATGTTGGATGGTGCTCAAATCACCAGGCCATCATACATTATCCCTACATGCAACTTCAAGATGCTCAGAGCAGAAAAGAAAAAGGCAGACTACAACCAGAGAGGGAAACAATGCTTTTGAGCAGCTCAGCAGAATTCCCTAGTGGAGGGACAGGAGGAAAATTATAAAAATCGCCATCAGCTACTTGAAGGCATGAGAGGCACGTGCAAAGTACGGGCACATGACTGCTAAATAAAAACAGTGTGACAGATATGAGACAGACCCTTCATGGTCAGTGACCCATTTTCTCTGTGCTGTCACAAGTAATCCCACCCAGACCCCCTAGACAAACATTGTGTTACTGAAAGCACAAAGAAAGGAGCATAGGTATGAGTCAATATCCCCAGTTCTATTCAAAATAAACAAATTAAAACCTTTTCTTCTTGTGCAGCCTGCAATGAGATTTGTTACTTTAAAACACTCACAGCTATTTGAAATTTATTGCTTATTGTGTAGCAGCAAGTATTTAAAGAAAGTTACCAATTAACATTTCTCTGCATCACTAGCATTTATGATTATTTTGTACACAGTTGAAAATTCAGAAAGTGACAATACATTTTTCTTTGATTCTGTAAGTAAACACAATCAAAAGCTTATTTTTCCACCAGAAAACTATTTCCAAGGCAGTCACATTTTTAATGATCTTTGTCTTACAGTGCAAATTCCTGTCCTTCTCTACCAGAAGCAGTTGTGTTCCCAGAGCAAACCATAATTCTCTCTCAAGTTAAATTGCATATAAAAGTACTATAAGCAAGTAAATAAAAATGCTTGCATTTGTATTTCCTACATTTAATGATATCATAGGGCATTTTCATGGACAGTCTTGGTTTTTCGGGTTTTTTTTGACAATTCTTCAATTTCAGCATTAAGGAGATATCAAGTACCATTAAAAGTTATAAAGTTGAGGGTTTTTTTAAGTGAGGAAGTATGCAAACAAACTCTTCTCACTATTCACCTCTCTTGTGTTGCTCAGTTGAAGATAACTTGAAAGTGACATATTTGACAGAAGAATACAGGGTGAAGATGCAGCTGAAGTAATGTATCTGAAATGAGAGCAAAAACTCTTTGGTCTGATTTTACTCCAGCTGGTAGTTAGATACCATACAGCTGCTCACTCACATTCCTCCCTTCCTTTGTTGGATGGGACAAAAAAAAAGATAAGAAAGGTTTAATATTTGAAATAAATTAAACTATTATAAAAATTGTGGTAAGACTACTACTAATAATAATGTTATTTTAAAAGGAGAGTGGGATAGAGAAAAAGAGAAAACTCAAGAAAGACAAGTAATGCACAACAGAGCTCCTCATCACCTGCTGACCATGCCCAGGACATCCCCCAGCAGGGACTGGCTCCTCCTGGCCAACTGTCCCCATTTTTGTATTGGACATGACATTCTATGGCGTGGAATTTCCCTTGGGCCAGTTCTGATCAGCTGTGCCAGCTGTGCTCCCTCCCATCTTCTTGTGCACCTGCCCACTGGCAGACCATGAAGTCCTTGACATAGGGTAAAAAACTTCTCAGCAACAGCCAAAACATCTTTGTATTATCAACATCCTTCTCATACTGAATCCTAAACAAAGCACTATATAGCTATCAAGAAGAAAAGCAACTCTATCCCAGCCAAAATCAGGACACTGGTGTTTTTTTGAAAAATCAAAATTGTTCCTATATGCTTTACATTCTATATGAACTGCCATCAAATAGCATTCTGTTGTCTTGAACATAAAAAATATTCATGGGAATTAAAAATTAATGAAGGTATGCAATTTCAGTTTAAAACCACCACTGGCACATATCTGAAAATATAACAATGTAGGGCACTGTATTATTTCCCTGGATAAAAAAACAAACACCAAACCAAACATATAAAAAAACTCCAACCAACCTTTCCAGTGTTTGACATGATTAGAAATAATTTAAAGTTTCATTCAGCTCATTAAAACAGGCCAAGTATTGTTCATTATTTCAGTTCAGATAAAATAGCAAATACACAAAATAATTTATCTGCTTTCCATTCAAAATTATGCAGGCACAAGAGCAATGAGCTGTTTGGCACTTCAGTGAAAAGGCTTCATGCTGATTTTCATGCAGAAAGGCTGCTGGAATATTTTTGTCAGAGATACCTAGAAACTGCAAAACAAAGATTAACAATCATGGCAAAATATTACAGTTCCCAAACATCACAGACATTGTGACTTCTTTGACAAATGGGACTTAACTCAGTTTTAAAAGACACTGAATCATTGAAAACTTTAAAGCTTTGATTGCATCTTAATCTAGAAACAGAGTAGAGACTTCTTTTATCTTATTGTAATGAACTTCAATTTAATAATTCATAATTTTTAATATTTTAATAGATTTCATGCTTTAGAGCCTATCCAAGCAAACTGTAAAACCATAGGGTATAGAACCATCCTCACTACAAGACAACAGCAAAAAAGATTTCATAGTTTCCTGAGCCATGAAGGCTTGCTTCAGTAAAAATTTATGTAGCCTTTACCCTCACACATGGGGAATTTTGTATCAAGTAGTTATTCATTATGTACCCAGAGACTTTGTATAAGTTTAGCTTTGTATTTTTCTCTCTGGAGTTTCTAAATGCTTAAATCCACATGAAAATGTAGAAATTTGTCAGGGAACGATGAATAAAAAAAAAGGCTTGGTCTAAAAAAGTCTAGGCAGTAAGAAGAAAATTAATCACAGTAGGTAAATCCAGTGTATTAAATAGCTAATTAAATAAAATGTACAGCTCTAATTAATATAGGAGAAACAATTTTTGTTTTAAGTGTACAGAGTCATTGAAGTCAGTGCAGTTGCACTCATGGGATTGCAAGATGGATTGCCAAGGATGGGCTTTCCAGGGATGACATAAAACAGGTGTGTCCCTACATGTGTCCAGAAATGTAATGTAGCCAAAGGCATGGTGATTTTATTTTCAGGATCTCATGTCTGCATGGTGACAGAGGTCCAAAGCTGACAGCCAGACCTGCACTTCCAGCCAGTAGGTTTTTACACCAGCAGATGCTCCAGTTCACCACTTCTGCTACAGCAGTGGAACCACAGGCAGATCTGCACTCAGGTGATTCAGCAAGATCATCCTAGCCATCTGGGCTCACCTGAAAAGTTCCTTATAAAATGATACTGATCATCATTACATCTGCATTTTCTGGGGATGCAGAGATAGTCACAGAAAGTTTTTATATGTTCATCACCCTAATGACAAAGCTATGAGCAGTTCTGGATTTTCAGTGTTTCAGTTCTATCTTAATTTAGGATTTTTCATCTGTTCTCTAAGAATTTTTTTGTGATCTCACTTTCTTTTTCACTCAGCCTTCATCTGTACAAAATAGGATCTCTGAGAGACATTAATCAAAAAGTGCCTTTTGGTATTTCTGTTCCTATTTGTAGTGGGAAATTCACAGCCAGCTTGCTTCTGAGTGAATGAATAAAGCTGAAAGAAAGAAAGTACAAAGTGAAGAAGGGAAAAAACACTGGTTATCAAATAAAACAAAGAGCTGTAGATGACAAAGTTTAACTCATTTAGTTTTTATAAAGGTACTAGATCCTAACAAAGCAAGAACTTCCTGATTTTCTGTATTTAGTGCTTTTCACACATAAAATATGTCATTTTTTCACTGTTAGTCTTTTTAACTGGATTTTAGAATTTATTCTGATAAGGCATTATAAAAGAAAACATGTAAAACATTCCGGCTTTACTGAGAAGACAACATGTTTATGTTATTGACAAGAATAGACAGAATAGACATATGTGTCCTAAGAATGAAAAATCAAAGGGTTTTTTGGTTTGCAAAAATATTCTAATACCTATACCTTGGCAAAACTAAAATCTGTTGTTGTTCCATTTTGTCAGATGAGGAAAATTTGAAAAATTTTCCAAAATTTGGAAAATAGGTATTTGGAAAATAGGTCTGCTCATTTTTAGATATCAAATAGCACTTTTTCTTGTGAACATTTCAGATAGTTTAGTAAAATTATTTCATTTACCCAAATCCAATAATAAAGTAGAAGAGGGTGGAAGGGTGATCAGCAGCATGAGATCATGCATCAAGCATATATTACAGCAGTTTGTCTCTTATAAATCCCTAGGCATATAGGATCAAGCCTAAGAACCTGAAGAAATAAGTCTAGTGATAAAGGAAATTTTAAACTTGATTTGAAGTTTTCTAAATCTCTGGAGTTTTTTTTTAAGTTTTGAAATATTATTGGTGGCAAGAAAAAAAAATTTTTGAAAGACTACATTCCATTTAAGCACAACAAATGTAATTCAACCAAACACCATAAATCATAATGTGAACACATAATGGTTATAGAACTTGTTTTTCTACCTCTAATTCAGCTGAGTCACTTTCCCATAGTCCTCTTCTACTTAGTAGCAGGCCTGAGCCATGATTTTACAAGGGTAACAAGGCCTTTATTTTGCAACCTATATGCAACAATTAAGCAAGTACTTCAACAAGCACTATCAAAAAAGACTAGTTTTCCACTAGATTTCTATTCAATTTTGCAAGAAACATAGGAGGACCTTCGTGTGAACTCACACACTAAAAAAACATCAAAGAAGTAACACAAGAGAGGTTTTGAGTGCTATAAAAGCTTCACATGCATTTAGAATCTCTCCTACTCCAAAATGTTATGGTTATAGTGAAGTGATTTTTTCAGTAGCTAACAGTAGCCTATACCATCTATTTCCATGATTTTCCATAAGTTCTTGAAATTTTTGCTGCTGTCTTTTCTATTTGAAAATAATAAAAGACATTGAAAGAGGAAAGAGAAGAAGGGAAGAGATAAAGAACTCACAAACTCAGCCTGTCTCTGAACAACTGAAACCTGTGGGAAGGACTCACATTAGAGAAGTTCATGGAGAACTTATTGTCCATTATTTTTCATGGAAGATTTTCTCAGGAGACAATCCATCAAATAAAATTAAAAAAAAAGAATAAAAATAATAAAAATGTAACCAGAAAATTATTTCAAATTATTTAGCTCAGGATAAGTATATTGCAGCTACAGACAGTTTTACACTTTTTTGCATCTTACGTCTTCAATACAGGTGGGATAGAGAATTGTCACCTTAGAACATGCTCCTGTTTTACATGGTCTCTTTGACCACATAACTTTGGCATGGAAGTCAAATTGCCCAGCAACTCTCAAGGTTCTCATCAGGGTGTCTTCACTGATCAAAATCCCTTGGGATTCAAGATTAGTCATCCAAGGACACTTTGGAGAAAAAGTAAAAATATGAGGGCAAGATTTTTAATATAATAGTGAAGTGACAGTTAAAAGAGTAGGAAATTCTCCTGACATTTTATTACCATATGAAGAATGAGAACAAGCATTTCTGCCTGAATTCATGCTGCTTGAGTTCACTCCTCCTTTGTATCAAGGATCACCTCCTTCAGCAAGTATAACCCTATGTAAACAGTACTGCCTTAGGCCATTTCAGTTGTACAAGTGTTCCATCCTTTCCCTTCAGTAAACATCTCCTAGTATTGTAGACACTTGTGAAGGTTTCCATTCAAGAGAAATACAGCTGAGATTCAGACTAGAGGGCCCAGTTCTCCTCTTGACTGGGGCCCAAAGATTTACACATCACAAGCCACTTCCTTTCCTTGGTAAAATCAGCAATGCATTCTGCTGCCTTCTTAAATTTGGGCACGCATTCAACTTGCAGCACCAAACTGACACAGAAATAGATTTTTATGTCACCATTAGTTTTCAAGAACAATTGTCTCAGCTTAGCGAGTCGGGTTATAAAACACGCACTACTTGCTAATAAAAGCCTTCTGTTCACCTCCTGAAGACTGGAGTCATTGTTCTGTCCCTGACTCAATAGCAACAGCTGGAAAGTTCTCTCCAGCTGTAGAAGTGACTAAAAGATTTTTGTCTGGAGAACCACTGAAGGTTTTGGTTAAGTTGAAAAGGTTTCTGGTCTGAATCAGGACCCTGAAAAGAATAAGCTAAAGAGATTGGAATGAATGAGTGTTACTACATATTTGACTCCCATCCCTGAGGCAATCCAGATAATTTTAGATAGTAGAATTGTACTTTACATTGTTTCCCATGATGTCCACTGACCTTTTCTCTCCCCTTGAGTACAGGCTCTGGGAATGTCCTTGAAACTTGGTTGGTGGGAGGGATAAAGGTGGTAAATCTGGGACATATGTGTTTGTTTGGGTTGTGGGGATACCTGGATCTGTAAGATTGTCAACTCCAAAAGGCAAGGTGGCCTAAACTGAATTTGCCAAGCTATTTTGGAGCCCAACTTACAAGTCCACAAAGTTTCAAAAAGAGTTGTGAAAATTATCTAATGTTAGTGAACACTAAATCTCAGAGAAGGAAAGTGCTGTCTCCAGGAATACATCAGAAATCACCAGGAATACACCATGGACCAATCTGCTGGACTCTGGGTGCTGAAAGACTGCTGCATGAACTCTCCCTCCCAGAACCTGGTTGTCCTGTAATTTTTGGACTCATGGGATGGGGAAAGGGGGAATGGGGGCTGGGGGGCGTAGGTTTGTGTGTGTGAACTGCATAGAAGGATATTAACTAGATTTACAAATACCAGCTGCCCATTATGAGTTCCAGTACACTTTTCTCTTCTTTCCTTTCTGCTCTGTCTGCTAGACTGGACTAGGAGAGGAATGGTACCCTGACTAGACACAAGAGGAAAGGTCCCAGGATGGTGGTGCCAGTCAATGTTTCGAGACATGGGGTGGTTGCCAGAGACTGAATAACTTTGATGTCTCAGCACATTTTTGAAATGCTTTGGAATGCCTGTGTGGGTTTGGTGGCAGGGGCAGATCAGGTCCTGTGAAAGCAACACAGCGAAATGCCCCAGCCCAGAGCCAGGGTCCCAGCCCTGGCCAAGCTGTCAATCAATCACACACCAGGGCAGTGCTGACCCAGCCCCTGGTTGGCCAAATGACCAGAAGTCCCATCCAGGAGGGGATCCCATGAAGGGCCAAGGGCTTAAAAGCCCCCAGTAGGGGAGCTATGTGGGTCTGGACTATGCCAGCTTCCTTGGAGTTCATGTTGGAGTCCTAGGAGTTGGCAGCTATATGTGTGTATTTTGGTATCTCTTCTGTCCTTCTTCCTGTCTCTCTTTTTCTTCTTTTCCTAATCCTCTTTACATGGATTTTTTTTTAGGATTACCTAACATATTATGGATTTAAACATTTCTAGGTTGAACAGGCTATGTTCATGCTAAGCAAATGATAAGTTTCTGCTATGTTAATACTATGTAAATATTAAATAAATGCTATAATAAGTGTTTTATATTGGATTTGGAGCTGTATTTACTCCTTTGCCGAAGTTTCCTAATTTTCTGTACTTTTGCCAGTAAACTTTTGTGTGATTTTCACCTCTTGAAAATATCTGGTGGGGATTTCTCCTTCACCTCAGCTACAGTAAAGGAATCATGAGTTAAACCCCTGGATTTAAGTATCTGGGGTGTAACAGGTGCTTTCCTCATAAGCCCTGTAAAAATCCTAAAGGCACTTTTTCTCATGAAGGCCATCTGCTCATGTGGTGGGTTTAGTCATGAAGGCCATTAACCTTTTAAAGCTGCTTGTGTCCTAAACCCTGAAAACCTCATACAGGTGTATTCCATATAAAGGCGCTCTCTTCACAAACCCATTTCACATCATAAAGGCGCTCCCCTCATCAACCCCATTAAATTCTTTAGAGACCATAAAGCTCATATAGGTGCTCTCCTGACAAACCTTTAACCTCCTACTGGTGCTTTACCCATAAAGCCCATAAAAATATCTCCTCATAAAAACCAGAAATTCTCCAAAAGATCCCTTCTTAATAAACACCTTAAATCTCATTAGGGCACTCACCTCATAAACCCCGAAATCCTCATAAAGGTGCTCACCTAATAAACTCCATAAACCTTAAAATATACTCTCCTAACTAATGTACTTTCCACAAAAACCTAATTAACCTCATAAAGGTGCACTTCTCATAAAGCTAATAAAGACTCTCTCCTCAAAAGCCCCATCAACTTCATAAGGGCACTCCATGCCTAAACCACAAATTTCATAAATGCAGTCTCCTCATCAAGACCATAACCCTTAGAAAAGTAATTTCCTCCTAATCCCTATCAACTTCATAAAAGAGATCTCCTTGTAAACCCCATAAACATAAGGGCACATAAAGGTGCTCACCTCATAAAGGTGCTCTCCTCATAAACTCCATAATACTCATAAGGGTGCCTTTATGAGCATTATAGGGATTATGAGGAAAGCATGGTCTTGATAAGGAGTACTTTTATAAGGTTTATGGCGTATATTAGTGGAGTGTCTTCATGAAGTTCATCAGATTTACGTGGAGACTGCTTTTTTAATGAGGTGCTTTCATGGGGTTTGTAGGGTTTATGAGGAGAGCATCATTAAAAGGATTATGGGGGTTATGAAGACAAAGCCATTTTCAGGTGATTGTATATGTGCTTTTATTTATGATATTTATTGGCTTTACGAGGACAGGGTCTCTATGAATTTTATGGTATTGTGGAGGAAAGCACCAATATGAGGTTTATGGAGTTTAGGAGGAGAGTGTCTTTATGACCATCATGGCCTTTGTGAGGAGATAGTCTCCATGAGGAAAGTGCTTTTATGATATTTGTGGGGCTTATGAGAAGAGCACCTCTGAGGAGACTGCCTTTATGAGGTTTATTTGGATTATGAGGTTTGTGAGGAGAGTGCCTCTTTACATAAGCCCCTTAAACCTCATAAAATGTTCTCTTCATTGAAACCCTCTCCTCAGAAACCACATAAATCTTATAAGGGTGGTCTTCTCAGAAACCCTATAATCCTGACAAAGGCACTCTCCTCCTGAAGGCATCCCACCTCATAAACACCATAAACCTCATAAAGGTACTGTCCTAATGCAGGTGCTCTCCTCATAAGCCCCATAAACTTCTTAAAGGAGATCTCCTCATAGACATCAGGAAACACAGAAAGGCACTCTCTTAATAAACCACCTATACCTCATAAAAGCACTCAACTTATAAATGCCATAAACCTCACGGAGGTACTCAAATCATAAACTTCATAAACATCAAGAAGGCCATAAAACTCATAAAGGCAATCTCCTCATAAAGATGCTCTCATCATAAACAACATAAACACAATCTCCTTATAAAACCCAGAAATTTCATAAAGTTGTCATCTCATGAAGGTGTCTCCTCCTGAAGATGCTCTCTTCATAAATGCTATAGAAACATAAATGCACTCTTTTCATTGAGGTGCTCTCTTCAAAAACCACATCAACTTCATAAAAGTAGTCCCCTCATCAAGAGAAAAGCCTCAGAAATGGGATTTTCTCATAATTCCCATAAATCTTCAAGGATGCTGTCTTCATAAACCCCTAAGTTTCACAAAGGAAATCTCCTCATGAACCCTGTAAATATCATAACACTGCTCTCCTCATTGTGGGATTCACATTCTCTGAACCTGAGAGAAGCAGAGAAAACAATGATCAAAACAGTTCTTATCTCATTTGCTGTGCCTGTGTTGCGCCAAAGTGGAATGCATTATGGAGATTGTTTACCCAAAGTGATGGTGTTTTGTTTCCTTGGCCTGTCAGGGCCAAGCACATGTCCAGACTGTCAGTCAGCAGCCACAAGGTTTAATTCAGTTGAGTTGTGTGCTTGTGCAGTTTCAGTTTAGATGTAGTGTGATACAGTGTAATATAGTATAGAATGATATAGTATAATAAAGTAATTCATTAGCCTTCTGATAGCATGGAGTCCTCCTCATCATTTCTCCCTGCCACGGTGGTCGCCCCTGTTTTTACAACATCTCATGAAGGCCTCATCATGAAGGCCTTAAACCTTCTAAAGGCACTCTCTTCACAAACACCGAAAACTTATAAAGGCCTTCCCCTCCTGAAGGCGCTCTCTTTACGAACCCCTCACAAAATTCATAAAAGCCATAAAGCTCAAAGAGATACTCTCCTCTTAAATCATATAAATCTCTTAAAGGTCCGCTCTTGATGAACCCCATAAAGATCAGAGAGGCAGCTTTTCAAGAACCCCATGAAACCAGTTAAGGAGCTTTCTCCACATAAATGCCAAGGAACTCCTCCAAAAGGCATTCTTCTCTTGAGTTTCCTTACCAATCCTACAGGTACATTCCTATATTTTCTGGATTGCTATAGATGTGTTCCTTGATGCACTGCCTCTCTCTCAAGCACTGGAGCCTACAATTCCCTTGCAACACCTTTAACTAAGCCCACTTTGCATGTGAGTTTATGCTCAGAAACATGACCCACTGAATTAGAATTATAGCAAATACAGGACAAGAAGGAGTCATCTCGTGTTAACTGATCAATACTAGCTGCCGCAATGATTGTAATTACCTCTGCTCTCTCCAGTGTGACAGAGGGGACCACAAATGTATGTCAGCAATTGTAACAAAATAAAGCCTGAAGTACTAAAGCCTTAACAGAAAATAAAGGAAATATTTCCCCTTTAAATAGCACACCTGTTTCAGTATTCCAAGCACATTAGTCATGTAACTAAGGTGGATTTGAGAAAAGTAAAATCCCATCCAAAAGAAAGAGGGCTCACACGTTTATATTCAAAATACATACCTGAAAGTATCTGGGAGAAATAACTTCCATAGTACAAAACTTCTTACACAGCCTAATATGAAATGCTTACAACTATTCATAAATGCATGACTTGGTTTGCTGCTGTAATCTTGAATGTACAAATTACTTTCCATTTTTTCTTCAATGACTGTGTTTACAGTATTTTTCTTGTTATGGAAGATAAACCCCTACCCAGGAAATGCAGGTATGGAGAAGGAAAACAGGGAACAATAAACTGAACCACTAGAGATATTTACTAATAAAATGACAATACTGAGATTCACAAGATACAAAATACCTGCTATTACTCTTATTTTAAAAGTATTACTTATCTCATGCAGAGATAGATGGACAACTCCATCTTTCCAACTGCAGTTTCTGAAGACTGATTTTTCCTAGTTAACCATTATTTGTGTTAAACCTCATGTTTTCCCTTTTTTTGCATTACACAGATTCAAATATAATGAAAATTGAAGTCCTTATTCTCTGATCAATGTAAACCCTGTGGCATCAGTGGCAACATCGAGTTTGTGTCCTATTTTTGTCAACATACTTCTGTTCAGCACACCAAAATCTACATTATTAGTAAATAAAACTATTAACAATCTGAATTGACCACTTTCCTACATTACGCCCTGACTAGACTAGACTAGACTACCAACATGCCAACAGACTTGTGGCCACGTTCATTTTGCAAAAAAAACATCTGCCTGCTAGCAAGTTCCCTGAGACGATGGGCTGGTCACAGAGCAGCCATCTGCTACTTCTGCTACTCCTGTTCAGAGTTACCCTCTGCATATAAACTTTGATAGATTTCAAAACAAGATTAAGAAATTTTGGAATTCAAAAGCAAGATAATGACTAGTTCATATTCATTCCTTTTTCTGACATTACCATAGGCTTTAAGTTCCATTATTCAAGAACTTTATTTCCTGCTTTTAGTTCTCATTTATAATATTTAAACTTGCCACTTCTACTTTTGCTTTAAAAATAAGTAGAGGTAAGAATCAGCCTCTCCAGATTCAGATGATCCTCTTCCTGACTCTTGGGGAAAAAACATGAAATTACTTTTTTTCCACAACAGATATTTAAGTTCTAGTTAAGAATCAAAAGAAAATCTCTTTATTATCTTCTCCCAATACAAATTTCCCTCTATTTACATAAAGATGAATAAGAAGTTGATTAATTATTCATGTGTCTCCTCTAATCTGAGCTGAGTAGTTTACAAATACAGCTTACATGCCTTTTTCCTGTTATTTGATGTTTCTGACTTACCACCTTCTGACATTTGTCAAATGCAGTTTCCACTTGGATCAGCCTGACTTTTTTTCAAGTTATCATGGCCTGAACAAGAGCCACCAGTTCTACTCTTTGGCTGTTTACTGGCACCTCTTAGAACTGAGAGTTAATATTGGGTAATTCAGATTCTCTTTGGACTCCACAATGCACATGCATAATCCAAACAATCAAAAGAAGACTATGAAATGCTAGGCAGGATAAAAAATGGTAGAATAATATAAAACAGCATGAAAATGAGTAATCTTCATTCTTGGTAATGAGAGCATATGTATGGTTAACACAAGCATTTTACATTCCTGCTGTTGCATCATTTTCTATGGTAAAATCCATTTCTGTTAACTCTTACAGGGATCAGCACATCACAAGAAGCCATTACCATTTAGGCTGACTTTAAAAATGTGAAATATATGCTCCTGTCTGCAAAGAATAGGCATGGATATTCAGGGTGTCTCAGTTTTGAGACAAATTTAAAAGAGGACACGCTGCAATGAATAGTCTCTTCTAAAAGGTTTCAACAATCCTCCTCCAATAATATAAAATTAACACTAACAGAGCAATGTTTAAAAAAGACAAAAAACAAAAAGCCCCTCAAAACAAACAAAATCTCTACCCAACAGTTTATTACCAACAGAATGCCCACAAGGCAAGGAAAAACATAAATTGCTACTAAACACCAAACCATCAGAACTCCACAAGCCTGCCATGTGCGCACACAGAGGAACAAAGGCCCAAAAACGTCCAGAGAATGGGGCAAATGTTGGAGAAATACCCTTCCTGGCACGCGGTGTGAGATGGTACCAGCTTTCACAACCTGAGGAAGGTGGAGATTCCCCAAGAGTTCCAGCAGGACATTAAAACCTGGTGGCCCTGTGGCAATGAGCTCCTCCCCACAGCAGTCACAGCAGCTGGGCTTTTTGTGTTCTCTGTAACCATAACTCTTGGGGTTTTGGAACAAACAACTTTTCTATATAGTAACTCCTCAATCTTAGGAGCTCAGTCTCTCCTAATAGGAACACTGTGCATTTGTTTGTCTTAAAAGCACCTTATTTTTTCAGACATCCTTTTATAAAATGTATTTGCATTCTCTCTTCTCATCAGTATATGTAATATGTATACATTACATATATATTACATATATATAATATATATAATATTATATTATATTATATATAATATATGAGACCTGACCCAGGACTCATAAGTCAGTATTTCTCTCTATTTCATGGTAAGCCATTGTTTCTTGCTTTCTGTATATGATTTTCCTGCTGCTTTTAATATAATATTTTTTTAGATGTTCTGCTTTCTTAAGTTGCTTTTAACCACATCAAAGCTCAAGATGTGTCATCTCTGCAACTTTTCATTCACTCCCATGAAGTCATACAAAAGACAGTGTTTTACAGGATTTGTTGTTGAAAGTTTGAGTTGAGTCTTATTTGCCTTCATCTTTGCCTTAGTTACTTTCATACAGAAATAAAGATTTTTCCTTTAGCTTAGTTAAGTCCAAGAGTTTCCAGTTTCTTTTATTTTTGTTTTTCAAAGGTAAACAATGTATTTATCCTTTTCTGTGCTTTTCCTATTTCACCAGATTTACACAAGTTTTGAAAGGTCACAAGTAATGACTCTGCATTTCAATCAAACGGGTCTTTCCATTTCATAGCATGGCATTCTGGGGGTTTCAAATCATGGAGATTTGAAACAGGACAAGAGGAATGGCTTTAAACTGAAATAAGGCAAGTTTAGAATAGATATGAGGAAGAAATTCTTCCCTGGGAGGGTGGTGAGGCCCTGGCACAGGTTGCCCTCAGAAGCTGTGGATGCCCCATTCCCAGAAGTGTTCAAGGCCAGGCTGGATGGGGCTCTGAGCAGCCTGGTCTAGTGAAAGGTGTCCCTACCCATTGCAGGGTATTGGAATAGGATGCTCTTCAGGGCCCCTTCCACCCCTAGGCATTCTGATTCTATAAAACTACAAACTTGACAGCAATTTGTAATCTAACACAAAAGTCTAGATAGGAATTATTTTGCAATTTTTTAAATGTATCATTGCATTTCTCACAATAAAAAAATTGTTGTTTTTATGCCTAAAATGGAATGACTGAAGAAAACTCTTTATCCAAGAACTCATTTTTTCTTTAACCTGTGGACACATGAACTGGAAAGATATGAGTAATACATACTCAGAGGAATTTCAGAAACATATCAACTCAAAGTAGAACACTTCAAATACTTAGAAGCTCATGAAGTGATCCAACACCTCCACATTGTCTACAAAACATATAATATTATTCAGGACATGGATTAGGAATTAAGTTGTTCAGTCAGGAGAATGAAAGACTCAAAAAAGATTAACTGCAGGACTAGACTTGGAACAAAAACAACAAAACATAATGAATGCAAAAAAAAGCACCTTAAAATGAGCAACTAAAGAATGCATCAGTAAAAGAGGCTTCAGAGCCTGCAACCTCCTCCATACATGAGGCATGTACTTCAAAACAAGCTCTGATCTTCCCTACAGTCAGATGCATAAGCAAATCCCAATGACCACCTGTGAAGTATCCACAAGGGCACACGCCAACTGAGAGTCATGGTGGTGTCAGCACATCTTCACATCAATCCAATCCTAGTCAATACATTTCAGTCTGCCTTATCCTGCAGACACAAGAGGTGAACAGTCCTACTGGCAGCTGTAGAGATTTTATCATTCATATTGACAATGAAAACCAGCAGACACTCTGGGACTCTTAGCTATTGAACAACATGGTCATGCATTCCAGGATCTTATAAGTGAAGTTACCAAAATTCACTGTGGAATTATTCAATTTTTTTATTATTTTAATAAAACTACTACCTACCCTGGAACATTGTGAATTATCTTTCACTCAAAATATTTCTTGTCATTCAAGCAAGATAGGATATTTTAATAGAAGGTATGTAAGATCAATAAGTAGAGGTACAGGTTAAGATTTAACTGAATAATTTTAGCATTGTTTTCACTCCATGCATCCCAAAAATTTATGCAGACTAGACCAAATGTGAAATTCTAAATGTTTTAAGTTATTTTTATTGGAAAGCAAGATGTGAATTTGGAAATTAAAGTTACTCGTTAAGCTTTTCAAATGATATAGGAATGGTAGAAACTCTTCTCTTCATGAAGACCCATGACTCCATCCACACTTTCAAGGCAGTCATTTGCTCAGTATACATATGCAAACTCACTGAGGTTATAATTTTTCCCCAAAATTAGAGCATACCAGTTTGGTAAGTACTTCAGCATCTTTGTCTTCTGCTGTGCATCGAGTCTTTCCACTGTAGCCACACTATGTCATACAGATAAAGGCATATAATCCTCCTAAAATGTTTCAGAGAAAAAGCAAATGCTTTAGCAACAAGTAAGGTAAGTTTCTAACATTTCCTGCAGTGCAACTCCGCAGCATTACATTGTGTTTTGCTAATATTCAAGTTTGAGCAAAGATAATTCAGGGGCTCTGACCTTGTGCTAAGAAGTGCCACTTAAATATATATTTCCCTAGTATCTAGTAACTACTTAATCTTTGCATTTCTACCTTATGAATATAAATTCATGAGGTCCAAAGTATTTTAATAAATTTCATACATTTAATAAAAAAATACATGTAATTTTTATTCAGTCACATTTCTTCGTTTGCCCAGCTATTGGTTTTGTAATTTTAGCCATGCTTTATTATTCTTCCCACCATTCCTCTAGGTTTCGGGATTTTTTTCCTTTCCAAAGATATCATATTTTATCAATCGTAATAGTATCAAAAGTTTTCACAGTATGATTTACATTTGGATTTGGCACAAAATAGACAATTCCTAAGGCAACCTATAATTCCAATCCATTAGGCAAATGTATTGCAGCTGCTGTGAACAGTGAGCATGTCATCTTCGGTATAATGATGTCTGGCACAGCACAGATCAAACAAAATAAACCGATAAATTACTCTGCACCTAAACATCACAGTTATTTTCACTCTCTTCCCTCATCCCCATTCTCAACACAGTCTGTTGCATTTGTGGGTAACTTTATGTGGGGTTTTAACTGTTTCTGTTTACAACTGGTAGAATCTTTTAATAAAAGAGTTCTAGTCAGATGCATAGAACTCATCTGTAATATATATAAGTAATCACTATACAGTTGTTGTCAAGTAGGGGTTTTTGGAGAAAACACTAGAAATTGACATCATTTATTAAAACCACTTATTGGCATTGTTCAGCCTGGAAAAGAGAAGGCTCCAGTATTACCTAACTGTGACCTGAAGGGAGACAAGAAGATGGAGGGAGACTATTTAATGAGGGCATGGAGTGACAGGACAAGGGGAAATGGCTTCAAACTGAAAGAGAGCAGGGTTAGATAAAGTATCAGAAAGAATTTCCTGTGAGGATGGTGAGGCCCTGGCACAGGTTTTCTAGTGAAGATATGGCTGCCCCAGCCCTAGAAATGTTCAAAGCCAGGTTGGATGGGGCTCTGAGCAACCTGGTCTTGTGGAAGGTGTCCCTGCCCATGGCAGGGGGTGGAACTGAATGATCTTTAAGGTACTTTCCAACCAGTTCTACGATTCTTAATTTCTACTTTAAAAATCTTCCATCACAAAATCTGCAACGTTTCCTTTTGGCAGAAGATGGACCATTCATAAATTCATTTGGATTAATTTTCATTCTTTTCTGCCAAAAAAAGTCAATATCAACATTTTCTACTTTGTTAAAAAGTGCCTTTGCCAGGCTATCAGACTTTACATCTCCATGCTGTCTTGTTGATATTTATTTTAAATGGTGTATTACATATTCTGAGAGATAGATTGAGAAAAAGAAAAAACAAACAGGTGCTTTCCTAATCTGTTAAGTAAGGTACCTTAACACTACAGGGTCTAGTCCCTGCATTATTTCAGCAAGGAAAGGCACTAAGTCACACACAGACACAATTAGTACTAACATCAAGAACAGGAGAGTTCCTGATGAAGTAGGCAGTAAAAAAATCCAAATTCTGAGTATCCACTGCTGTAACTCTGTGAACAACCATTCCTTTTGTGCCACTATGATAATTTATGCCAGCATCTATGAATGCAATGTCAAATCTGGATGCATTTTGTAAAGCGTTTCAAAGAGCCACTACAGAGCTCCCTAGTGAAGCCTTTCTGCTTGGTTATCTTATTTTGCTTCAGGATCTTGTACTCTGAAATGTGAACAATGATAATAGCCTGGCAGCAGGGCATTCTTCTTCAGTAAATCTTTCACTGAGTAATTATTTTCAAACCTATACATAGAGGAGAGAAACAAAATTGTGAGAGAAGACTCCCTTTAGCTTTACTAAAAGACATTTAGGAGGAGTCTGGCTATAAAATAGGAGGATAGTTATAAAATATTTAGAAAACAATGGCAATAATAAAAAATATTCATTTGAGCATATTAATTCAAGCCCTAGGACTTGGGCATTTACAATTTCAGCCACAAGAGAATATTATAGATGGATAATGAGATGATTGACTCTTGCAATTAAGTGATGAATATTGTGTGAATATTAAGAGAAGCTTTAGTGATGTACAGTTATGTTACTGTAGTTTAGATGCCCTCTGCTCTCCCCACAGTTCCCTTTCCCCCTGCATTGCTGCCATCACACAGCCGGAGCTGTCCAGGACAGGTACAAAGAAGCTGCACAGGTGTCCCTGGCATGGGGCAGTGGGGAATGGAAAAGCTCAGGGGTTGCTCAGGGGGTGCAGCATGGCAACACCTGACCTCCAATCCAGTTACAAGAGAGCAATCTCCACTGATAAATGGCAAAGAAGAGCTGAGTGACAGACTGTGGGAGGGCTGGGCTGGCTGATGCAGCCCCCAGGGGTACAAAAGACTGAACATCCATCTTGAAGAGGAACTGGCCATGTGGTATCCATGAGGGGAAGATCCCAATGCTGCAATGTTTCCTTATTGAGTCCTTTTGTTGTATTTTTGTTAAGGCTTAATAAACCTTTTAAAATTTTTAAAGTAAGCAGTCATTTCTCGCAGGAGCTTCCCAGGGAAGCCAGAAGCACTGATAGCCTATAGCCTGTGATGGTTCATATAGGTTAGCTCTAATCACTTTTTCTAAAATTAAAAAAAAACCCTGTAGATTTTCCACTGTAAAATTATTTTATTGCATTCTATTCTAATATCACCAGCTCTGACTTCAATGTAACTTCTTTTATTTTCCTCAAAAATTGTTGAAGGTATTGCAAGACAAACTTAATTTCTTGCATATTTATTTTAAATAAACTAATTCAGATTACATCAAAATGAAGTTATGGAAGAAGCAGTTAATTTCTCTGTGATTATATTACAAATCTTTAATAAATTAGTTTTTTAGAAAAGAGTCTAAGACATATTTAATCAGATTGTAATATAACCCAATGTATTACATTCCTAATTACATTGTAGCATTGAGTTAATTTGGTTTGTACTTCAATTATTAAAGTTAATGACTTCTACTTAAATTAAAATGCTGAAACACACTTGATAAAGCCAGTTTTAGAAATAGCTTAAGTCATTTTCTACTATCTGTCAGCTTGAAGCCATTGCCCATCATCCTGTCACTCCAGGCCCCTCTAAGTAGGCTCTCTTCAGGTACTGAAAGGCTACAGTAAGGTCACCCTGGAGCCTTCTCTTTTCCAGGTGGAACAATCCCAATTCTCTCAGCCTTTCCTCACAGTAGAGGAGCTCTAATCATTTTTCAGAAACATCCTCACAAAGGCAGGATAATCTTGAGCTATAAGCCACATAAACTGCTAGCAAAGGTGCTAATGGGACAGGATAGTGTGGGCTCTGATTACTACCAGGAGGACACAAAATTGCCCACAGCAGGGAAGCATGTACTGAAAGTTCCTTCTTCACTGCAGACTAGAGAATTGTTCTGTGAAATTAAGGGGAAAAGGCATGTACAATCATAGGAAAATTAGCTTGGAAGGGGCCTATAGATGTCATCTAATAAAACCTCCTCATTAAAATGGAGTTAACTTCTGTTAGATTAGATTGCCAAGAGCTTTGTCCAAAGAGCCTGATATAATTTATATAATATATATAATTGTAGGTGTCTTCCTAGCAACCCGCCAGGGCAACCATTTCCAGTGATGCACTATTGACATCATGATATATTCATTCTTTATGTCTGATTCAGATTTTCTCTGTTGCAACCCATGACTGTTGGCCCTCATCCTTTCAGTGGGCACCTCTGAGAAAAGCCAGGCTCCATCTGCTCCACTAAGTGGTGGCAGCCTCCTATCAGGTTCACCTGCAGCCCCCTCTTCTCCTCAGCATTTTCTCATGTGACATACACCTAAGGCACCTCACTGCCATAGGGATCCTCCTCTGTGGTCTAACACATTCATCAACACCTTTCTCATACTTCAAGGATGCAAAACTCAGGGGATTTTACCTGCTTCCTAACAGCAGATGGTTTGGCAGAGATTTAATAGGAATCATTTAACTTAGGATCACTTTCCATAATTATGTTCAGAACACTGTCAATGACCCACCAATAGATACACAAACCTAAACTGTGCCTGCATTCTCTGATGTGTTTCTGTATAAGTATTCTGTAGTAATTGTTCGTGTTATGCACAAAATATTCACTTTACTCCCATGAAAGCAATACACATCTTCCTAGGAGCAAGGAAGCACAGAACTATGACAGAAGAACCCTGGTTCTGCTATCTCAATTTGGGGATCAAACAGAAGCACTCACAATAAAAGCATACCTGTTCTCAGTCCTGAGTATGAAGTAGAAAAGAATAGTCATCTCTGAAGGAATCCATTCATCAACATCTGGCTCATATCCTAGAAATTCATGTCTTTGTCACAGAAGGGAAATACGAGTGTGTCTGAAGTTAGACACCTATTCAGAAGATGTGAGTTTTCTGAGAAAAGAAAAAAAATCTGAATTTTATGGTAAAATAATAGTTAGTAAATACACCTTTAGATCCATGTAATTCAAACAGTGCAGGTTACTACCCAGAAGAAAAACCATCTGTTGCCTGTATTCTGTATCATTTGAATGTTCCAAATATATGGAAATGTTTGGAAATAAAAGTGTCTCTAAGCAGGTAAAATGCTGCAAAACTGCTCCTTGAGACACAGAGACTGAGTGAAAATGGGTCAGAAAAATCCTTGGTCAGACTCTATGTTGGAGGGAAAGGAGGACACAAAGAGGTACATCGAAGTCTGGATCTGGAGCACAGGAAACTGCTACCATATTAAAAAACCCTTTTCTCAAGCAGGTTCCTTTATCACCTGCATCTTAAGCATGACTGAGTAATGAAGTAGCCATGATGGATTTGAAAAGAAAGGGGAAAAAACAGGAATGCACTGGTATGATATGCCCCCAAAAATAAGGTTGAACCATACTGAGTATTTTAGTCACAGTGCAGATAATACAGAAAGATATGCTTTGCATTAAGATGTGTATTAATGTCAGCCTGTGCCAATGCACAAGTGACAACATCACTGTAGTCCATAGTGTGATTCTTTTATGATACTGAATCTCACTGCCTTTCAATCAGAAACCAGAATGTCAGTATCGCAACATGCAATATCATACAGGCCTCTGCTTTGATTGCTGATCGCTGCCAGATCACTGACTATTGTATTTGTGGGGTTCCCCAGACAGAGGAAGGAGCGATGAATCTGACTCCATATTCTTAGAAGGCTAATTTATTATTTTAAGATACTCTATCAAAGAATACTATACTAAACTATACTAAAGAATACAGAAAGGATACTTACAGAAGGCTACAAAGAATGATAATGAAAACTCGTGACTCCTTCCGGAGTCCTGATACAATCTGACTGTGATTGGTCATTAAGTCAAAACAATTCACATGAAACCAATGAAACAACCACCTGTTGGATAAACAATCTCCAAACACATTCCAAAGCAGCAAAACACAGGAGAAGCAAATCAGATAATTATTGTTTTCCTTTTTCTCTGAGGCTTCTCAGCTCCCGAGGAGAAGAATCCTGGGCAAAGGCATTTTACCAGAAAATATGACTGCCACAACTGAGTTGAAACTGAAGGCATTGGCTAACCAGGCACTAAAGTATTCTTTCTATCCACACCCACCTCAGCCTGACTTTTCTCTTACACCCTCTCGAAATAAATCTGGTGAATATGCATCCCTACAGTTACTGTGGAGCTTGAGGAATATCATGACATGAGGAATTATTTAACAAACGAAAGGCAATTTTCTATTCTAGAAAACAAATGGTTTTCCCTAAGGCGTATTTTTCTTCCTTGTACTAACAGTAATAGTTTACAACATATTTGCATGGATTTAGAGGTCACTGATGGGTGCCATTGCATATACAAACTAGCAATTTTTTGCCCTTTTACGTTAACAGAGCATTAAGACTAAAAAATATTTTATTTTCTAAAGTATGCAGTGGAATATATGTCTCACACATCATCATATAGGTACAATTCTATATAACTGAAAGCAAAAACCAAAAAATTAATATTTTTCTAGCTGTCTTTCCCTTTATTTCATAGATAGGGGATTTATTCTGACCATGGTAGCAGGTGATTTATTATTTTGTTGCCGTAGAAAGAGAGCTGAAAAGGAGTTTTGAAATGGAAATTGTGACATTTACTGAATGATAATCTCAAACTGCCATTTATAGGAAGCAGGTGGTAGCTGTTTACCATTGGAAGTCCTGCATTGGAGAGTGGTGGCGTTTTTTTCTGTTAGATAAATTAGCTTAAATAATTCAAGCATTTTTCCCCTTGCCTGATTAGTGCTTTGTGCAAATTTAAGTATTTAAAGACTGGTTTACTACTGAGCACAGCTCATGTAGTTTTTCCTCTTTGAGCCTCCATGAATGACATTTAGCTTTTATAAAGGATATTATAACTATTTAATATCCCCAAAGGAGATGCTGCATGAGGGCAAGTAGCACCATGAAAAATTCCATTTATGTTAATCTGGAAACAAGATTTAATTAATCTGGAAACAAGATTTTATTCCAGCCAAGTACACTTCCATAGAATTCTACACTGAGTGCCACAGCCTGTGCATGGCAGCTGGGAGGACGGACCAGTGACTCAACCACATGCACACTCTTTGCTGTCTCAACCTTGTGCTTAGCATTTCCATGGATTTTAACCTCTCTGCTTAAACAAACAATTTTCAAAACCCAAATCCAGTATCTCCAAAGCTGCCATACAGCTTCCAGCAGACTGACTTTGTAAGACTACCTCTAATGTGTCCAATGTTTAGAAATATATCTTATATTTAAAATCAGAAAACAATATATTTGGAGTTTTTTTAATGTTGTTTTTTTTATTTTTTTCCTTGGTTACTGGTGGGATTCTTTTCCTTGCAGAAGGATATGAATGGAAGAGGGACAGAATGAGAAAGTAGAAATCACCTTCTCATGAAGTTCTACCCTGAAAAAGAAAAAAAATGAAAATAAAAAAGAAAGAGGAAAAGTAGAAGAAAAAAAAAAGAAAAATGTAAACAAGAAAAAGGAAAAGCTTTATTTTTAAATTTAGTTATTTTAGCTGATCCATAATATTTCAAAAGGGGCATGGTCTACAAACATCATTAGTAAGCCAGATATCAACAAAATACTACAGCAGTAGTATTTATTATGTTGAACTTGAAAATATGAAACTTGTTGAGTATTATGTGGGTTTCCAGGAATACTATAATATTTTGAGGTACTTAATAGCAATTACAAATATAGTGAATACTCAGTGGATTCAATAAATGTCTTCAGGTGATTGACAGATATAAACATCATCCAATTCTTTTCAGGCATTCAGTGGACCTTATTAATATGGTCAATTGCTTGACAATTTGCCATAAGTATCGATCTTGTCAGCACTGTTGTCATGAATTAAATCAAAGCCAAGGAACATGGTGAACTCCATCAAAAACTCTATCATGTGGGGAACAGCTGTGAATCCTACTGAAGGCAGTGCTAAAATTCCTCTTATTTTCCTCTTGAGGAATTCTATGGGAGCAGGATTTTATCCCATTATTATAAAAAGATCAGGTTAAAAGCTCTACTAATTTTAACGAAGCTCCACTTCATTTTTATGAAGTTTGCAAAAGCTACAAGTCACAGATTAATCTAACATAGTAAATTTAATTGCTTTAAAATATGGAATACCATCATTAAACTAAGAGTAGGTACCTTAAACATCATAAAGACAAATTTGAATCCTATTTTCAAACATGTTTGACCTTTCAGTGAGTGCTGGTACCTATTTCATTTAAACCATATGAAAAATCTCAATCTGGAGAATTAAACTAGGAGTATAATTCAAATGCTCAAGCATGTCCTTCACAGCCATAAATAGATTCGATTTTGCTTGACTTGCCTGAGGCTTAAATTGTTTGTAGAACAATTTAAACCTGAAGGGCAAATTAAAAAATCATATTTCATCTAAAAAAATACAATAATGAAATGTTTATTAACCTCTGTCATTATGGCAGCACTGAAGAGCTCTGCTACCTAAGCTGACTGATTTCTGGGACTGATCCTCAGAAAATGAGTAACATCCTTACAACATGAAGGATTTCTGCTCTGTTTGGCAGACTTGAATTTTTCACCTTGGGGAAAAAGAAGATATTACAATGCCTGTAAGCAAACCAAGATAAATCCTTAGCTGTATTGTCCACTGATATATGTACTGCATTTTCTCTAAATACTGTCTTAGAAAACATTTGTCATTTTAGGCTGCATATGCGTTTTGAGAATATTACCTGTAAAAAACATTCCCAGGAACACCATTCTGAAACAAATGAATGCTTATTAGAATCTCAGTAATGCCAGTTTAAAGTCAGCGTGTGGGGAAGCAACCATAAGCCCAAGATTCCATTTAGTCTTCCAGAGTAATCAAGCCAGAATCCATCAAACAATCAAAGATCCATGTTCAACCTTTGCTTATGACCCAATAGTCTAAGCAACAATCAGCTGGCTGGAATATCTAGACAAGGAACCTAAAAAAAATCAGGTTCCTTGTCTAGATATTCCAGCAAAAAAAAAAAACAGTTTGAAATTATGAAAAAGCAGAAAATGCAATAGAAGCACATTTCCTGACAGAAACCATAAGTGACTTTATTGCAACTTCAGAGAATCATTCTCAGATTCATTTATGTAAATGTATGAATATACTGGTGAATTGCTGGAGTTAATTTTAGCAACCCTTTATTAACCAAAGCTGTTAAGAAAATAATTTTTCACTATTCTAGAAATAGTTCTGAAGATACATGACATATGACCTATCTTGTCTGACTCTCCAGGAACAAACGAAAGACCTTTTTATTTTAGTTCATCCATCACAAAAGGACAATAAAAATCAGTGATTGCTGTGAGAAATGACTATAAGTGGCCATCTCTAGTCTTTTGAAATAAAAGAAAATCCTGTATAAAACACTCTCTAATCTGTTGAAAGCAGGATCTCAGCAGTATGCATTGGCAAATAAATTCATTTTAGTTGATTAAATGTAGCTTAACAGATCATGTGCTTTTACTGGCAACAATAAAGAAATGTATAATTCTAAAACATATATAGTACAAGAAAACAATTTTTCTACACATGAAATCCTTGTTCATAAAGGCACCTTCTTATGAACCATGATAGTAAAAATAGAAAAAGTGATTTTACCAGTAAGGAGACAGTTCCCTCTTGGTGTTTGCAGCTTTTGTTTGGAAGAGATTTTATAGCAACAGTAAAAGATAAATACATTTCACATTCAAGTGAAGCAATTAAAGCAACTAGGGATAGAGTGGCAGTTTTCATATAAATAATGCATAGGCTTTGTTGGCAAAATTGGTATCTCATCTCAATTTAATACCCAGGTACCTGTTCACAAAATCCCAGATAATCAGATATACATTTGGATTTTTAGAATAAGCAGCCTTTGGTGTTTCCATTTTAGTCTCACTAGAGACAAACACAATATTGTAAGATATTTTTCAGCAAGATTCTTTAGAGCTCTCATTGTCTTCTCTTGGAGTCCACAGCCCTCTTTTCACTGCACACAGCAACTGTGTGCCAGATCATGCTGAGCAACAAGGCTCATTAGTGTTCTGTCTTCAGCACAGATGCATTGAAAAGTCATTTTTGGCTAATATAATTGAAGACATTTTCTTACTGTAAATGCAAAAGGATCCAAAGTTTCCTGCAAATATGCAAACTTGTCTCCCTCATTTTCATACATTGCCCAAACCCTTAAGTTTTTACTCTTGCAAGTTTTTTCCCTACCAGTCTTGCAAACATCCAATGGTAAACAGAAGTCTACTTTCTCAAGCAGTTCTTAGTGTCTTAGTAACATTTTCACCAAAAAATGCACATCAAGTCTGCCAGTAAGACAGAAGAGTGAGCCAAAACCAGACAACATGCTATGTTCTTACTGCTCTCTTAATCTGAAGAAACTCAACTGAATTTAATACCACAACACAGCTGCAAAATCTATGAAATTTACAAGTGAATTAGACCCAGTAGTTTTCATTTAAAAGCACAAACAGAAGTAAGACTCCCCATTTACTTTTAATATTCATCTAAGGATTAAAAACTTTGCCCTGCAATAACATCATGGAAATTGGGTTTTAGATAAAAACAATTTATCACATTATACAAGAGCATTTTCTAAGCTCTGCAGCAATGATGATAATTCTGCACACTTTCTGGACGGCGCATTTTCTGAAGGAAAGACTTACTGCTAACTAAGAATAGCATGCAGAGAATGAGCTCTGTGCCTCAAGAAACCACTGCTACTGGTGAGAGATAGGTTTGAAATATTTATGAGAAAATTTAAGGCAGAGGTGTTTCTCTTACATATTAGTTTAAGCTGAAAACCCTTTTAATACTTATTGCAGAAACAGACATGCATTTTTTATTCCTCAAACACACTCTCTTTAAATGCAGAAGTGGAAGTTGATGAGCTCCAGAGGTAATTTTATCCACTGGATAATTGGGGTGTTCAGAACACCACTCTGAACAACTGCCCTTCTCCTGAAAGCAGACAGTCCAAAAACAGCACACAACCAAAATGTAGGTTCATTTGTGGTTTTTCACATACCACAAAATTTACAGACTTGGACAGAATTAGCATGACTCCACCACAGTACAAAGACCATTATAGTTATACTGTAGTTTAACACCATATATTAATTAGTTCTCACCATTATAGGCTCTTAATTTGATCTCTTTATTTTAAATGCATTAGCAGCATCCCATCCAGTTACCTTTAGAGACGCTAATCAAAAAGGGATAATGCTGAATTCCACCACCTGTTTCTGTTCATAGATTGCCTATGGAACAAATCCTAGTTTATTTGGACTGTCATGTCATCATCCTTTTTTTTTTCTGAAACAGATTTTACAGAATTGACTCATTCCATAAACCTCAATCCTCAATCCTACAGTATTAGCAAGAGACTCATGAGCCAACACACCCATTTAAAGTCAGCAGAACTCTGTGGCTTTCTCAGCCACACAAGTGCCTTGATTGCAGGATCAGGCCTGATGGCTGCAAGCTCTTGATCACAGATATCACACCATTTCTGCATTTCACTGCCTTTGAACACTTTCACTGCTGGGCCAATTGTTTCTCTTTCCAAGACTGAGCAAAATATCAGTGTGAATGGCTCCTGCATCAGCACTCACACAAACATGCAAGGAAGCTTGAGAGATTTTTGCATCCACTTCAGGGACCAAATTCATCTGAATGAATGTATTTTCATTTGTGGAAGTGAATATAAAATAATGGTGAAAGTCACTGAACACAATTCAGCACTTAGCTGATTGAATATTTGTGAATATTTTAAATGGGCATTTTTTTACTGCATTTTTGCTGCTCCTTCTGCATGAAAATGCAGTATTCTCAAAGAGACTTTCTTTCATAATGGCAAATTAAATTGTCTCTAGAGTTCACATTAGACAGAAATACCGATGGTGCACATCTAATCTTTTTTCTAGTCCGTCTACAATAGGCTCATTTTTTATTTTAATGAAATAGCACATAATAAAGAAAAATATGTTTTTTACTTAAATTGTCCAAAGATTTCCCGCATAGTTCTGAGCTGTAATATTTACTAGCTGCAAGGGCAGCCTAGCACATTGTAGGGATGGATTGTATGTGCTCATGATATGGCTTTGGAAAAATATTGCTTTGCCCATGTTGTGTAGAGACCAGTGTACATGGTAGGAAAATGCAGTAGAATTCATGTGCAGAGATCTTTCTCTGTATCATACATTGTGGGTCAGAAAATTTCCTACAGTTACTTTTCCTTATTTCCAGAGCTGTGGTGTGACTGAAAAGAAATAAAAAGAAAGGAGAATTATTATTTTTTTCTTTTTTCTTTTTCCTTTCTTTTGATTATTGTCATATGAGAGCTATCTGCAAATGATAGAGATTGCAAATTGCATCTTGAATGACTTATAACAGCAGGAAGAACCATTAAATGGAAGCAAAAAATAAAGGCAACAAGTCATGAACTTAAAAGTAAACGTAATTTTAATTGTTTGGCTGAATTGAATTCTAAGGTCTGTTGCACAGTCTTCACCTGAAGCATAGACAGAACTTTTATTTCAAATACTCATAAGCCTTACTTAAATTAAATCTGCAGGATTCCAATAGCTTTTAAGAATGACTCACATCTCAAATAAAATGTTCTGATGAAAATTGAAGATAATAGTCTTATGCCATTAATGGCATTAAAATGGCAACATTCATAAGAAAAATAAAATTAAAATAATTTTCAACAAAAAAATTAATGGACAAAAAAATTAATTTCATTTATTTGCCAACTAGTATCCTAAAGGGTAATGTTCTATAAGATACTTGCATCTTACAGAAAGCCAAATGCAGATCCCTAAAAAGACAAAAGCTGTGTTTTAAGTTGGGTTCAGAAGAAAATTATCTTGAATTTCAAAGTTAAACACTTTCTTTTTAACAGTTACAGGTTTTTCCGTGGCTTTATTATTTCATAAATCAATTATTTATGTGACACTAATACAGTTGTTCCTTATACAACAAAAAATAAGAAACACAACAAAATGTTACAAAGTTGTTTGAGCTATAATAAAAACTTTTGCTAAATTTCATTAAAACCTTGCATTTGAATTACAGTATATCTTACCAACTATATTGCAATTATTATTGACACTAAACACTTGTAAATATTTGCACCAAGACATTGTATGCCATGTGTCACTATAGCCTGTGCCTACTAAACACTGACTTCAGAGTGAAGAGTAAAAGTAATGATAAAAAGTAAAAGAGTAAAGTAATAGAAATGCAGATTATACACAAAAAACCAACATCTGCAAAATTGAAATATGGGCTTTTATAAGCTATATTTTGACTTTTTTGAAATGCTATTTGCTACTTTTCCCTTTATTTTTTAAAGGATCACTGTCAATATAAAGCTAAAAATGCATTTCCCTACCTCAGTTCCTGTAACAACACTGTCATCTATTAAATATAACCATGACAGACACATCTTTTTACCTATCCTTAACTTTACATCTGGGGGCAGAGCAAGAGGAAAGTGGGTTATTTCTGCTCTTTTATTTTACGCAAAATGTCTTTTTTTTATGTGCTTGGATCCCATCAAGAAGCCAAGGAAATAATCTAATCTGATGAAGGGCCAAACACCCTCAAATCACATTAAAATCTGGGGTCAAAATCCTAGCTATGTAGAAGCAAATGAGAAAAAATCACCTGGGTAGGAAATTGCCCACCCTTATTTCTTATTTACACAATACCATGGATTATGCTGGGCCATGATTAGGGGAGTGGATTTTCTCAGCAGGATACAGCAATACAGGCTGCCAGGAGACTCAAAAAAATACTTTCAGAATTCCTGTGTGAATTCTGAAAGGCTGGAGTTTTCAACCTTCCACTCCATCTCTTGGCTTCATCTCAAGAATGTAATTTCAATATCACAATTAATTATCTACTCCAAAGAGATACATGTGGCCATAAGGTGTCTTGAGATGACTGAAGAAATGCCATCTGATAACAGCAAAAATATAGGTGCAGTAACTCTTCAGCAGTGCTTCTAAATGCATAATAATATTCCTAAACTTATTTTTAGGTTAGTAGATCCATAGCAAGACAGAATTCCATTTATTTTCTGGTACTGGATGTGGAGAACCCAAGGGAGGCCATTCATTGCTGTCTAATAGCTAACCAGTTGTGTCATGGTATACATATCTGGGGAAAACATATTCTTACAAGACTTCTTAAATAAAAAGGGAATACACATGGTAAGCAGAAAGAAAAAAAATAAACTGATGCCAGCTGGCCATTAATGCATTATGTGGCATGTTCCTACTCCCTCTAAATCATCATCATGGCCTAAATGACTTGGTTGAGCCAACACTAAGAGAGGACAAGGCTTTTTAGCACAGGAAGATCTGTGCTGTTATCTTAATTATTACCAATGTCTTGTTAGAAAGCCCTACAAACCAAATATTCTGTATTATTTGAATTTGATTTGAATTTTCACAATATGCTTCTCTGTATTCTCAGCTAAAGGCATCTAGAAAGGCTTAGACGGCAGTGTTGCTCTGAAATGTTGGACGTTCTTTTGTCAGTTTCTAGGAAAACCCTGAGCCAGAAAGTGTATTAAAACACATTTGCTATTCTGACACATTATAGGCCCTGCAATACCAAGGGATCAAAGAAGTCTTGGAGACTACAGATCAGAGATACAAACAACTGCCTTCTGTTTGTGCTTTGAGAAAACTAAGTACACCTAAAAACAATGTACAGTGTTCTTTATCTTCTGCCTGAATCTGTGCTTCAGATTAGGATATATTAGAGGGAGAGAGCGAAATATTTCAAGCTCTCATTTAGCAATTGATCTCAATAATCCAAAAAAGAAAAAATCTGGAAAAATATAACGGGAGAAGTAAAACTACACTGATAGAGGGCCTAACATAGTTCTTTGTTCTGAACTACCCTCAGGAGGAGCTTTCTTTCTGCAACAATTTAATGAGCCAATGAGAATTGGCTCCTAATTTAGCTGAAGTAGGAGCTGGGAATTAATACTGGCCTCTGGTTTCTTTCTCTTTCACATACAGCAGGGGATACATGTGGAAATAGCCCTGACATTTTCAGTGAAAGCTGGGTTCTGGTATCACTAAATGTTCTGTGAGGTCAGGGATTCTGGAGAGAGTCAGGAACAGCAAATCAGCAGACCTGGATGCCAAGTAAAAATTCAGCTCTTGAACCATACCTGTTTTGTGACACGTCTGATCAAGCAGTAGTAGATGAGCCTAAAACATACTCTAGGGACTGCTGACATGCTGAAACAAACAGTCACGTTTCACACTCCCACAATTCTTTTTTTCCCTACATCCTGAAAGTGCTAAATTAGCTTTTGAAGTATTTTCAGGATTCAACAGCTGAAATATTTTCTCAGAACTGTAATTTTTTTCAGTACTGAGAAAAAAAGGTTTTGTCTCCTGAAGGTTTAATTTCTTTGCCAGATAAAAGGAAATGTTTTCATCCCAAAAAGACTAAGATTGATTCTGGGGGAACACTAAGTGGTATGCTTTGTTTTGTTTTGCTTTCAGATGCACACGGCAAAACTGGTGAAGGGACAGATGATGAAAGGGTGTCAGAATGCACACATGAAATTGCACGTGGTACACTTTGAAACTTACTGAGAGATTAGACTGAGATTGGACACTCCATGAAAACAACAGTTCAAAGACATTCTCTTTACAATGTTTTGATGTATATCCCTGCAAGTGTAGCGGTGCCCCCTTTGGATGGCGAAAGGAGCTGTACCAGGAATCTCAGGAGAAGCAAGCTGGAACTGCAGGAGCTCCCGGCAGTGAAAAGCTGCAGCGTAGCACAAACTCGGAGCGATGCTGGAGGTACGGCGGGGCTCAGGCGGTAGCAGCTCGGCTCCCGAACGCAGTAAAAGACTCTCCAGGCTCTTCTCGCCGGCTCTGGCTGGTCCTTCGGATCCAGAGGGTGTGTGGAGGGTGGGAGCAGCCCCCGGGCACGGAGCGAGGGCGGCGCCGGGTCCTGGCGGGGCACGCACCGGGTCTGGGCTGCGCGACAGCGGAGCGGGCAAAGGAGCGCAGCCGGCAAGCTCGGACACAGTGCAGAGGAAAAAAAACCAAAAAAAAAAAAAAAAAAACCAAAAACAAACAAAAAAAAAAAAAAAAAGAAAGAAAGAAAGAAACAAAAAGCTAAAAAAAAAAACTAAAAAAAAAAAAAAAACAACAAAAAAAAAACAACAAAAAAAAAACACAAAAAAGGCTAACGAAAAAAAAACACCCACAAAAAAAAAAAAAAAAAAAAAGGGAGGAAAAAAAAAGCCACCAAAAAAAAAAAAAAAAAAGAAACACACAAAAAAAAAACTAAAAAAAATACCACAAAAAAACCCCCCACACACACTAAAAGAAGCAGGCAAATCCCACGGAAGCAGCAGGACCCCCGGCCAGAGGCACCAGCCGTACGTGTGCGCTCTGAGCGGCAGAGCCAGAGCCAGAGCCTGCCCTGCCTCTCGCCCCGCCCCAGCTCCCCTCCACGGCCACAGCCCCAGAGCCAGGGAGGATGGGCTGTGGGGCAGGGACAGCCACCGCCCCTGGGCACAAAACAAAACAGATCAAAGACCCCAAAAATGGGATAGGATAATAAACCATCCCCGAGACCAATGGGGAAAAAAGGCGCTGGAAGCTAAGTGCAATTCGGCCATTTTCTTCTGTCATCTGCTTGCTGTTCATATTTTGTTTCAGAAACGATCACAGGTGATAAGTATCCTGCGAAAAGTGATCGTGCTTCCTTCCTGCTGTAACTATGATTTCAAGGGAATTCATGACCAGTATGACAAGCAGCCTATCCTATTTTGTGTTTAAGAATGCACACACAGAGTCAGATTACAATTACATCATTAGCAAACATTTTCATTATTTCTAAAGCTTTTGAAGCGGATTGGTTTTGCAAAGCTTCTCTTTTCTTCCTGCACCTTGTTGCTTGGCCATCGTTTGTGCTAAATCTGCCTTTTACTTTATTTTACTGCAGAAGGTCATTTATCAGGTAATCACTTGTCTGTTGAAAAGCCTAATTAGTCCATGTTTGTCAGAAAGAGGAAATAGTTCTACATTTGAATACTGAATGGGTTGCAAACTACTTTCCAGATGAGGGATATGAAAAATTTCAGAAGCTTTACTTATTGCCAGTTAAATGAAAATAGCTAAATGAACCTACACATTCAGGGTTAAAAACAGGCAAAGGCTTTGATGCAAAAAGGATGCAAAAGCATACAGTTTACAGCTCTTACAACTTTAATTCTAAAACAAATACATTTCATAATTTATTACTGCTGCAGTACTTTCCTCATAGACTACTAATGCCCTCTACTGGTGCTTCACTCACATACTCTGAATTTTTGGCTTTATAAAAGCTGCTCAGGTCTCATTTTCTGCTCCTTTCCAGAGAAGGGAAAATAATTTAGCCGTGAGTGAGGTTTTCTATGGTTCACACCCACCAAACACATATCTGCAGGAAAGGAGCTTTTGTCTGGGGTTTTATCTCCAAGATACATTTGCCAAGTGCTGTTTGCTTTTCCAAATTCACAGCTGCCTTGGGAATTACTGGCTACAAAGAACTCATGCACTGATAACCTTTTTTAAAACCCTTTTTAAAACCTTTTTGTAAACCCTTGTCAATATTTGAAAGGAAAAGCATTTGGATTTTCATGAAAAATGACATGGAAACAAGTAGCAGGATGGTTAAAAATAAAGAGTTGTTTATAGCTAATGGTTTCATGAGGATTTTTATGACATCTGGTCTTAAACTGCCTTAGCCCAAGTGGCCGTCACTATCAGTTTGTGTGATATTTGCCTTGATTTGTTCACATATTCTGAAAAATTATGCTGTATATCATACAATTCTCTTGGTACTGCATCTAATCTTTTGCTTGAGAGATAGCTCAATGAAAAACAAATTTGAAAATGCTTGCTCTCCCAACTTGCAAAGGAAATTAAGCATGTACAATCACTTAGCTTTTGGTCCTCAGACCCATACACCCCAGAGGCCTTTGAAGCCCCTGATCAATTTTCAATTTGACACAAGGAACAGGGGCTCAAGGACCTCAATCTGTCCAAAGACTAAGTAGCAGAGAGTGGGCTCCCAAAGGAAAACAGCAGTCTCCCACCAATTCACACATTTAGATGGAAAATCAGCCGAAGGCTGGTTGGCCAGGCAACATCCCAATGCCACAGAGTAACTGTGCCTTGTAACAGGAACATGGGAATACTATTGGCCAGAGAGAAAAGCAGGACACAAATCGCAGAAAAATTGGAAGCCATACTCCTCTGGTGCTATGTCCCATAAAACAATGTGCTTTAGGATTACTGCCAGTTGCCTGGTACAAGCTACCATTTGACCATCTGGACATGAACCTTCCTTACCTGCATTTGTGTATGGATGAAACTGCCTCCTCCGCATGATCATCCCTTCTTCTCTCCCAGGAAGAGCCATTCTCTCTGATCTGGCAGCTGAGCTGCCCATGTGAGTGCTTTCCCAGCTTTCTCATGTGGAATGGTCAAAGATAGGTCAAGTACTTTAAAATAGTTGTTCATTGCTGATTTTGCTGTGTTTGTTCAGATTGAACTCAGTCCAACATTAATAATTACCTGTATGTTCCAGGTGGACATGTTCTGAAACACCAAAGTCAGTCATCTTTATCACCACCTGGGGCCTGTTTACAAATCACAAACGGGACAGGACTGCCAGGAACGTGCCTTGAGCTGGTTTTTTTCCAGCACCAGTCTCATTACATGGTTATGACAATGGGAAGATGCCATCAGCTCACATCCCAGGCAGCAGACCAAGAACTTAATGTTACAACTCACTTTGTAAGTTTTTTGCCCAATCACACAAAGAAAAAGCACATTTACAGTAGTTCCATCCAACCACTGTAAGCACACGTACCTTGGGTTAAAGCAATGCTTGCTTATTTCAAATACAATATCTGCTTGTAAGCCTTAAAACACAATGCCCAGAGCTCCATTATTAAGCTTAGAACTTCCTAATGTCTCACTAGATAAACTTTTCTGCAGCTCGGGGAGTTATTCTAGACAAGCATTAATACACAGATCATTATTCTACTTATCCTTACTTTTGTACTTTTTACCTAATTTTTCTGCTGACCAATCTTGTGGCTACTGCTTAGCTCTAATCACAGTTCTGCTGTCTCTGAGGCCTGCCTTTTGCAGCTTTCCCAAAACCCTCAGATTTTATGGATTCCCACAGTTTTGTCTACTGATGAGAGCAGAATGGGAGCTGGATGCAGGCTGAGGGAAACACCAAAGGAGGCCAAACACACCAGAGTCCTGCTGGATGCTGACACTGAAATGGGAAATGAGGCACTGCAGATCTGTGCAGCACCAGCCGTGGAGAACAATTAGAGGCAGGAGCAGCCACTGGAATGTTTCACTGTGAGCAATGTTTCACTCTGAGCTGTGGGCTACTGAGCTGTAGCATCCAGGCTGGGGACACCCAAATGCCATCAAATATCCAGAGAACTTTTTGAGCCATAGGTCTGCAATAACCAAGCTGAATAGCAATCTCCATAATCCACTGCAGTGCAGAGACACACCCAGTGGTGGAATCCTACTGGCATTAGGATGTTAGGATATGGACCTAACAATTTGACCTACAAATTATTAGGTCCACATCCTGAAAAGGACATTAAGATATACAGCACTATACAGCAGCATATTAGAACTTTAGACAAAGTTCAGTCCAAATATCAGCCCAAAAATTTGGCCAATAACAGAAATAAGAAACTAATCTGAATAAGACAATGGAAACAATTAGTATCAATCAGATCTGCTTCCATCCAGGTACCATTTACAGTAGAATAGTTATAGAGGTGGGGAGGAGCTGGAACTGGACAAAGACCCATTGAGCTACACAGCTGCATTTTCTGTGAAGATATTATTATGTGTCTCTTTAAATGGGCCACTCCATTAGAAGCAAATGTCTCTTTTAGGAAGTAAGAATATTTTCCAGTAATATGACAGAGATCAGAGACACAAATAACAGAAGTGAATATTACGAATTACAGGGAATGGATATGTGTAAATACATCTGTATCTTTTTAAGATTTTTTTTTTCTGCACACTGCAGATAACCTGGCAGAGGAGGCATTTATCTACAGTGCTCAAAATGTCATTTTAGGAACGCATTTCTTTAGAAAATTCTTTTTCTATGTAGAAGCCTAATTACTCAGTGGTTATTAGACAAGGAAAATTAAGTTCTGTTTAAATTTAGAACTGGAATCCAAGCCAAATTCCAGGGGAGGAAAAGAAACATGTTCCAGATGAAGACTTGCAATCTAACTGCATGCTTAGGTAATACAAATGTCCCAGAAGAGGAGAGAAAAGCACAATGTTGTGATTAAAGCCACCCAAATGAGAACTAAGAAATCTGAACCTGTCTTCAGTCAAGACAGATTTGTCACAGTTGTGGAAAGACATTACATAACTGCATGAGAAAATGTGTTCTTAAACTAACATACAGGTGTGACAACAAATAATACAAGGCAATATTTTTCACAAAAGCCAGGCATTCAGAATGACATATCATACAAATGAAGTTTCTAGCAATATAACTACCACTAATATTAGCATAACCTGATCGTTCTGGACATCAGAGCCAAGCAGCGTGGTTATGTACCAGTTGGTAAAAAAAAACCACTTATGGATAATCCTTTCAAAAACTGTAAACTATTTTTAAGCCAGAACTCTTTTAGAAAAGTGATCAACTTTTTCAAAGTTAATAAAGTGATCAGTGATGCAGATGAATGCTTAATGGGAATTTTTGATGGATAAACATGCAGGTGCTTATTTCCCATAGATTTCAACAAATCTGCTTTTCTGTGCTTTGATTGCCTGAGTTTCAGCGGTGTTGATCAGATTCCAGGCTCCATAAACCTGTTAATAGTTTTTGAAAACAGGACAGTCAAGTACTTATAATACTTCTGTTTTGCTACTTGGATAGGTTGTCTGATCTGTCATCTATCATATAGTTCACCCTCACTGATGCTATGTTAGTTAGCACTGTATATTACTTTTTTATATACTCTTCCTTATCCTTTTATTAATAATTTCTTCCTTTTCTTCCTACCCTCACCAGTTGCTCCTGGTTGCAGAAAAATATGCTCTGGTAGGGATTATTCTAATTTTGATTGTTTGCTACTTCTTTTAACTCTGTCAAATTCTGTCAGTTTTCTATAGAATCAGAGTGAAATTCTCTGGAAGATAATCTGGATGTAACATACAATTCTTTAACCTGAAAGACCAAAGTCTTAGTTAGCTAAAGTTAGTTAGTCAAAGACTAACGTGACACTCTTATCTTCATAGGAGACCATGCCATATCATGCCAGTTTCCCTGTTTAGCCCCCCACATTCATGGATGAAAGAATTTCAGACAGGATATCAGGATGCAAAATAATTCAAGGCTTTTGATACCTGTGCTACTCAAGGGCACAGATATCAAGAGGGAGGGGAAGAAAGGTGAGGAGAAGGTGTGGACTCGGTTTCTAAATACCAGGTTGGAACTGCCTCCTTTTGCACAAGAATAAATTTCTCTGCAAATTCTTACTGTATGCTTTGACCACTGAAGTTGCATTTCTGGCTGCCTTTGCACAAACTTCAGAGAATATTGAGAGTCTCAGACAAGCAAGGAGAATTACAGAATCAGCCCAAGCCCCTGTCCAAAGCAGTTCCTCTCAAGGACCACGTTGTTCACGGCTTCCTTCATGAAACTTTGAAGGATGGAGCATGCAAAACTTCACTGGGCAGTCTGCTTCATCTCTGGTATGGTACTTTGTGTTTGTTCTTGTTGAAATTCCTACTGGCTCATTCCTGCAGTGTGCAGGGCTCATTTTAAATGGTCACTCTGCTTTTTGAGAATTTAGATAGCATCCTAGAAGTTGTTATGATCCACAAACTTGACATGGGCAATGGCATTGGTAAAGCCGTGTACTGGGAGAGGACCCAGGACAGATCTCTCAGGATTTCCACTCACAGCCAGTCTCAAGGTACAGTAGGACCCCATAAGTGCTGCCTCAAGGCCAAAAGTCAATCAGTTTCCCACCTCTCAAGTAGTTTTATCATCTAATTCACAACATGTAGATGTGGCACTTGGGGCTTAGTGGTGGACTTGGCACTGTTTAATGGTTGGACTTGGTGATCGTAAAGGTCTTTTGCAACCTAAATGACTCTGATTCTATGATTTAAAAGATGCTGTGGGCAGCAGAATATCAAGACAGACTCCACAGAGCTCATAGCTGTGAAATTAGTTGTAATAACCTAACATTAGGAAGTACAAATCACCTTCTTCCATACATGTTTGCCTTGAAGAGTTTTACCTAACAGCATGGGTAAGGGGAGAAAAACACAGCCAAAAAATCAGTTTAACTAGATTGCAATATTTGTTTCCCTAAAGTCACTCAATAATAAATTTTTTTTTTTTTGTTAAATTCAAAATACAGACTTTCTATCTAGAAAAAAAAAAAAAAAAAAAAAAAAGAACAGGTTTTAAATTTTCTGCATTTATTGAGCAGAAAATTCTGGCAGAATCGCATGTCATAAGAAAATTTTTGGCACATATCAGTGCGTCTTTGCCATTGACAAAATTAATTTGTACTATTTTCAGTAAAGGCACATACTGTCATACATGAAGTAAACCCAATATTGAGGATCTTTTTCCAACTTTTTACAAGAGCACCCGTAACCTAGACTGGCATATAACAAACCATGCACATATATCAGCATCCAAACCAGCTGGAGCAAAGCAGACTGGGTGTCAAGGAGCAGGAAGTGCTGATGATGGAATACATTGCTTGAAAAGTCTGTGGTAATATTTCTTGACATAAATACCATTAGTCTTTAACATTTTCCTTACAATATTCACATATTTTTACTAATAATCCACAGAAATGGGCTCTTCTGTGAAGCAGAGAAGTATTTTTAATTCTTTATTGCACAGAAAATACAGTATTTTAAATGTACGTCAGTAAGACAGTCAGGAAGGTTTAAACAGGTGAGTTTTCAACACGAGGAGGTGCTGTTGACACTCAAATCTTTGGCACAGATCCAGTCATGCATCAAGACACAGACTGATGCATTTGCCAGAAATCTGTGAGATGAGCATTATTCCCCACATTCCAGGATGAAATCATGCCTCTGTGCAAGGGGGCTTGTGCTATGTTACAAAATCCATAACCTTGAAGAATAGGCAAAGGTCCATACTACATTGTGCACAAATGTGTTTTTGTAAGATATTTATTATGAGAATTCACCTTTAAGTTTCCAGTATTTATGAATGGCAGTCAAAAAGTCTGTGGGCAGCATTGCATGGACTGGTATTAATAGCCTAACAAGCATTGAAAGAGCAAGAAGCCTAAGAATTAAAGAGATTAAGCATTGATTCAGGTTTGGTGGTTTTTTTTTTTTTTTTTGGTAGGGAATATCCTATCACAGATTTACATTAATTTGATTCACTTACAGAGTATCTGAAAAATCAATTCATTTCAGTATAAACACAGAGCATTCAGGCCACCAAGATTTTGTAAGTACATTGAATCAAAACATTTGTTCTTATAATCAGGCAGGTCTTCTAAGCAGGTTGGTGATACTGTCACATAATGGTTATATAGAGCAGTAAATAGAGCAAGTTTTCAGATGTCCATGACTGCCAAATCCATTCTATTATTTAGAACAATTCTGAGAAAAACACATTTTGAATATGTACTGTAAGGGGTAAGTAAAGCCTCATTTTTACAGAGGAAATTTTCTGTTTTAACAAAACAGAAAAAAAAAATACAATTTCTATAGGAAATGTTGACATTATACTTTCCTCAGACTCCTGTTCCTCTCCAAAAATGGTGCATCATATTCAGAATATTCTTCCAGTGCTGGTTCCCATCTCCTATCATGAAAAGTGAAAGCAGTTAAGCTAAAGGAGCTTCTTAGTCACTGCTCTCCTTGGGAGATGCATGACTTCTTGAAGTAAATGGCCTCTATAATAAAAGAATTCATTAGCTTTTCAGTACTTGGTTTGTCCGTGTTTGGGTTTTTAAATTAAATGTTTGCTGTTTTTTGAGAAACACATTTTAAAAGTAGCATTTATATAATTTAGTCACATTTTTAACGAGAAAAATGCAGTTGACATTGTAAAGTTGCTATTTGCTCTAGTCTTTTTATCATACTGCTGTGAAAAGTGTTTGAACAAGGGAATCTTTATGTTGCTTTAATCTGTCAGCTTCAGGACTTAAGCCCACTTAAGCCTTTCCACCCAAGGACACAGAAATAATTTTTATTTTAAAATGGCAAGCAGGGTAGTGGAGTCTCTCTTCCACTTGTACATCAGTGTTGTGTCCTTACCTTGCTCTGTCTGGTGGAACATGAGCACATAAAGTCCAGAAAACCTTGACTGGACACACTAGGATTCACAGTGGGATCCCACCTGCGGAGTTTGAGCTCTTCCTTTCTCATGGTAAATTCCGCAATGGAATTCCCAGCTGAAGGCAGTCTGTTCTGCACACCGGTCTCAGGATCTTTTGGTCGCTCCGACCCCGAGAGATGTTAAAGTCTCTTTTCCCAGCCCAAGCACTTGAAGAAGGAGTTGGAGCTCTTCAGTTCTTGGTCTCAAGGTTGTTTATTGCATCTTATCTATAAAAAATTTTCTCCTGCCCTGCCAAGGTCCATCCAGCAGGACAGTTCCAGGCACTCTGCCTGCTCCCAGGGCAGTGTTATGTCTTTATACTAAAAACTACGTATACAATGTTTACAATTACTTTCCAATGCCTATCACCTATGTTAGACAGTGAGCTTCTACTCTAAACCAATCTAAAAGTGCCAACATCACAGCAGAAGATGGAGGCCAAGAAGGAGGAGAAAAGCTGGACACGCCCAGATTCCTCCATCTTGCCTCCTGAACCCCCATACCAAAAACCCCAAAATCTACTTTTCCACCCCGTGATAACTTCACTATTATTCTACCTAAACTGTTGTGGCTTGCTGATCTTCATATAAGGTTGGTAATTTGCTCCAGGGTCGTAATCAAAACCACAGGTGCTTTGGGCTCTGTGCCAGGGCTTCTGAGCCCCCTGGCAGGGGTGTTGGCCGTCCTGGACAGCCAGAGGGATGTCCTGGGTTCCCACACACCAGAAATTACATTAAAGGGGGAAACACTGCTTCAGATCAGCACCTATGGCATTTATATATCAAATAATTTCAGACAGCCAATTCACTGGAACACAAATCTATCTTCAAAACACCTCACTAAGGTCAAGACTCTCTATTGTCATTCAGCCAAGGACAGCTGTGTTCTGTGACACACTTGGTGTCACCCACTAGGTCCTGAGCAGAAAATTTTCTAATAGAGGGGGAAATGGATGAAAAGAGAAAGTGTTTGCCCTTGTTCTGACTCCAGCAGACCTTGTTCCCTTTCCACAGCTGAGGACCAGCTGGGTTTTCTGCCCACTGTGTATCTTGTCTCATGCAGCTCAGTTGTTTATGATAGATTAAGGCTCCTGGAACCATCAAGAATGTTCTTCTTAGCAAAACTTGACCTTTCAAATCAAGAGTATAAAGAGGGACTTTTGGATGACACATTAACTAATGTTATGGCTGAATCATTCATGGGCTTTTTTAGTAGTTTCTGGGCCTATGCCTAACACTGCAGTAATGTATTTGGCACTGCTAGAAAATATGTTTTTATCTCTTGTATGTTTTTATCCTTAAGGAAAATACTAGAACTTTCTACCTTTTTGTAGGAAGTTCTGACAACTCTAGTATTTGGAGGACTAACACTAAAAGAATTGAGTGATTTTTGCCGAATGTCTTTATAAAGAGATCATAATTCATTTTAAACAGGGATCTCAACATTACATTTAAATGTAGTTCTTCCAGTTTCATTTAAAAGTGATGTTTTCTGGGGAGAAAGCTCTCTTATCTTTTTCTGAGATAGAATGCTCACAGCTGAACTTTTTAGCTGCAGTGCTTCTATCATTCACTATGTTATCATGCATGTTAGGATGCTTGTTTCTTAACTCTTGGCATCTGAAATCACAAGGACTTGGGAATCTTATTTTAGTTTTGTAAAGTGTCATTTTCACTTGCTATCACTCTTCCAGAAATTTGGAAATAGGAAATCAAAGTACTTAAATTTAAAAAGAAAGAAAATAAAAGAAAAAAGAAAATAAAAAAGAAAAAAGAAAAGAAAAGAAAAGAAAAGAAAAGAAAAGAAAAGAAAAGAAAAGAAAAGAAAAGAAAAGAAAAGAAAAGAAAAGAAAAGAAAAGAAAAGAAAAGAAAAGAAAAGAAAAGAAAAGAAAAGAAAAGAAAAGAAAAATGAGAACTTGAATTATTATTTTTTAAAATCTCACATTAAAACCAGTTTCATTACAGAGCTCAAAAGGCATGGGGCTTGCCAGGTAAAACTCTTATGCCTTCATTTATTCTATGACACAGAATTTTCTGAATTTGCAAGAGAACACTTACAGTATTGACCTTGCAGAAGTCCTGAACAAGACACCTAACAGTCCGTGTAAGTAGGCATTTTTTTGTTGTGTTAGGATGAAAAATTCCAGCCCACTGGCATTGCAGTCTTGCCCTGGACACCTTCAAGCTAAGGTTCCCACATCCTACATTCACAAAGAAACATCTGGAAAGGGGTGGACACAGTATAAAATCTAACAGAAGTTTAAAATATTTGCCATTCTGAAATTGTTAATCCCATTAGATTCTACAAGGAAAACTCACATCTAGGAAAAACTCTGTTACAAAGACTCAAATCTCAGACTAGCAAAACTAAACACTGCAACAATGTAAATAATAGCAATTTAATGATAAAAGGATCACGCTGACATGAAACCATCAGTTGTGGGAAAGAAGGAGCAATATCTGGGACAAGGTCTAATACTGACAAAAACAAAAATGTCATAGGATTAGATACTTGCTTTGCCTGACTTCAGACTTCCAGAAACAGACCAATGGAGCAGGTGCTCACTGCTAAAGCTGGACCATCACATTTTAAAAACAATATCCTACTTTTTACCATAAGTATGTAGGCAAAAAAAATATAAATATACTCTAAATTTGGTAAAATCTTTCAAGAGCATTAGAAGTCTCATTCTTCTTAGATGTGTATTAGATTAATTAACTTAAATAAAGTTATGATGAAGCTGAGGTACTTGCAGACAAAAGAAAGAGGTTTGGAAAAGAAAAACCTTTTTAGTTTGATGTAGCCTTTCAATCACAATGTTTCTCACACAGGCTAGGGAGACAGTCAGAAACATGAATAAGATACAGAGGCCTAATTTATTTTTTTTCCCTACAGAGTTAAACAACAATGTCTATTTCTTCATTGAAGATGGAAAGTGGAATTTTGAGAAGAAAACATGTTTTCAAGATCTAATGAGGTTTTGAGGAATAGAAGCATCCAAAGCCAATTACTTTTCTTTTAACGACAGTCAGTTAAAAGGAGCTGAAAAGGCCAGCACAGGTGGGGCCAGTGAAAGGAGGAAACTGGGGACATACATCTCCATAGTCAGCTTCCTGGAACAGCTCACCTAGTTATTTCAGATCAAAAAGTTGAGAAACAAAACAGGGTGTTTGAGCTCCCAAAAGCTTACTTTGATTACACAACAGAAACCTTTCAATTAGCTGTTAGAATGGTCCATCAGGAGAATTTGGCAGCTCTGAATCAATAAGCTGACCCTAGGATTTTTTTAATTTCCCTTCAGACTATAAGGAAAGGAAAATAATAGCATCCAAGGGGAGAAAAAGTACAGCAACATAAACCATCTGCACAGTATAAACAGAACCATGGTGACGCAGATTTTTCAATACTTTCTCTTGCTGTTCTTCTTTGACCCTTTCTCTACCTTATTGTACTGCATTTAAACAAACAAAAGCATTCCCGTGGTAAATCAAAGTCAAAAGTAGGTTATTTTGTGTTTCTGTCCATAGCAGTGAGTTGGAACTAGATGATCTCTAAGATCTCTTCTCATGCTGTCTGTGATTCTATAATTTTTCAGCTGTTTTCCTGTATCTTCTCACTGTGGTGATCTTCTAATTATAAATTCTTCTCTGTATGAATGTTCCAACTTTTTTTCTTTTTTCTTTTTCTTCTTTAAACCAGAATGAGACTTGACTGAAATATAGCTTAGCAGTTGCCTAGGTCTATGGATCTTAGAGATTGTACCATTATCACTCCACAGTTTTTCCTTTTCTGTCAGCACAGATTTCCAAACAAGCTGGGGGCTTTCCTGTGCGTCCCACAGCTTTAAAATGTAACATTTATTCAACATTATGAAATTAAACAAAAAATGCATCCAAAAGAGAAAATGTAGTTTTTTTCGCTTTCCTTCCATCACTTCAGTTTCTCTTGACTATTAGTAAATTAATCACAATCTGTGAAAGGCTCCTGTGTTTTCCTTCTAGTCCGTCCAAGGCTAACAACTCATAACAGGGACAGCTAGGAAAGTGTTCAAGGCCAAGTTGCAGAGGGTTTGGACCAACCTGGTCTAGTGGCAGGCACCTCCCCATGGCAGGGTGTGGGAATGAGATGATCTTTAAGGTCCCTTCCAATCCAAGCCATTCCATGATTCTATGAAAAAATATTAACAGTATCTTCCATATGCAAAATGCCAACAGTGTATGCTTGTTTATAATTCTGGGGTTTTTGCAGAAGGTAAAAAGAAAGGAAAAAAGAAAGGGAGAGAAGCACACATACAAAAGCTTTTCCTTTAAGAGGGCATATGTGATGGGAACAAAAAAATGCAGCTGCATCCAGCAGAAATCTAAAAATATTTGCAGGTGCAGTAGTAAAATAATTTGAAAAGAAAAATAAATATATGTATGTACTGCTACATGAATTATATTCTTTAACCTAGCAGGAAATCTGCTCAACATGAACAAATTTTGGCAACTACAAGCTACGTGAGATGAATATTACTTATTTACCCATTGAATCAGAAGTATTTGCTCTCTGTGGCAGAGTCTCACACAGGCAGAGGCAGAGATGTGCCAGACAAAGGCAGTTTGGGCTCAGATCTCATCTCACCTGGACTGTCAGCAGCCTCGGGGCTGCTGTAACCACACCAGGTGTTGTGGTCCTCAGAATCCCTACAATGAGCAGGGACTGCAGAAGGGCCCTGAGCCACATCTGAAGGGACAAGCCCATGTGACAGATTGGCCTCAGTGGGCATGTCCTCCTTGAACAGACTGTTCAGGGTGCTGCTTTTGCCAACTCCACAAAAGTCTTCAGCCACCACCATGGGCTTCAAGCCACCACCACGGGCAGCCAGAGGAGCAGCCTCACTAGGTCACAGAACCATGGAATAGGCTGAGTTGGAAGGGACCTGTAAGGATCATCAAAGTCCATTTCCTGGCCCTGCTCAGGAGACCCCAACAATCCCACCCTGTGCCTGAGAGCACTGACAAACACTTCTCGAGCTCTGGCAGCCTGAGGGACCATTCCCTGGGGAGCCTGATCCAGTGCCTGGCCATCCTCTAGTGGAAGAACCCTTTCCTAAAATCAAACCTTCCCTGATACTAGTTCAGGCCATTGCCTTAGATTCTGTCACTGATTATCACAGAGCAGAGTCTGCCCATCTACTTCCCCTCATGAGCAAGGGGAAGTTGTAAATGCAGTGAGGTCTCCCTCAGTCTTCTTTTCTCCATCCTGAAAAGACCAAGTGACCTCAGCCACTCCTCTTAGAGCCTCCCCTTAAGGTCCTTCACCAACTTCATGGCTGTCTTTTGGATGCTCTCTAATAGTTTTATATCTTATTTATATTGTGGTGCCCAAAATCGGGCAGGATGATAATCAATGTTATGGAAGATATTTTCACATATGTGTCAAATGCTCAGGCAGCTGCTTCTCCTTTAGCAATATGTAGCAATATACTTCCTTAATGGACTGATAATAAAAACAATTCCTAAGGGTAAATTATATTTTGGAACATTTGGAAGCAGGTAAGATCTGCACTAAAAAAAAATGAAACATCCCATTATTCACCTTAAAGGAGAGAAAAACATACAAAAGTATAAGTGGATTAGGCATTGGCTTATTATGCCTTGCGGAGAGAAGAACTAGAAAATTTTGAAGTCTGGATGTTCTAATGTCACGATAACCAAGAGCATTTTCATCCTAGAACATATTTCATTACAAAACAATGGTTGAAATGCCAGCTGAATATGGATAGTTTTCAGCCACAATTTCATATTAAGTTGATAAAACAGTTTCTTTATTTGTTCTCCTACAGTGTGTATATATACATATACACGCACCCACGTACTGCGTTTTGACAGCATCTGAGAAACCAGCTGGATTACCATACTAGGTTGGATTAGCAGCATGCATTAAAACTAGAATAAAATTTAGAATGTTAAACCCCTATTTAGAGCATTATCCTTTTCATAAATTCATAAACAATAAATAGATTTAAAAGTCAATGGACGCTTGCTCACAAGTCAGGTTCAAACCCTATCAAACAGGATCTAAATAGACAAAAACAATTCAAATGGTTCAAAAAAAATCCAGGAGTTCCCCAAGACCTGTTGTGCTCTTTTTCTTCATATTTCCACATAGATGGAGAAATGCTGCACTGTATCTGGAAGGTGAATGGGGCATCACACACAGCCCCATGTTTCCAAACACATGGACTACAAAAAGAGGAAACAAATTGTCAGAAGTATCAACTAAGCATATCCAGTCTCAAATTAAAAAGGGGATGTGACAGTGACATAGGTGGCAATAGCAATCAGTTGGAGGGAGGCAGTAACACATTGAGGAGAAAAGGTGCTGAGGTCTGAAAAGAGAGAGACTGAAACATTATGTTTGTGATATGAAACAAGTTATTTCTCCTCTGTGGTTAGCTGAAGTTTTACTTCCTCTTTCCATTATAAAAGAATACATGAACATTTTGAGTTACCCGCAAAGCTCAGACTCAAAAAAAAAAAAAAAAGAAAAAGCCTGAAGAGCTTGTGAGATTTTTTCCCAGATCCATAGATCAGCTCATCCCAAAAGAAAATTACAGAAATTCTCCGATACTGGATATTGGGGATACAGTCCAAACTCAAGATACCAGAGCAATGTCTCACTCTTAACATTCTAGATTTGTACCAGAACTCAAATATTGACCCTAACTGAAGAGAAAGAGAAACAATTTTAAGTAATTTAGTAATTTTTTTGAAAGTACACTGAACAGAAACAAGAACAACTAGAAACTGTCACTTTCCTTTCCTTGAGAAAGGTGGAGAAAAGAAAAATTTCACACAGGAAGGTCAGTAGTGCCTCCAGAAAATGTTGTGCTACAGGTGGTATAAATGTAAATGAACACTTGGTAGTCTGGAACAGGAACTCAGTGTTTGAGGTTTTCTTTCTTTTCTTTCTTTGTTACCTTTTTTTTTTTTTTTAATTAATCTGTAGAGATTTATTTAGCATACTGAGACTGCTGTCTTTAGCTACAGGCTTAAGGGTGTCAGGAAGGACACTCCACAGCAAATATCTTAAGGTGGTTCAATATCTGTGATGGTTTCAGCAAGTTTAAAAGACTCCCTGTCAATTCCCACAGTGTTTCTCTTTCTGTCACCTCCCATGCTGTATGTGCCTTGTTCTCTTCATCAGTCCCTAAGTCTCCAACAGAGACACACATTCCTAACTCCATAACTGTGTTTTTATCCCTGTTGGTGTCCATCCTGAAAGTGGTTCAAACTGTGATTCTCTGCTCAGAAAGGAAACTGCACCCTCCTTCTCTTCCCTCGGATGGTCCTCATTTCTTCAAGTGTGTTCTTAGCTTATACTCCAAATGAAAGGGGAGCCATTGGTGTGATGAAAATCAGTGAGACTGATCACTCTTTGTCACTGTCTTTCTGAATCCTCATTTTTATAGTGAGTAATTTTTGAATTTTTGAAATGTCTCAGTCGACATTTCAATTTTCTACAGAGACATTCAAGCAATCTTGTCACCTTAATTTTTTCTGAAAATCCCCTTGCCCAGTATTTCTCTCCTGGGGAGCTGAGAAGCCTCAGAGGAAAAAGAAAACAATATTATCTCATTTGATTCTCCTGTGTTTTGCTGCTTTGGAAGGTGGTTTGGACATTGATTACCAACAGGTGAGGTGCTTGTTTCATTGGTTTCATGTGAATTGTTTTGACTTAATGACCAATCATGGTCAGATTGTGTCACGACTCTGGAAGGAGTCACAAGATTTCATTATCATTCTTTGTAGCCTTCTATCTGTATCCTTTCTGTATTCTTTAGTATAGTTTGAGCATAGCATTCTTTAATATTATACAGATCATAATAAATTAGCCTTCTAAGAACATGGAGTCAGATTCATCATTCCTCCCAACGATGGGGGACTCAGAAAATACCACACTATCTCAAAACATTCAGGTCTCAAAGCTGTAGCCCTCTTCCATTGCTAGGAAGTTGAATCAGTTCTGAAAGAGTGCCTATGCAGCTATGTTACTTCTACACAAACTTTTTTTAGAGCTTTACCTTCCCGATATAAATTTCTGATTTGCAGGGAAAGGCAATTATCCACTGCACACTACGGTTCTGTGACTGTTTCCCAGATATCTCTAAATGGAGCCCTTCAATCAACTGCAGTTTGATTTTCCACTTGCTGAGAGTGTAAACTGCTCTCATCAGGTAATTTCTAAATGCATAATCAAGGTAGCATGCACTCATGTCATGATATATCACTATAAATGTCTTCATTTACATTTAAATTTGTTTAGCATAATCAAAATATAAAAGGCCATGCATGGATTTTAGACAACTTTAAATGCTTCAATTTTGTAATACTTGCTTAATTTTTACAATTTCCACACATCTGTCCACTCCCTTTTAAGGACCAATCCCATAAAGGTATCATGCATTAGAATGCTGAGGTTGCTTGCATGTCGTGCGAGCAAAAGCCTTATGATAAATGAGATTAAATAATGATTTACTTCATCAGCTCTTCCACACCTCTCTAGATTGCTTGCTGAAACTTTAGATCCTCTAGCATGACTTTTTTTCCATAAAATTCCCTCAGCACACACTGAAATCATGTCTACTAGCCATTCTTGGAATTGGCAATTCATAAAGGTTTAATTCAAAATTTAAAAATAAATAAATAAATAAATATGCAAGGTTACACACACAAGGTGGTAAAACAACATAATTTGAAAGTAATTTTTTGAAAAATAAAACCACTGAAGTATGTTTCTATTCTATGATAGGATATCCTTAATGCACAATGATTCAGTTTTGGGATTAATTTAACAACTGCTCTTTCATATGCTCACAAAACATGGTTCATATCTCTCTCACATTTCTTTCCTGGTAAGACTAAATAAACCAACTGAAAAGCTCTGTCTTCTAAGCTGTTAGCAGAGCAATTACCTTTTTTTATTATTTAAATAAAAGATATCTTTGGGATATACAATTTCTGTCTTCTACTTGTGTCAATTTTGAGCAGACAGCGTTCCATATGCATTTCTTCATTTATTCAAGGATGATGCACATTATACATGGATTGCAGCAAAAATCAGAATTAATTAGTAGCAGGATGGAAGCCGCCAGTGTGATTGCACTTTTTAAATGCTTCACTTGAATTTATTTAAAGTTTCAGCTTCACTCATTCAGTTCCTGTTTTGTCTTTGCCCCTGGGACTACTGAAGCCACTGCTTTTCCTCATTACAGCACTGTACTGAAGTGTAAAAAAGTAGTTGTAATATTCATTTGAAAAAACACTTCAAGAAAGTTAGCTGGCCTTTTTAGGGGACACTTATTTAGGTTATCAACCCCCAACACTTGCAATAAGTCACTGGCAAATAGGTCTTGTTGATCTACCAGCCATAATACTGTTTCATTTCTGCACCAAAGTAAATTCTGCATGCAATTGGATCTCTAACCAATAAGAATTATTTTTATTGCTTCCTACATGCAGGAAACACTGAGAAAAGAAGCAAGTGCTTTAGGGACAAAACTCACAAATACCAAGCTGGTGGTTTCGTTTGCTTTTTTTCATGTCTTCTCTTTTAAACATTTCCAACCAAGACTTTCCATTCTCTTAACTCTTTCCAGGGAAGTTCACCCTGATTTAAATATTTATAATACTTTTTTTTCCTCACAGAAACACCCCAGGCCAGTGAAGGGCCACAGAAATGCTGGACATAGTAAGGAAACTCAGGCTGAGCCAGGTCAGGGTAGCAAGGGGGCAAGGCCAATGCTCCTCCTCCAAAGGGATCTAGAACCTGCTTTAGTTACCTTTTTGCATTGCACTAGTGGAAAATGGGGAACTTGAGCCCAAAGTTGTTATATAGAAACAAACACGAGCCAGAGTTGTTATAAAGAAAATTACAAGCACTGAATAATGCTTGACCACTACACCAGGAGCTCAGTTCATGACACAAGCTGCTCTTTGAGGCAGCTCATCACACCTCACTGCACACAGTTTCCATCCACTAGCTCCTTCATCCTTCCAGTCTTCCTCCTGTTTGGTGCTCAGCCCTTCCTTTTTCCTTCCCACAGAACTCACTTCATTACAGATAACAGCATTTGTCATGCCTTCTCTCTGTTATTCTGTGTTTTCTGCCTCCTGTGCCACTTCAAGCAGTGATTCACAAATTATTCTGTCATTAAGTTATATTTGTTTATGAAACTTCCAACAGATGGGTAATGATCTTCGAAAGTAATAGTTAACTCCAGGCACACATATTGACAATGAAAACTGAAATGCTTCCGTTTGTACCCTGTGCTCCTCTTTGTGATACATGAAAAGTGACTTAAATGATTTCTGACAGTCTTTTTGACTCAATTGCTGCTCCTCAGTGGAATCAGTTCCCCACAACCTTGCAGACCTTGCCCTCTGTAGTATCCCAGTCAAACCCTGGAAGCCAAGATTCAGTATTTCTGCTATTCTGTTTTCCTCTTAGAAACAGTCAGAAAACACCTTTGTGATGTATAAAAAATTTGCTAAAAAATATTGCACTACTCTAACTGCAAGAAGATAGTCATGAAAGACAGAAAAAAGAGGACAGATTTGTAAACTAATGGGATAAAATTTAGTGTTTGGAAATAAGCTCCAAAAGACCAACAACAAATTAAAATGCTCCATACTTCTACTCATCACATATTTTTTCTGGTTTCTTTTCCGAAGCATATTCTAGGTCTAATGATCTCCTCATATATGCTTTTGTTATATATTAAAACTTTGTGTCTATGTGAACCCAAAGGAAATAGAAAGGTAAACTCAGTATGAAATTGCCAAAAATATTCTACTCATGATTAATGTCTTGCCCTTTAGTTAGAATAAAATGCAAATACACATATCCCTTTTATAATTATTTTCTTGACTTGCCTGTTTTGAGTAACCATATCTCCCTCTAGGGCTAATTCAGACTTATGCAAGACTGATTTGGTGCTGAAGAGAAACATCCCTGGACAAATTATAAGGATTAAACAAGAAATATTTTGTCAACTTGACTTGTGATAATATGGATGTTACCATAGTTACTCAGCAATTTTGTAGAACTCATCATTAAAATATCCCATAAGTTGATGTCTTACCACAGAAGAGTCTCAGAAAGGCAGTGTAACTTTCAAGGCTAGATTCTGGATATTTTTTGAGGGTAATGGATTTCAACATGTTTTTGATGTAATGAACCTGACTTTGAGGAAGAAAGCCTCATCACCATTGCAATGAATGCAAGGGTTGCATATTTCTTTGATGAATTTTTTTTTTTTGCACATCACTTATTTTGAAAGTTACTAACTAAAAGTTTTGCTCAATCCATAATAAACCCAGTAGCAACTCTGAATGAATCCCATATTTATGGTGATGTCATACATTTTTTCCTGTGAGTATCCTCTTTGATGACTCCCTAAAATCTCAAAGAACAAGCATGGTTTTCCTAACAGACAAAGTTCCAAAACACTAATTAAAATGTTGACATCATTCTAATATTTATTAAACCAGAAGGTTAGTAACCAATAAAACAGTTACTAAATGCTTTTTATGGGGTATTTTATAACAGTTAAATTTCTCTTTTGAAAAAGAAGCACATAAACAAACCAAGCAGCAAGACTCATTTGTACCCTCCAGCAGTCCCCAAGTCAGGTCATTTTTTCAGCATATTAAACTGGCAAGTCACTGCAACACAATACCTGACACACCTGACTGCATAGTTCCCTATTCTTCCTTCCTATTCTCTCATTTGGATTCTTTTTATTTGTTCTTTAACATTTTGGTGTTCATTTCTCTAACAATTCAGTGTTCACTTCTTCACAGAGTGTCACTAAACTCACTATCAAAAGAGACTGATCTGTAGATCCAGATGAGCATAGAAATTATCAGAACTTGGCTGTAAAAGACTAAATCACAACCTTAGAAACATCAAACTCCTCAGCAATTCCAAGAAAGTGCTAGGCATGCTCAACTCCTGGCTTTAAAGAACAGTTCTTTGCTATTCAAAATATAGACATCAAGGACTGGATGACAGACCAACATGAAAGACTGTAATATAAAAAGTATTTCAAAAATATTCCAGTTGCAGGGGTCACACAGAATAGACACTGAAACATGCCAAGTTCTGGAGACCAAAGAATATATTTGTTGCCTTGTTTATAAAGATTACTTTAAATTTCTGAGAAATCATCAAATTTCTAAGGGTCTCATTGCAGAAATGAGGCTTGTAGTTGTGAGATATGAGTGGGGTGAAGGGATGTCCATGACACATGTCCTGAGATATGCAGTGAAGGGATTTCCCTGGGTACAAAAGCATGCTGATGGGGTAGTAAGTTATCAGACCATTATCTCTGCCATTGGCTCCTTGGAAGAGGGAGTGATACCAACACATCACAGTTCCATCCTGCCCCTACACAGGACTCACAGGCTTTGTCATCTCTCTCATTGTGGTGGTGATTTACATATTATGTTCTGCACCCCCATTACTGACATCAGTAACAGGACATTTGATTACAGTCTTGCCTCCGCATCTCCCATTTGAAATCCTCCAGGGTGGAGGAGGAGAATACAATCACCTTGCAGATGAGTCGACATACTTGCTCCTCTCTCCTACCCAAAATGGGGACACCTCTTCAGTAAGATTTGTGCCCTTTTAACTTGGGGACACTTCTACAGAGAGCTAAACATTGATATTTTGCAGATCTAGTGCATTTATCACATTATCTAGATCAATTTATACGAGCCTGTAATCTGTTGCTTGTAATAAACCACACCGTTGGTGAATCTGTGATCATGAATGAGATCGGACAGAGTGTAACCCACACTGTTGGTTCTTCTGGGATCTTTTAAATGCAACCATATTTATAGTGCCAAGTTTGGTGTTGGAAATTCAGCCCAACTGCAGCAAGCACCTCTGAAATCTGAGGACCAGCTGCAAAACAGGAGGGGTTATTTTCTGCCAAAGCTCTGTCCTCCTACCACAACACTCATTGGCACAGTTCCCGCTCACCACTGGATGTCTGAAGTTCTCAGGCTATAGGAATCACCTTGCATTGCACAATAATAGCTTCTGAGCACTATAATAAACACACTTCCAGAAAATATAGGATAATAATAATAATTAAAATGGTTGAGTGTGTTATACAATATCATCACAGAAAAAGCCAGGAATATAATGTGCTGTACGTAATTACTATACTGGGATGTCTCATTAATGACCATACTGTACACTGAAAGATAACTTTTCCTAAGATTCATGTCTGCAGTCTGCCATTTTTTAATCCCTGGCAGAACTATTCACTGTGCATGCGTGAGATATTGACGTATTATATTTTCATATTCTGAACATTTGGTGCTCTTTTAATGATGTTTGTTACATTCAGCAGAGTATAGGATTTCAGATTTAAAATATGTTTCCTACCTCATCCCATTATATAGATCAATGTATTGAACCAGTCTAGTAGAAAGTTAGAGGCAGACACAGGGGAAAAAAAGGGTTTATTTTAAGATCAAACAACAAAACAAAAATCATTATATTTTCTTGTATAACTAACAATGAATAAACATTTATATAGTAGGTTACTTAGCAAAGTACAGAAAGTACTTTGATAAGTAACCTATTATATAAATGTTTATTTCCATGTGTTCCAAAGGTACAGGGGAAGAGGGCAAGGATGCTGACTACAGAGAAGAGAAAGTTTATAGACTCACAACAAATTTGCTGCTTAAGAAGAAAAGCATACTGTCTAAATAAGGAATGCATCTAGCAAGCCAATGACAGACACTCTTCACAAAGGTGCAACATAATACCTTTTTAGAGAAAGCAAGTTTTTACTCCTAACAGGGAATACAGGAAGCTAATTTAAAGAGTTTATATTTCTTTGTAGGGATATTGCAGCAGGCAATCAACTCCCCAGAGAGATTGAAGACAAACGTTCATTCCTGGAGATGCTTGTTTTGTCATATTTCACAGTTCTCAAGTAAATTTTTTTTTATTCTTTTGAGATATTCTCAGAAGATAATGAGAATGTTTATTGTGCACATAGAATTTGTCTGTCCTTTATTGGCTTTTTGAGTCATCCTTCTCCAAGGCTTCTCAAGAAAATTTGTATGAGACATAGCAAAAAGAAATTAGTGTCAGAGGTAGAAGAACCTGCTGTATATTATGGGTAGAAAGTAGAGGATATTGTGATTCACTATTGAATATCATAATGGATAGGAGAACAAATTCATAAATTCAAGACAAGCTTGTTTCCCTATGTATCATAAAAACACATTATTTCCTAAAGGGTGGATTTACTGTCCCTGGATTCAGACAGCGTGCCTTGCCTAAGAAAACTGTAACATTCTCTGAAGGATACTTGGTAGACGTGGGCCACAGAATTACTGCTGCTAATAATAATTCTTATAATAAGAATAGCAGAACATGAACACAAATTGAAAAAAAAATCTGAAAATATGATGTTGCTGCAGACAGCCTCAATAAAGAGATCATGTTAAACCATGAGAGAGACAGAAAGACAAGTGTAATTAGCAATTTTAAAACTAGGCAGAAGAAAGACACGTAATATGGGTTGTCCTGAGATTTTTGTCTTCATATAGCAAAACCACTTATAACTGAGGTGAATTTCTTTTTACCTGAATAATTAACTCTTACTATTTATTTTATGAGTTATTGAGGCACTCCAAACAAACTGAAAAACAGTCATAACTGACTGTGTGATCATATGTTACAATAGGTCATTTTGAGTTATTCCATTGTATAAGAGAGGTTACAAGGTAAAAAGAAACAGTCCAGAAGGAATTATACCCAGAACTGTCAAATAAATAATATATTAGACAGTAGTTAGAAAAAGTCTCCAAGAATGATCTCCAGGGAAATAAGTGGAAATATAGACCGAAGGAAAAAAAAAAAAGAGTATATCCTGGCCAGATAGTTACCTTAGCTTAGCAGAGCAGAAAAGATTAAACACTTGCAGATCTGGGAAAAGGGAAAAGAATGGAGAAACTAAGAAGTTAGCTGCACAGCACCCTTCCTCCAGCTGTGTGTAATAATCAGTGAGACCAAGCAGACAATCATTTAATGCTACAAAGAAGACAAGCCTGGCATTTGGCTAAGCCATTCTAACTCATCACAGGCTAGATCAGACTTTCTCTAAAAGCCCCTAAAAGCCAAGATCTTTTATTTCCAGTCAGACGGAAAGCCATGTATCCTTGCCTAAAATGTGTTGTATGCTCTGGAGACAGAGAAAACAAATGGAGTCTATGGACCCTAAGGTACCATAAATGCAAATATCAGATTTAAGCTGAAGGAAATTCCAAACCATTGAATCTAAAAGATTGATTAAACTGTGGGAATGCTTAGAAAAAAGGAAAAGAAAAAAAAAAAAAAAACAAACACATAAGCTTGTTAAAGAAGTTTTTTAGTCCTTCATCTGATTTTTAACTCAGCCTAAATAATGATTTAAACTTGAAAAACATCAGGGAAACCATTGCACCTTACCTCACCCTAGGTTTGCTTCAGGTGGGACACTCTTTAAATGAGAGATGCGTAAACGTAGAGAATGATTGAGTAAATGTGTGGACCAGATTTCAGAGGTCTACACGGGAACATGGACCTCAGAGAAAGATAGAGTGACTGAATGAGTTGTTTGGACAGGTGGACAATTTAAAGTAAACAGATGACAAACAGCATATATCTTCAAAGAAGTCTGCCTGAAATATTTCATAAAAATCTGTAAGAAAAAAATCCCCACAGTTGTAAATCAGACACTAGACAATTCACAAGTACTGAATAAAACCTTCCAAACACATCTAATTTGTAACAAGACCTACGTAATTGTATTATGACACACAGCCCACCAAAAAGATAAAAGGTGCCACCAGAATAGGCAGCATCATCAAATCATTAAGGTTGGAAAAGGCCTCTGAGATCAAGGAGTCAACCATTAACTCAGTACTGCCAAGTCCACCCCTATGTCATGTCCCTAAGCACCACAGCTTCACTGGTTTTGAACACTTCCAGAGAACACTTCCACTTTTTGGGTGGAGCATCTCACAATGGGATGCTGTAATTTTTATCAGTCATGCAGTGAGGTTCAATAGCCCGTTAACAGCAGATATCTCCCAGGGGGGAGGATTGGCTTGTGGAAGAGATAAAGAAAAACTGCACAAATAACAGAAGAAACTGCCCCACCTCTAACAGATGGGAAATAGAATACACCTCGCCTTGCAATCTAGGACACAATGGTCATCCTGGCCCTTAACAGGCAGAGCATTTGAGCAGGAGAACATTGAGCTGCTCTTTGAAGATTCCCATGAGCTAAGAGAGCACATTCACACATGGAAAAATGGTTGTTTTGGACAGGGACACATCCCACCCATCACATCTGAAGCTCTGCAGACCAGACTCACCAAAGCACAGCACTCAAGGTTGCCCTTGGAGGAAGATATAGCAGAAATTACAAGTAGTCTTTTCTTCTCCTTGCGCCCCAAGAAATCTTGATTTCCCATACTGAGGCACACCACCAGTACAAAGGGTAGAAGATTGTTGCTATCTCTGCAGTTCTAGGAAGTCATCTGAATTTTAATACCTCCTAGGCAAGCAACGAGACTAACAAATAGTGTCTCACATTCTGCATTTATGATCTGTTCATCAAGTCTGGATCCTGCATGGGTTTTGCTCTTTTTGCATGTGTTGCAACGTTTTCCCAGGGGTGTCACTATAGCATTCTGAGTTCTTTTAAAAAATCAAGTACCTACATACCTAAGTCACTTGTTAGCAACCAGTAAAGTATCCTGGACTTAACACAAAGGACTCTAGAAGCTGACATTTTGAAGATACTGTTATTTTACTTCCCTCGCTCCAAATATTCTATATATTACTGCATAGATCAGTGGAAGGTCTTAAGAGGACATAAAACATAATTCAATATTCTTGTCTAAACCATCTCTTCATATACAAAATCAATAACAAAACCACCAAAGTTTCCAGAAATAAGCAAATAAACTAATTACAATGTTTCATCTTTAATTAGCACTAAGTATTTTCCACTCACCAATGCTATTTGTCACTGTTGTCCTAACAGAACCGTTTTAAGTTCAGGAGGTTACTTTGTGCAGCTTATGCAGAATCTGAGCCAAGAACAAAGGTTTTCATTCACATTGCTGGACATCTCCAGCTATAAGGTACTGAGGGTTTTGTGTCACAGTAGTAAATCCTAACACAGTCCACTGGGCATTTGTGTCAAATTGCAGATGATATTTCAGTTAGCGCATAATTGTAGGCATTCTCAGAGGACCAAGCAGGCATTTTCAGGAACCTGAGGTGACTAACATATGAGTGCAAGGAAGGATGTCTTTTAAGGAAAATAATCAGCCACAGGCAAGCTTCGAGAGATGCATTGCTCCCATATTCTCTGTTGACTTCAGTATATGTATGAGAACAAACCCAAGAAAGGGAATGAGGGGCAAAGGTAAATTGTGCCAGAGTAGCTTGGCTTCCCAGACTCCTGCACCTTGATGGGCACAGATGGAATCACTGGGAGCACATGCAATGTGATTGATTCCACAATGCCCTTAAGCCAAGGAAGCAAAAGTACCAAACTGTGAAGCTGGAGAAAGATGGGAAGAGTCTTTAGTAAATAGCTGCATACAGGCATCTTATTTAATTCCTCAGATCACAATAGTTTGTCAATGCTACCTTACCGGTTATTGTTGAGAAACTCAGGCCCAAAATACATTCAAATAAGGAATTTCCATGTACATAATAATTTAAACCTATTTTGCATGACTCAAAATGGAATATTAAAGAGTGAAACAGAGGAGGTAATTCCCCTCACATTCCTGCAGATATGTTAAAAATAAGTGGGTGAATCCAAACTCAGCAGGTACGTCTGCAAGTCCTGTGTCAAAGCTGAACATAAAGGAAAATCCAATCTAAGGAAATGAAGTTTTTTAAATCACTGGCATCCATAAACACTTATGAAAAATATCTCAAGATTTTGACATACCTCTGCTCCCTCTCCTACCAGACTGCTTATGAATCCAAGCTTCTTAGACCAACAGCTAAAGATGCCAGGACCCAAACAGCCTAGCCCAGGACATTTCAGTATCTGCACCTCTGCCCCATCTAATCCTTACACCCCAGCAGCATTGGGACTCCAATCAGAGTAAGGGTTTCAGACCTTCCCACCTCCTTCCCCTAACTGATGGAAGCAAGGAAATCTTTAAAGTCAAAGATATGTTTTCTATTTTTCCCCCGAAAAAGAAGAAGATTTTCAAAACCAACCCAAAACTTTCTTCAGCTCTTTGCTCACAAAGCAGATTCCAGATGCTGTGCTGTACTGAAGCACAATGCAAGCATTTTCAGGGTGTCAGAATTTCCCCAGCACAAAAATGCTGAGTTTTTAGTTGCTCTCCTGGCAACTCACTTTCAGATGGGATACATTTTTCTGTAGAAAGAGGCACATGTTTTCACAAATACACAGTTCATTTCTTCAGTTGGGGCAGTGAAATACAGCTAATGTACAGATATTCTGTGTCAAAACCAACAGCACATTTTTCTGAATACAGTTTTAAAAGAATAAATCTGAAGCTTTTCTATTAACACTAATGAACACTATTAATTTAAATACCCTGTAAAGAGAAGAGAGAATGGGCATTATCTGTGTATGAATAGTCATCAAGTCTTGCAAACTGCAGAAGCCCTGAGGAAAATTCATATTCTAAATGAGTCGGTGTGTGATTGGAAGTGATGCATCAGGGAAGCATATTCCATTTTATGCTGTTTATGATGGATTATATTTTGTTTGCCAGCGATTCTGTGTTTTCATTGTTAGCAAGTATGCATCTGCTGCTTCAGGACTCCAAGGTACTACCTTCAATTAATGTAAAATTAAGATATTTATGTCTACTATGCCAATACAATAGATACAGGGGAACAGGATAACATAGGTTAGTTCATATCTCAGTTAAATCAGAGTTATGGACTTTTAAAAAGCAAAGAATTTTTTGTTAGCACAAATATTACACACATATTGAAGTCATGTGTGTCTTTGGTTATGGTAGAGGCTACGTACCAGGGGTACAATAGAATGTATTTATTCTGCTAAATTTGGTGCCAGACTGCCATTAATAAAAGGAATAACACCCTGAAATAAAGACAGGTCATATCTTCTCAGTTTTGGAGCTGCCATCATTTTTGCAGTTCTAGTCTTGAAGAGGCACTCAAGAGAAATCAAGAAATGCTGTGCCTTGTCCACATAGAGGCTTGTGTTTATGGAAGATTTTTTGCCCTTTTTTAATTCCAATGGTGGCAAGAGAATGTCAAATGTGATTCCTCAGAGAAGGTACTAAATTTTCCCCAAGAGCTGGAAATATACAAGGGAAGTGCCAAGTGCTGAAGTTGCTTGAATTTCTTTCTATATTTATTTAATGACTTACAACTTTTCTCAGAATTTAGGTTGAGTGCTTTAAGCAGACTTCAAAATACTTGCTGTGAGATACATGCGGTAATCATACCTGTTTCAAAGATTTTACCTTAAATTTGTGGCTATTGAGTTCAACTCCATAGTAACATAATGGGACAGTGGATTATTGCTTGGTTTGGTTTTGACTCTATGTGGTCACAAATTACCTTTTTATTTTAGTTGTTATCTTCAGAGATTATAATAAAAAAGGGTTTTTTAAGGGACAGAAAATTATTACAGCTAAAAATGCTTCACTGTCCATTTGAGAGAGAGAGAGACAGAGAAACAGAGAGAGGGAGAATGCAGAGTAACACTGCACATTCATTTTGGAGGGATGTGTATTACTACAAGGAAATGATTGTTGTACTGGGTTGTGTGTAAAATAAAATCAATATTAACAACTTAGAAGAAAAATGCTAAATGAAAGGGGTAGTTGGTAATGCAAAATAAGAATTTTTTTCAAAATGTGCCACTTCATTTTTCCCCCTTTTATTTCAGCCCAAAGCGGAACAAGGCAATGACATCATAAAGAGATTGTTACCTCAGTAGCCTCATATGCCATTTAAATTTTAGATGCTCATTTCCAAGCTTCTGTGGATTTTGATTGAATTAGTTGCTTGGAAGTATTAGTTATCGGCTTCTTCCTTGAAAAACCCATATGTTCATCTTAAAGAACCTTTATTTTTACAGGACTATTGTATATATTGTTTGTGGAAGGTGATGAATGTTGTGGATGTTAATCAGCTGCTCTTCAGGGAAATCATGGATAGAAAGGGAGGCATAATCTAAAAGGACTTAGTGAAATGCTAAAACCGAAATCGCAGACAAAGAACTCTCTAACTAGTTAAAGTTAGAAAGTAGTATGTTTATTATGCCAGTGGGTGGCACAGAGGAGAGATGTCATCCCCAGAATGCGTGGCTACACCGCACAAGGTTCTTTGCCTTCTATTTATTTCCCAAAATAATGCATATGCATAACCCCAGCACCTCCCACCCTCACTTTGTATTAAAATGAGGTTATTAGTCCTTCACGTTTGTGCAATTCTTCTCTTGAGTTGGGTGGGTGGTCTGGAATTGGGTCAGTGGTCCCAGGAATGAAGTCAGGAAGATCTTCATCAGGTCTCTGTGACCCTCTAGCATGATCCAAGGCCCCCTGTTTCGTGATGGATTAACACAGTGTCCAGGTGTTGGGCATTGTTCTACTGGTTTCAACATGTTACTATAATGGTTCACTTGCTCCACTTCCTTGTACAAATGAGCTCATAATATAACAATTAGCTTTAGCTTAAGCATCTAATAATCATTAATTTATCATTGGTGTATCTAACTTCAATATGAATTGGTTCTAAACCTCAGCTAAAATGTAAAGTTTTTTAAATCATGATTCATTAAGCAAATCAGCATTTTCACAGAAATCAGAGAGCTGGACACAAGAGGCACAAGGAAGAGGAAAGACCCTCTAATTTTCTCATTCAGTTCAATCTCATGCAGGAAACAGAGCAAGAGAAGTTTTGGATTTATAGGCTAACAAAAAAGTGGAGCTCCCAATCTATAACAACACATCATGATTTGAAGGAACCGCAGAATTTTTCATCATCCAATCTGAAAATGTTGGTTCCTCTCCTACATTTCCTTTCTTTTCATGTCTTGGGCAATTGGAGTCCCAGATGTTTAATATTAATTATTTTTTCCATTATTCAGGGTGACTGCATGTGTTGGGTTAGAATATAAGATGTAACCAAAAGTATGTGTTCTGTTACCATCCACATTAGATGTTCAAATACGTGGGGCAGTATTCTTTATCTTCTCCATGACTCAGCCCTGATAACACCCTCTGGGGAAGCAGTGGCTGCTTTTTGGGGGGCCATCTCCATAACAGGCCATCAAGGTCTCACTGCTTGACTCATAGAATTACATCATCCCACATTGTGATATGCCCCATTCTGAGAGGAAGAACTGAACATTCCTACCTGTCTATAATTTGAGAGCTGGAATACCACAGCAGTGCTACCTCTGGATTCTCAGAGGACAGAAGCTCGATAACCACCATTGGACCTCCAGAGAAGGACTAGATCTTTCTCCAGGATCACCAACTTGACAAAACCACATCCATTATTCCAACAGGATTGTAGCCACCATTTAATTGGACTGTTAACACCAGACTGATCAACAGGGTGTCAGGTCATATTTTGACTTTGTCAGTTTCTGTACTATTACCTTTATTTTAATTTTCCTATTAAATTTTAGTTCTGACTTGGAATCTCCCACTGGTTTGCTTTCAAACTAGTACACTATAGCAGAAAAAGCCAATGAAGAGATAAGTCAGTTGTTTTGGAAAAACCGTCTGGTATTCATGAAGCTGCCTTCTTAAACATGGACTACTCTCCCTCATACCAGGGAAAAGCATTCCCTTTCTTGATTTAAGCAATGACCAACCCAAGAGTAACATCAGGTGCATAATCTTGTGATATTACATTTCCAAATCTGTAATCACTAGAAAACACAACAGATCATGCTGTTCAAGCAATTCTTGCCCTAAAACATCTCAGTTTATTAGAGGTCTCAATTTATTAGGTCTTTCTTATTTTATGTGCAGGAGCAGGTAAATTGCATGATTATTAGCAATTCCTATTATTCTGATTATTAGCAATTCAGATTATTTGCACTTGAGGTGTCCAGTTCTCGATTTATAATTGTTGGCCTTAAGGGCTGCATCAGCTCTCTCCTGTTACGGATGCAGTGAAAGCACCCTCGCAGTCACAGCTCTGACTGCCCACTCCTTCTGCATTCTGGACTGCTAGAGGAACCCTCACCACACCAAGAGGGAAGTTACCCTATGGCTCTCTCAGGTGTCTACATACATGGTATCTAAATGATGAGTCTGAACTAATGCTTATCATGTAAAAAAAATTTACATCAGAATATTGTGTTTCAAATTAATCACAATATCATTAACACTACTACAGGTGGGATTTAGGTTGTGGGAGGTTTTGAATGAGGGTTATGAATCTTCCTTGCAATTTGAGGCACAGGGGGTTTTGGGATGGATAGAAGTTATAAGAAAATATTCACTGATCAAGAATTTAATATTTTGGTCCAGCTGTTCTCCCAAGTTACACAGTAAAAACATTTCCCTGATGAAAAACAAACAAAAAAGTACTGTACACTTCTGTACCAAATCCGAGCACACAAAAATAAACATTTCATTTCTCTTTAAAAAGACTTCTAAATATGATCCTATACCATACATCTTATATATTCTTAATAAGGAAAATGCAAGGTTTAATGTTGATGGTAAGGTTTTATTCCTCAGTATTATGCTCTGAAAATGTATACCTGAAAAATGTATGTCGATACATGTAAAGGTTCATGTGAACAACCCTTGTTAAATAATTGTTTTCTCTCATTGTTGTGATGGAGTCCACCTCATCCATGAAAGCTGATTTCTATTTTTTTCAGTAAAAGTTAAAGGGCAAAATGGTTTCTTGTCAGTCATCATGATATTTATTTCTAACAATGAAGACTGGAAAATTATGGTAATAACAATAGAGATATTTTTATGAATACCTAGGAAAAAAACATTTATAATGAAAAGCCACAGATTTGTTCAATGTAAGACTGAGACAGAAGCTTCTTGCAATATGGTCCTTCTCATGAACTGTTTCCAGTTGTTTAATGAAAACTATTTTACAAGCTAGATACCAAAGGGACAATAAATAAGTTGATGTCTAATATTCAGTTGTAACTGTGAAGATCACTTATACAGGTTTTATTCCATTTAATTTGCCTAACAAAAAAGGGCTTATTTTCTTAATAGCTTGTGAAGGAGTCTTTTTCTTTCTTTTCAAAGGTCAAATACAAATAAAATTATATATTCAATTACTCATCAGTTCTGTTCTATGACATGGAAAAATTCTTCAGTGCAACTAACAAACCATTTTTGTTTATTTGAGAAAAAAACATGGTTTAGAGATTATTTTAAAATTAACCACTCTTACTGTTACTGCCTACTGTTCCCCAAAATATTTTCTCTTTTCAACATAAACAATGGTTCGGTATGATGGCATTTTGGCTGTTCCGTAGCTAAATTCACCCTTTCCAGCCTCTTTTTCCAGAGTAAAGCCCTGGAAATCCTCAGTCCAGAGGATGTGCACAGGCTAGACCAGCAGGGTGCAGTATTTTCAGACTTCCTATGGAAAGAAGAATTTTCTTATAGAGGGGGTGTTATGGGAAGGTTGTCACTAAGTGTGACAGATTACAGGTGTGTCCTCTTTTTCCTGGAGATTTCCTTAATTGACACCACAGCTGACATTGCCTTTCCCAAGCTTCATAAAAGACATAAAATGTCTGAGTTTTATCTCCCTATATAACTTCATGTTTTTACAAACATTTCATCTGGTTTCATAAGCAAAGGCAACAGAAAGAAATCTTGTATTTAGCATGAACTCCCATGAGTCTCCATAAGGATTAAGGGTGTGATGAGAGGAGTTGTTATTCAGCAGCTCCATATTTACTGTTCCGTTTACTCAAATGGCATGAAAAGATTGTAATCTTTCAGAAAACTAAATTCAAATTATTTTAAATTCTTCACACACACACACAAAAAAGACGCATTGTAATTCAGGAGGCTTATCAAAGCATGACATGACAAACCAAGCATAAGGGAAGATGCAAAGAATAATGCTTGGTACATTATCCTGTTCAGTGATGGAAATAATTCCATTTTACAGTTAATGCTATATAGTTTTTTGTATGCATTTTGGGATTATAGCTACACTGCAGGCAGTAAAAGTATACATTATCTCTTTCTTCCTTCAAATTCTTAGTAAAATAACAAGTTCAAATACGTTCACAGATATTTGTGTTTCTAATTGGATTCCTTCTAGGCCACCTACTCCAAACAACACAATTGAGATGCCTGCAGCAGCTACATCATGGGTATATATTGCATAAATAGCTCTGGGAGTTCTGTAAAGAGCTGAAACACACAACAGGTTTCATAAACAAGAGCCTTCATTTGATAATGGTGAAAATGTCAATCCCTCAATTTCCAAATTATTTTTTCCTTTTGAAACACTAGAGGATAAGTGATTGAGATGAGGACAGAAGGGAGCAGGTTCATTTTTGCTTTTTCTTTAGTATTTATCTAGGTTTTTGTTCTAAAATATGTTAAATAAATGTATCAATAGAAATTGCAGATGATTATATGCAACACTCACAGTAAATAATACAAGATTACAACAGACAGCAGGTATAAAATGGACTAGAATGAGACCAAATGTACTGCTGCAGTAAAAAAAAGGTTCAGTACAGCGAGAAGGCTCAGAAATCAAAAGTCCTTTAACAGCATAATGTTGTTTGAACAGCTAAAATGGATTATGATCCCTCTGGGTAGGTGTGTATTTTAGCATCCCACATTGTGTTAAAGAAGATAAAAATTCAAGAAGCAGCTGCCATCAAGAGAAAACCTTCAAATAGATTTTCTCTGCTGGTAAAATTACCACTTATATTTTCTACTTTACAAAGAAATACAAAGCTGTGGGTTTGTATTAGAATAGATTATAATTCATGTCAAGAGAACTAGATTGCTAGATAAATAGATTGCAGTAGACAAACACCAAAGTTTTATGTACATGCACATGCCTTAGTTGCATCAAAGGTACAAAAAAAAAAGCTACTGTGTGAGCCTTCTAAACTCTGAGGAGTTTATAAATGTAAAAGTTAAGATTTTCTGTCAAATTAGTTATGTGTTTGCCATAGTAAGTGGTGCTATCTGTAGGTGTTACACTGATTATCCTAGCACTTTATCTCAGACCTCTGTTAAATAGAGCTTCCTCAGATGTTTCATGTTAGAGCAATCCCCTGATTTTCCATCTGGGAGGACTAGTCTGAGCTAGTTCATAGCTTCTCAGAAATATAAGTTTAATTTTACTGACCCTCTCAAAACAAAAGCAGGATGCAGAGGGACAGAGGGGCAGACAAATGGGTGAGGAGAGCAGGGTAAAATACAAGGGAGGAGATAATTTAGAATCAAGATTTACAGATCCTTCAGTGTCACTCCTTGAGGAGTGCTGCTAGCAAGGTGCTACCTCCTTTCCAGCCAATAGCAGAAGCACCAGCCTATATAACACTAAGAGGAATTAGATGTAGTCAACCTGGCTTACCAGGTCGTTTTCCATACACATGGATCACCATGTGTACTGCAAGGTTTTCTTAGTTATGCATAATTCAATAAATTGTCATCTCCTTTCCATAAAGAAAAGGCAATGCCCTTATTCAGAAACAAGTCCCACAAGAGATGTTTCCAAACACAGAAGTGCCAGTTCATCTCAGTGAAACATTTAAGATCTTTTTAAAGGTCAAATGTACTTCCCCCTATTTACATTCTGGGAAATTGTCTAGCCATGCAGTTGTACCTATTATACAAATAAAAGAATGACACCCTGCATGGGCATTTTCACAGAGAACATTTTAAGCTGTGAAATTATCTAAGAAACTGAAAACAAGATCTTAATACAAAAAAAAAGTCAGATTTTAGACACAGTGCCTGCCTGCACGTGCCATGGAGGAGGGTGGGCAGGGGGTGGAGGTGGGAAATCACCCTGGCTTTGTCTTGCTGCTCAATGCCTGAGCAAAGGTTTTGTTCCAGGGAGTACTGAGTTGAGCATTATAAAGAACATCAGTATCTCCAACAGACAGCACAGCACTGCAGGGCAGATACATCAGGCTCCCTCCACCAGTCCACATCTGAGGAGCGCTGAGGAGGAAGGAGAAGGCAAGGATGTTTTTTTTCAATCCAGTAGCTTCAGCAAATGGTAAGCTGCCAGTGTGCCTCTCGCATTCACAGTCTGCAGTAAAGGAACCATATTTGTGCGTGTAAAATTACTTTCACCTTTTGAGGCTTTTGAGGGAAAAAACCTCCTAAAAATACCTGTATTTATATGCACTTGTGAGTGGTATCCTTAGGATTCAAGATGGATGGGCTCTGCTAGACAGAAGCAGTGAGGCCCCACAGACTCTTAGGATGCTACATGCGATGACACTTCTACATTGGCTGCATCAGGCCACCCTTGGAAATGTCTCATGCTTTTATTCCTCTGCTTTACCAAGCAGTGTAATCCATCCTTTTCTGCATTCTCTTTAAAATTCATCTTATTGCTTGCTAATCCTTCTAATAATAATAATAATAAATTTTAAAAATAAGAAAGCAAAAAAAAAAAACCATCATATTCCTTTCTCTTTCACACAAGTGTGGTTTCCTTCTACTTCAGTTTTTGTTCTTCTCTGCACCACCTACATAATCTTTCCATGCAATCCATGATGACAGACTGGACATATGCTGTCTGTCCTGCAGACAGCAGGACAGTGTCTGTCTCACACTGAGCAGAAGGATAGGGAGCGTCCACAACTGAAGGAAAAGCCTGCTCAGTCCCTGGAGCCCAGGAGGGCTTACACACAGATTATTCAGTTGGACTTTGTGTGCATCCACAAACACATAGAAAACCTGTAAAGTACTTAGAATACACTTAGGCAAGAAGACACACCAAATACTGATATTTCCATCTCTTAATAGAGTTCTGCTAGATACTTGTACAATGATAATCATCTAGGCTAATCATATGGTCAAATGTGAGCCATTCCCTAGACATGGTGAAATTGTTGATACTGAAGGATCCCTTCGTTTCTTCAAATCACAGCTATTCTAGACATGCCTCATAAATCACTGCTTAATACTTTTTAAGAGTGTGCAGGGTTTTAAAGCTGATTTTGCTTTGCTGAAATCTTCCAAAACTGTTTACACCAGTCAAATTGTGGGCAACATTCCATACCTGCACTAGCTTTGTGTGAGACTCCAATAGCTCTGCACCCGGTGCACTTTCCTTCAGTAGTACAAGATTATAGTAGTCTCTCAATAAGTTGGTTAAGGAGCTGTTTGCATTTTTTTTTCCAAAATTCAAATGTGAGGAATAGTTTGGATTCATTATAAGTTTTTAACATCATTAACTTGATCAAAAAAGAAAAAGTCAATTTCCTAAGGAGTTGAAAATATTATGAAGATACAATTTATTTTCTAAATAAAGAAAATATTATGGATTTGGATGGCTCATTCTTCCATTAGTAAAACACTTAAGCTTTTAATGTTACTATTGCATTTACTCTGGATTCTGGCATTCATAGTAACAGACCTGAAACCTTTAAAATGACTTGCTGTTGAACTGAGTTGGCTTTTAAAACCATCAAAGCTATATAAACTGCAATGCAATTTCAGAAAACGAGGAAAATAGGATGAAAGTGCTGTGAAAAGAAACTGACATTGTGCTCCTGCCATCTTGTGGCTGTGTTGCACAGAGTCCTAAGAACATAAACTCATTCATTTCTATACTTAACTAAATTCCAGTATTAGCTCTCCTAATCCCTATGTGTGGCACAGGATTGCCAGTAACAGTTGTGTACATATGAACATTTCAGATAAAGCATAGCCATGTATCAAAATATAAAACACTATGTATCAGGACATCATACCTAGAAAGAGAAAGAGATTCTTACTTTGTAGACCTCTTTCCTTCTCCTCTGGGCTCCAGCCATGCTTTTGCAAAGGAAACAAAAATCAATTTTATTACATTTATAGAAACACAAGTATAGCAGTTTAAAGTTATATTTATATAAAATATGTATATTTTATATATATATAGATATATGTTATTTATAAATGTTATATATATGTTTATCTATATGTAAAAGTATTTTAATGTGTTTTTCTCCTAGAAATACATACATTTGTACATATATACCATTCAAAATGTATGTATTTAAATATCTGTGATTCTTAGTTGGACCTGAAGATACCAGAAGATAAAGTACATGGTCAGCCTTACTTATTTCAATTTCACTTCTTCCTAAAAAAATCAAGAGATATGATTACTTTCCCCACAACTACTGCTTCCAGGAGCTACCGCATCAACTCAGACAATCTGACCTGCATGTAATCCATTTAACTCAATTCAACAAGCCGCCATATTTCCTTTCAGATAGATTCAGTCTGAAATGAAATATTGAGGTTTTTTTCCCAATTGGAAAGCAAGACATTACAACAAAATTGAAACCTAAGCACTCAAAATATAAATTTTGCAGACTTTGGTTTGTTCAGCTCATTGTGGTCACTCTCGGTTTACATTAGAAAGCCTTAATCAGATCTAAGCAAAAGCCACCAGCTGATCAATTCAGTATGAATGGAAACTGCTGGCTTAATTCATTGCTAGTTTTGCATCTTGGAAGTGATGTTTTGGGAGAGGCTGCTGGCAGTCTCCTCCATGTCTGACAGGAAACCAATCAGTGGTTGGTTTTGGGAATTGACAATCCGTTGAACCACTGGAAAGCTGTACAAGCCTCTGTGAAAAACACATAGTAAAGACAAAAGAAACACAGAAATTCCCTCTTTTTCCTTCCTGTACCTGTAAAGAGAGGTTCTCCCCCTCAGTCCCGGCCTGGTGGCCAGAAGAGGCCTCCAGCCAAAGTAGGGTTGGGCCACGGTTGATAACATCTCGCTGACATTAGTCCTGCCCCGCTGCCTGGCCCAGGCCGAGCTGGGTCTGCAGGGCCCCAGGAGCAGCCCCAGGCCAGGGAGGCTTGGCCAAGATTCTGCCACCATTGAGATTCACCCACAACCACTGGGCCTGGGGGAGGAGAAGCCATCAGGCCTGGCGTGTTGGCTGCTGAAATCCAAGCTACTTCCCCACCCTAGCCACAGTTCCTGCTGCAAGCTACTGAGCCCAGCCAGGGTCACGCCACCATCTACAGGCCTCAGGCAAGATATTAATTCTTTCAGTGCTTCAATCGTCCCTCAAGTGAGAGAAAAGGACAAGTACAGGCATATAGAGGAGTAACATAAAGACACCAAGGTCAGTGAAGAAAAAGTCAAGTCCCAGATGGGAGGGATGAGGAAATGGGAGGGATGAGGAGATGCCTTGATCTTAGGGCTGAAATCCTCTTGTGAAGCTATGGAGAAGGATGTAATTGATACATCAGACTCTTTCTCCCTGTAACACATACAAGTATGGGGAGGTGACTTGCTCAAATTGTAGGCAAAGGCCTCCATGCTAAAGTAAGCAAATGTTGAAGTAACTGTGATCTCAGAGAAAGAGAAGAGTAAAGAGACCCTGTGTCCCCAGAGAAAGAAGACGTCTGTTCTCAGAGATGAGATAGATGAAGAAAACCTTTGCTCTTGAACAGCTCATCTTTAAAACAGTACCCCATAAGCTGACATGGCCCAGAGACACAGCTGTGGGTAAAACTGTGAAAAAATAGGAGGGACTTCGCAACTGCAGATTTTTCTGAGCGGCTGCTGTTCATGGAAATTGAGAGCCACAAGATAACTGTTTTCTTGTGGGGAAGTCTCCATAACATTAACAAGAAGGACTTCTCTCCCTAAGTGACCTTAAGAAAGACTATTCTAGGGGTGGTAAACTGATTGAAAATTTTAAGTTTGTCTGTATGTTGTCAGCAGGAAAGAAAAAGTTGTAGAGGGAAGTGTTCTGAAGGTTTTGCTCTGATTCTTATAACTCTTGCTTTTAGTTACTGATAACAAATTTTTCTTTATACCCTTTTAAAGTTTTGAGCCTGCTTTGCCTTTCTTCTAATCCTACCTCACAGAAGGAGACGAGTAAGTACATTGTAGTGAGAGCACCTGTGATTAGCCAACACTTATCTTGGAGCCCAAACATAGAAACTAGCAATATTTCTCTGTCCTGAGAACTTCAAGCCTGACCACCTAAGATCAAGCCTTACATAGTTCATCTGCCACCAGTTCCATAGAGCTAATACACACCCCCACAAAAACCAGAAGGAAATTAGACTGTGAGCAATGGGTGGCCATGTTCTTGGGGTCCCACAATGAATTCTTGGAAAGATGAGGCCATGATATGGGAATTTAGCAGATAGTACCCTACAAAGAAGGCCCATGCAATTCCTACTGCAGAAAAGGAATTAGTGTTTACCATTGGAATGGTAATAAAGGAATGAAAGAATGAAGAAAAACCATTGTATCCTTGCCATATCTTACAACAATATATTAAATGCTCTTAATTTTTATGTGAGAGGGTTGGCCCATTAGAGCACTGCCAAGACCACTCAGCTATAGACAGTCCTTTCTCTTTCTGATGGAAAAGGAAAACTATATTTGGAGAGAAAAGATTGAATTAGCATTTTCAGGAGACTATAATTCATAATACCATTCAAGAATTTTTACCATGGTAAAGAAATTACAGGTGTTCACTGAGAGGATATTGCTGCTGGTTCACTGAATATTCTTTGGTGCCAAGTGACACAAATAGTTCGCAACTGTGACAATTTCTCATACACAGCTGGGATAAGTGGTTAAAATGGAAATTGAAAAACCCATTTGACTCCTTGATTCTGTACTGGAGTGCTTTACCAGCCGTGAAAACAGTCCCAACACAGGGACTGTACCGATTCACATGATTGGAAAATACAGATCAGACTCCCATTCCACCATCATTTTAACAAAGCAGCTACTGGAAGACTTTATCCCTTTTTAAAATCACCTTAACTGTTTCTCAAAGGTGTGCTATCTCAAAAAAAGTAACTGTGAGCTGCTACTTTGCACTCACAAGTGTTCAGTGTGCAAGTGTTTCTCAATTTGATCACCCAGAACTTTATCATAGATAGATGAGCATGTTTACTATATTGTAAACCTAAGCACCAACAGCTGATTGTTAGTAAAAAAATATTGATGAGTCTTATTTTAAAAGTTTGTCTTGCCCGGGCAAAGAGACTTTTTTGCAGATTATAGATCTGTATAGTTTGTAAAAGACCTCTGGAGGCCTACTCAAAGCTGGATGAACTCAGAGCTAGTTGCTTAGTTGAATTATGGACATGTCCAATGCTGGAGATTTCACAATCTCTTTAGAACACCTGCTCTATTACTTGAATAACCTTGTTTAAAAAAAATAAATCTAGTATCTCATTGGAGTTTCCTGTACTGCTCTTTATGCCCTTTATCTCTCAGCTATTCACTGTTCAACTGAAATAAGACTCTGGCTCCATCCTCGTTATACTTGCTCATTCACTATCTGAAAGCAGCAATTAAAATCCCCCCTCATCTCAGCCTTTTTATCTCAACACAGAACAAAGACAGCACTTGGTACACCACATGTTCCAGCCTCCTCTTTGTTCCAGTCGCTCTCCAGGGAACTTTGTGCAGTATGCTCATGTCTTTCTTGTACTTTCTTTGGGGAAGCCCCAATCAGGCCACAGTAGCGCAGCCCAAATGCTAAACAGAAGGAAATGATCACCTCTCTGAGCCTGCTGACTACACTTTTGCTAATACAGTGGGTATGGGTGGTTCATTACACTTTGCTCATTCATGTCCAACCTCTGAATCCCTTTCCTGACAGTCAGAAACCCAGAGTCTGGATGAAGGCTCCATCATTTCACCAATCTGACTACCATAGCATAGAGCAGATTCTGGTTGGTATCTAAGGATCCTGAGGTTGAGGAATCAGAGTACAATCAATTTTTGTACAGCCTATCTGTCCTAGAATATCAGTTCAGACAGGAATTACATCTTGAAATTTGATATTAATGCTGTAAAATATTCTTTGCATATACTAAAAAAACCCCTGATGATTATCATAAAGATGCAGTTTTCAAGTCTTTGTTCAAAAATATTTAGAAGGATAATATCTGGCGTCTTCTGCTGAAGAACAGCTCACCTATAATATTTGACAGGAAATAACAAGCTCTACTGAAAGGGAGAGTTTTCAGGTGCTCTGAGAAAAAGACTGATTTTCCCACAATGCAGTTATGTTTCCAGGCACTTTCATTCTTCTGAACAACTTTTTTCCAGCTGAAGTCTTGTGTCCTCTTGTCCTCTTTATAAATTATTGCAGAAAATTGGAGGAGCAGCAAGTAAGATATTGGTAAAAAGAAATTAGCTTCTTCAGTTATAAGAAAATAATTTTAATACTAGTAAAAATAATAAAATATTTTAATACTGAGAGGATATTTCTGCCAATAATAAAGTATTATAACACTTTCCACCTTTATTTGGATCAAATATGCTGGAGGAAAAAAAGCTTTAACCATGAGCAAATACATTCTGCAGATAAGCTGGAACTGGATGAGCTATGATAATTGAATATATAACACATTAGAGTGTCAAAATCTCCATTAAACACACTTCATTGATGGATGGCCATGCCTAATTTTCAGAAAGAAGAGTGAATATCTGTGTTTAACTGTATTGCAACAGCACATACCAGAACTGCAGCCCCTCACCAGCATGCATCATCACCAGAATCCCGTAGCCATGAGTACCATGTACAACAGACAAAGACTGTCTCTGCCTCAAGTAAATAGTATCTGGGATACTACCAGGACAAGAGAAAACAGAGAGAAATGCTAAACAATTTCTGAGATCATCAGCACGAAAAAAAATCCAAAATTAGTAACAAATTAAAGGACGCTAGGTCCTCTGTCAGTGACTAAAATTGCCAAGGTCAAGTTCCTCTGATTTTAGGGAGAAAATGTGGAATGGCCAAATGAAAGTTTTAGTACCACCTTAGTAGCAGTACACAGAGAATAAGTGTCACTTTTATCAGTTGCTTTTAACTTAAATGCCAGAAGTATGAGTTATTCATTTAAGAGTAGCAACTGGCCTCATAGTTGTATGTTGCTATAGGCCATAATTTTCTTTCTTAACTCTTTGTCTTGTGATTTAAGACTTTGAAAATTATGCATAATTGCAGATTTCTACATGACTGCTGTAAAATTAATTACCCTAAAATTAATAAATGTGAGGATTAAAGTGGTGTCTGTCCCACTTGTTTCATACTCCTGGTTGAATGCATTGTAAAGGTCTTAATTATACCATCGCGTGTTGTGCAGATTTCTACCTCTCTCAGTGTAGAGTACAACTCATTTCTTGGAACACATCACTGCTTTGCAGCAAAATAAGCACTTGGTCATAACACCTTGGTTTGATTTGTCATTGACACCGGGAGATGTAAATTGAAATCAGAATCAAGATGGCCTTCTGATTAAGACAGCTGAAATCTATCTCACTGAATCACATTTTCTCCCTGCCTCTGTCACAGAGACTCATCAGCTGATCAGAAAAGTTTTTAAATTATTTTCTCAGGTGTCTGCTAATTATAAGTTTCTCTTTAAATACCTGGATAAAAATCAAGCTCTGGACAACCTGAAGGTGGCATGCAAAATTAAAACACTTTAGACCTACAACCATATCGTACCTCAGTTTCCCCTCTGTAAAAGACAAGCTGATATTTTAACATCTCTAGAAATGTAGTATACTAAACAAATTCATCGTAGCTCAATAATCAAGATCATGAGTTACTATTTTGTCTTCAAAGAAGGCAAATTACAGTAAATATTGCAGTGAATCACATTGTGATATTAATAAAACATTAAATAGCTTCTCACTAAGTAAGCATAAATTTGAAACAACAAAAAATAAACAGAATACCTCAAGGAATACAAGCATAAGGGTCTTGTTCAGCAGTAAGGTTTCACACACACAGAAAACCTTATTTTTTGCTTCTTTTATGCTCAAGATACTTCATCTTGCAGCAGGTTCCCTTTTACGTAAGAGAAATTAGATTTTTAATATTTAAACTTCAGGTAATCCCCTTCAACCTAGTCACAAATACAGGATAATTTTGACCATTTTGCAAGAATCAGCATATTTATATTTGCAAGAATCAGCATGGCATATTTATATTGCCATCAAATTGTAATCTTTTTTTATTCAGCTATAGAACAGGGCAAACTCACAACTGCCGCTTATTAGTAACACGATAAGAGTTCCAAATAAATCACTTCATTTGGTTCAGCTTTTTTTGTCTCACAATATTGTTACATTTTAAACCTTTATCACTGGGATACACTACAGACATTAATCAGCAAAAAAAATGAAGTGTATGGCTTTGTTGTCATGGAAACTTGGCTGTTGATAGTGTGTATTTAAGCAGACAAAAATATTCACAAAGATAATTGCAGCAGGTAAGTCAAAGGTAGAAATTTGTATTTACATGACCGTGTCTGTGTTGAGCACCATGACTGTAGCTTTGTGTACTAATAACTCTAGAAGTTGATTTTTTGAGACTGAATTTTCATCAGCTTCTGAAAAAGGCAGAAGACTGTCAAGTTCAAAAATAATCTTTAATATATCAGAACTATATGTGGTGTGCTTTTTTGTGGTAGATTGGCTTCAATCCATCTCCCCAAACTGCCGTAGTGATACTTATGATTAAGTCTTTACTCACTTGTTGTACAGACTGTTTAACATTTAAAAGGAAATTTTATTGAAAACGTTGCTTCTGTGGTTGAGACACTTTTTTCTTTTTCCAAATTACTAATTACTATAGGGGAAATCCTTCCTGCAGTGATTACTGAACATTCAAAAGAACAGTGGAGGACTAACCAGAAATATCCATTTCATTCCAAAGTTAATCTAGCCATATGATCCAAATGTAAACTTTCAGACCAACTATCACAGGTTCAGCTCTTCAAGCTGTCCTCAAGTACAAATGATGCATCTTCGTGGCCACTTATTACCATAATTAACTAAAACAAAACTTTTGGATGGAAGATGACCAACTTGCAAAATTTTGGTTTTACTGATCATAGACCGGCAAAATGATAAGAAAATAAACTGAGGTTTTATGACTAAAATTGTGAGGGTTTTTTTGATAATAGGTGATGACTTACTATATAGAACAAAACTGCCAACACTAAAAGTTTTTGCTAAAAAAGAGGTCCCATTTTTAAATTGTGAAAAAGAAATCTTTTTCTACTTGAGGGATTTCTCAGTAAGAAAAAACCATCAAAACTGAATCCATTTAAAAATCATGGGGAGAGGATATACAGTGACTATAGACAAAGAATCACCTGAACATGAAAATTCTGTTTTAATATCCAGACACTAAAGAGGAATGCTAAGCTTGGAAAGAAAAGGTACTGTTGAATTATTAAAGATGAGGAGGAAGATAAACCACAGCATATAGAAAGGACAATCCTAAGAGGGGCTGCAAAGTGACCCTTCACAAGCAAGAAGCAGCAGCTCCTGCTTTTTAAAAATGATACTCTATGAGCAATCATTCTGACATTTTGGTACAGGGCTTTTCTCCCCAAAAAATTCTGAGCTGCCCCCAAATTATTATTCCTTAGTGTATGGAGCATAGCTGTGAGCATATGTGTAGTTCTGCAGGGGACTTGTATACTCAAAAATATTTTAAATCAATTTAGCTAATGGTACTTGAAAAATTACCAGTAATATATACAATTGAAAAGCAATGGTGATACTGAAAAACAAATCCTTTGGGTTTAGAGAATATAGGAATACTGAATATTAGTGATGCAGACTACAGCATTACCAACTAGACTGTGCAGGAAATTGATTCACTGTTGTTACTAGATCTGAATGCATTGCTCACACCTTGTCGTATGAGATGCAAGGTGCTCGGAAATCCCCAGTGGAAGCAGTTCATTTTGCAGATTCAAGAGACCTTCCTGTGCCTCCTTCAGCCAAGAGTCACTGCAGAAATGTGGATATCATATGTGTGACACTCCTGTCCACCTTTATAACAGTGGGCACTCAGCAGGGCCTGGAATTTTACTCAAGCTGCCTGATGGAAATGCATAGTAGAATCAAGTTTCATTTCTAATTCTCTTTAAAGAGACAGGAAGAAATGCAAATTATAAGTTATGCAGTAATAGCTGTCCAAGAGCCTAATGAGCATTTATTGATAGAAAATTTGTGTCATACAGTCACACCCACAGGGTAATTAATTGCATCCTAATATAGGTCTGTAAGAAAGTAAGGCTGAATCAACAGCTGGTAGGAACTATCTTTACCTGTTATTTTAATTTTTATTTTTAGAAAAAAACCCACATTAATAAATTAGGTTAAAAAAATCTTAGTACAACCAGATATCTGTTAGACAGCCACACTTGATGAAACTTAATATATTTCTTCACTAATCAGAACCTTCCTACTCATTTATTATTGTTCCTCAGAGGTCAGCATAATCGTCTTGAACATCATTTCTACTGCTGTACTGAAATTTTATAGAACATTTTACAATTTTCTTCTTTCTGTAATATCAAAAAAGTATCTGCAATCTTTTTACTATAAATGGATTGTAAATGAACAGTTTGCTATGAGAGGCAGAGCTCTGACAAGTGCCAGATGCTTCCTAATTCTGCACTTTTAGTCATTCCAGGATCATCAAAAATTCAACAAACACTAATAAGTAGTTCAGCACTAAAACATACCTGAAAAGCCAAACATTGCCACTTTCTTTCTTGATAAAGATTGATATAAGTTTCCTTGGAAAATCCTTAAAGACAGCTTTTTCCTAGCTTCTCCATTGTTTCCTCATTCTTTGAAGTAGAGCTGGTAAATCCCAAAGGGTTTGGGGTTTTTTTCAATTCCTCTGAGTATTTGGTTTCTTTTACAGTCAGGAGGTTATAAGTGAAAAAAACCAAAACTTAAAAAGAGGAGGAAAACTCAAGTAATATTTTCCAAGACTGACGTGGAAAGGGAACATTAGGGTATAGAAAGGGTTAGGGTTTTTTCATAATTTCTGTTCCTAATTTCTTCAAGCCTTCTTTAAAAAAATAAGTATATAAAAATTACATGTCTACTAAATGTCAGTGTTAACTGTTTTAGTTTCAGCACAAACAAGATTTAAAGAGTGAAAAAATAGTAAGTATATACATCCAAGTTAAATAAAGACCTTGGAAAGTCTGAAATTCACTAAAATAAAAATAGACTACACCAAAATTCACAATACAACTAAATTGCTTCATTTGTTATTTGCAGTTTTTCTGTTTTCCCTCAGGAATTTGATGCCTATGCTTTCAAATGCCAATTTAGGTGTCTCCCTTATATACGTAACCTGTTATTTAATCTTGTAGTTCAAAGTTTTTCACTTTGTCTGTACTACCAAGGTTATGCATAACAGAAGTGAAAAATATGATTAATACTACAATCAAGAGTCTGTACTAATATCTTCTATCCAGAGAAGTCATAGGTTATTTCCAAGCTGATGTCATTTGTAGAAAAAAAAAACATTTTTGAAGTCCTGACATGATTGGGAAATTTATAATCTAAAATACATCCTCCATGTTAAGATTTTTATACTGTGTCCCCTTCTGCCACCTTCATTTTGTGAAATACTTCAGGAGCCTCATGCTAGGCACAGCATAAGCAAAAGGTCAAAATTGTCACATAAAAATGACTACTTCAGAGGTTTGCACTTAGGAGAGGTGAATCAAAACCACATGTGTGTATTGCCTGTCTAAACAGAAATTATTGCTGACCTGATATTCATCCACAGTACTTATTTGTGCTGTGAAAAATTTGCTTTGCACAGCATGTGGTCCCCCAGCTCAGAGGGCTCTGTAGAGAGGCCAAGGCAAGTCTGTACCTGAGCAGAGGATCCCAGCTCGGAGAGGGACAGAAGGCTTGGGGCTGATCCAGAGCTCCTGGAACCACCAGTGTGGGTGGACAGGGAGTTTATGGCTTATTAGTGTACATAAGGCTCTGATAATGGAGAGTCAGAAGGAACACAGCCATGCCAGGCTGTGGGTTCTTGGTTTTACCAGTACATAAATACAAGTTAAATGTTGGCATGATTGTCCCTAAACAGAGCAAGACAGAAATAGTCATTTCTAACCAAAGAGACACAGGAAGCACAAAAACCAGTTCTTAAATTCAAGACTAATACTTCTACAAGCAGCAACTTTTGATTTGTCTATCAAAAGCTGTATCACAGAACCACAGAAACCAGGAGAGGAATAGGTTTAAAGACACCATCTACTATATTCACCTGCTCCAAATGCCGTAGAACTGCTGCAATTCCTAAAAGCTGATCTGAAAAATCTCAAATAATGGCTCAAATAAGGCATCAGCCTCAGATACATGCCCTGCTGGAAATTATTTAGGGTTTTGTGTAGGCTTCTTAAGTCAAAGAGTTTACATCAGAGTCTATTGTTTCTTCTACCTCAGAGTCTGTTATTTCTTATCCTAACAATCAAGAACACAGAGAACAGATTATTTTTTCCCTCTTTCTTCTGGTATTCAAAACTGAAGAATTGCTACCTCTCTCATTTCCTTCCTGAATAAACAAATCCAGATCCTTCAAGATTTCCTTGTAGGTCACGTTTTAGGTGGTCAATTATCCTTGCTGTTAATTTTTAAATCTTCTCCACTTGTTCTGTATTGCTTGTGTAGCATGAGGATTGAAAGAAATACTCTGGTTGATGAACACATGGTAAATATACCAGAAAAATGACCTTCAAGGCACAACCTGGCATTTGTCTTTATTGTATAGCACCCTTTTTGCATTTTTTTTCACAAGTTTACCAGGAACACTTTGAATTTTAATGCTATCTTCTAGTGTCATTCATGTCATGTGTAAATATATCATGCTCCCTATTACTTCATCATGGACACTAATGAAAATTTATTCTCCTCTTCTGGTGAAGAATCACTAATTGATATTCTATAAGAACAGTTTTCCTACCGTTTCGTACTCTACAGCAGTTTCATCTAGATAATTTTTCTACTATTTACTTATGGCAATGTCATGTAAGAAAGCATAAAAAGATGTAAAATCAAGCATCTTTCCTAATACAAAACCAAGTTCACCTTCATTAATGAAACTGCTTGACTCAATTTGTCTTTAATTAATCTAAACTTGTAGGGGTTTGTAAATTCCTTGTTTCATTATTTGTCTCAGTATTTTTTGGTAATAAAAGAGAAATGTCTATAACTCCCTTTGTGATGTGCCTACCCTCCTGCAGACTTTTTTAGTATCACCTCTTTTCTAAAAGTTTACAAAGAGAACTGTGGATGATTTTAAGCCCACGTCAAGCTTGCTCTCTCATTTCACATAGCTGCCCCGGCACAAATCAGCTCCAACAAAACCTGCCTGTAGACCCCATCACTCCCTTTTGCCACCATTTGCACTTTCAGGAGTGTGGAGTAAGTGACCCCCTGCATGACTGTCCTGTAGACCACATGCTGACATTTTCCCAGACACTAAATCCCATGGATAGTTGACAAAAGACGACGGCAACACTTCCTAAAGAACAGGGCCCTTAAAGGAGTTATGCTTGTTCTTACAAAAGTTAAGCATTTTGTGTGTTATTGTCTCGTTCCTTTTTTACTCTTTTCCAACACAGTTGAGTGTGGCAGATCTAGCAGATGCTGTCAAAAGTATCTCATCCACTGTCTCCAAGAAAAAGTCTAAGGAAGTCAGTCATCTTCCTTATTGTATTCATTGAGATCACTGAAATATACTTTCCTTCCTGAAAGAAACACCGTCTCTGCAGGGAATGAAAACAGCCTGCCCTGAGGTTACATAGGTTAAACCCATATGCCATAGTTTTAGATGTCCATTTTCTAGCCAAATATTTGGGGTTTTGGAGGAGCAAAATAAAGTAAATACATATTTAGCAATGATAATCTAAACCAAAGTATTATCACCTATATGTTATTATTATCACCTATACAAAAGTCATTTGAAAGCCAAGGATGCACAATTATTGTCATTGTTTTTCCATTCCCAGCAGAGAGGTTAACAAGCCTACCCATGCTCTAGATGGAAGAAAGTAAAAAACTTCTCAAGACAAACTGAGAAACTTGATGCTAATCATTCTGCTATAACCTGAAACATCATCAACACATTTCCATCTCCAGGTTTAAACAGTCACCTTGAAGGAAAGATTGAGTTGAAATGTGCCTGGAATATTTTCCCAGGACAAACATTCCCTTCACCAGTTTACCAGCTATGTCTACACTAAGAGCTTCCCCATGCAAAGAGTCACTCCAGAGGTGTTGCAGCTGCACTTCAGGATGAGACTCGTCTGGGGGGGCATTGAGGAAAAGTAGATACAGGGAAAAAACAGGAAGCAAATGTTCCCCAACATGCTTCAATTCACTCATGACTATCCAGATTTTTAGTTTGGGTTATCAATAGATTAAGATTGCAGCACACATGAGTTCTGCTTAGATTCAGTTTTTCAATGAAATTTCATCTGTTCTGCATTTAAGAAACACATTTTCTTTATCTGCTTTTTGCTTTTAGCAGTAATGTCCTAATATAATTCTTGGAACTAAAAAAACAGCTCCATGTTAAAAGTGCTAGAATGTTAGTCACAAATGCTGCTTTAAACAGCACTATTTTGATTGCTTTCTACTTCTCAATGTGTCTTCTCTAGTATTCACATGTTTGTTGAATTCTGGAAATTCTTCAGAAGACAAATTTCCAGAGACAGTTTTGACAGTCTTCATAGTCACTGAAATGTTGATAGCAGAGGGAACTAGATAGAATCATAAAATCCTTTAGGTTGGAAAAGACCTCCAAAATAATTGAGTAAACCCAAGATTACCATGTTCACTGCTAATCCATGTCCTGGAGTGCCACATTTATGTGTCTTTCAAACACCTCTAGGGATGGTGACTTAAACACTTCTTCTAGTGCTTGATTTCTTCTTTCAGTGAAGAATGTTTTCCTAGAATGCAGCCTAAATCTCTCCTGGCACAGCTCTTGTCCTGCCACTTGTTACCCAGGAAAAGAGCCCAATCCTCTCATGGCTGTACCCTCCTGTCAGGGAATTGCAGAGGTGAGCAGGTTTTCCCAAATCTCCTTTTCTCCAGGCTGAGTGCCCTCAGCTCCCTCAGCTGCTCCTCATCAGATTTGTGCTCCAGACACTTTCCCAGCTCTGTTGCCCTTTTCTGGACACACTCCAGCCCCTCAATGTCATTCTTGTAGTGAGGGGCCCAAAACTGAATACAGGATTTGAAATGTGGCCTCACCAGTGCCTGGCACAGAGGGACAATCACTGCTCTGGTCCTGCTGCCACACTGTCACTGATACAGGCCAGGATGACGTTGGGTACCTTGGCCACCTAAGCACACTTGGGCTCATGTTCAGCTGCTGTAACCAGCATCCCCAGGTCCTTTTCCTGCTCTCCAGGCACTCTGTCCCCAGCCTGTGGCACTGCCTGGGGTTGGTGTGACCTAAGGGCAGGATCCAGTAATCGGCCTGGTTGAGCCTCAGACCAATGGCCTCAGCCCATTGATCTAATCTGATCCCTCTGCAGACCCTTCCTGCCCTCCAGCAGATCAGCACTGCTGTCCAGCTAGGTGTCATCTGCAACTACCTGAGGGTGCACTCGATCCCCTCATCCAAATTACTGATAAAGAGGTGGAACAGAATTTTCCCCATTACTGAGCCCTGAGGGCACCAATTGTGACCAGCAGCGAATTGGATTTATTTCCTTTTACCACCACTCTGTGGGCCTGGCCATCCAGACAGTTTGTAACTCAGTGGAGAATACACCTGTCCAAGCCATAAGCAGCCAGTTCCTCCAGGAGAATGCTGTGGGAAATGGTGTCAAAAGGTTTATTACAGTCCAGGTAAGACAACACCTTCATCCTTTCCTTCATTTGCTAAGCAGGTCACCTTCTCATGGAAGGCCATTGGATTGGTCAGGCAGGACCTGCCTGTCACAAACAGAGCTGCTGGGTCTGATCTGCTGGCTGTCCTACAAATGCTGTGTGACTGCACTCAGGATGGTCTGCTCCGTGACCTTCCCCAGCACTGAGGTCAGGATGACAACCCTGTGGTTCCCCTTATACGCCCTCCAGCCCTTCTTATAGGTAAATGACATATTTGCCAATTTCCAGTCATCTGAGACCTTTCTGGGTTAACCAGGACTGCTGGTAAATGACTGAAAGTGTCTTGGATAAAAAACTCAGGAAGCCAAGAGAGTGAGATTGAAAAGAGTTTTTCTTTATTGTTTCTGGTGAAGATTTTTGGGAAAGGAAAAGATGGTATGGATAATGAGGAAAACAGTATGAAAGTAAGAAGTCAACTCTTACATGGAAATGATACCATGCCCCTCCACTGCACAGTTCAGTGTCACCCCCAGGTTTAGTTAGAGGTAACGTGAGCGTCAGAGTGAACACATCAGCAGATGCACATGTAGGATGATAAAGTCCTGATCTTCACAACAGCACTGAGATCAGAAATCTGCTGAGATGCAGAAATTCACTTTCAACCACTCTTTTAGAATTACCCTTGTTCAGTGGGAATCCCCATTCAATGTATAAAATCAACTGAGAATTGCCAGGATGAATCATAGCTGTGGTTCAGCCTGCCCTAGCCAAAACCAGAGATGTTGTTCCAGACAGCTTGGGCTTAAAATCACTAAAAAATATGTTGCTTTTTTAAGTCAAAGCTTTCATTTGCCATTATTTCTGTATGAATTTTAAGCCCAGTCTACATAAGCCATGTTTCTTCATCATAGCTCTAAGACTGCAGTAATCACAAAGAGACACATTTATTCATACATATATACAGAATTAATAATTCTTTTTAAATTGTTGCCTGTAGCTTGGTGGCCAAATGATTTAGGTTTTTTTTCTTCTTTGTGGCAAAAGCATGAAGATCTGCAAAAATTAGCATAAGCAGATTTCAAGAGATGAAAACATTTAATAAGTCAGAATGATCGCTGAACAGTATTCATATATATCACAGAGTAAAACAGCTCCACCCTGGGACGCAAGAAAAAGCTGGAATTATAAGGGAACTTAATGGCATGTATTTATCCAAAGGAAATAATAGTCATCTCACTGCCTTCTCTCTCCATCTGTGATTTAGAGGCCTTAAAATACAAAAAAAAAAAAAAAAGACTTATTGCAGGTGCAGGTCCCAAGAAGGAAGCAGATTACCAGCCAAAAATGAGATATAAATGTTCTTTAGGTAATAGCCTTTCTCAAGGTTTTGTTACAAAGGATCTAAAAAATCATTTCACTGTCTTCTCATGTGCATCATGGTGATCTCCACGGATCCTGCAGAAATTCAGGTTCTGATCCTACAGATTTATTCTACCTTAAACTTTTCAATAGTCCCATTAGGTTTTCCTGGAATTTCTCTTTCACATGAAGCCAAGCGCTGTTATCACAATTTCTGTGACTACAGGAAAGTTTCTAAAGGTCATTAAAATATTTTTCAAAGAAGCAGGTTGCTGAGTAGGCCACTAGGAGTGAAAGTGAGGTGTAGGACACTTCATGTCAATCCAAGGAGAACTAAACACAAACTGAATATTGCTGAAATACCTGAAAATTGCTGAGCATATTTTATCTGGAATGCTCCTGGAATAAAATAATTTGAAATGTATTCAATAAATTAATAGTGAACTAATTAAAAAAAAAAAAAGTAGTGAGAACAGGTATCATTACTTTTGCAACACTTAATGCTTCACAAAAAGATAATAGATGCATGTCTCCTGACACACTGAACAGAGCAGTTCTCACTTCTGTGTGCACAACCTCTATAGTGGGCCTGTAGACCAGGAGAAATGAAGGGAAGGCATCACTTCATCTTCTCTGAGAGCAGAAGACAAGTTTGGGAGCAAACTTCCCCTATGGCTGGTAAGAACCCTGAGTAATTTCATATTAAAGCACAAAGTTTCAGCATGAAAGGTGTAAAAGCAAGAGGTTTTAGATTTTCCCTGTAACATTCCTAAAAGACCTGTCAAACCATCCCCACACTAGTGAGATTCTCAGCTTAAAATAACCACAGGCCACTACAAAAATCAGATTCATTTCTTGAACAGAAACATGAAGAAGTGACACTTGTGTAAAACTCCATATTCTTTCCGTTTCAACTAGTTTTTCATTCTGGGACTTGATTTTTAATTTTGAATAAAAGATAGTAGTTGAGTTCCAAATTAATTTAAAATTAAAACCAAAAAAAATTCCAGATGAGATTTTCTACTTCAAATTGAGAAATTTGTCCCCACATCATTTTTCTAGCTGTTGAGACATTTGAAAATCAAAAATAAGTAACAGTTGCATGTGACAAAAAATAATATTATACAAGATTTTCTATTTAATTTAACAGTATGTTTTCACAGTTTCTCTGAATAAGTGCATGTATGATACTAAGGTATCATGTATCATACATATATATATATGTACCATACTAAGGTATTTTATATATATATAAACATTTTGTTCTTAGAAATAATTCATATTTTCTGTCTTCATATATTTGCATACAGCTTTTTCCAAAGTCACAGTGAAGCAAGTGAGAGTCTTCAATAGATACAACATTATGATATATATGTAGGAACAGCATGAATAAATCCATTTATTCTCTCCAGTCAATCTTTATCAATTTTACATAATATTCAGACAAAATGAAACCTGCTATTCTTATGGTATGTGTCCCATGGGCTTCAGTGTTAAGACCACAAGATGATAGTTAATATGGGTTTGAATAACCAACTATTTTTAGGAATCCATTCAACTAATGAGTAACCACTGTTCGTTGTTAATGCCATGATATACCCTGCAAGAAAATTGGCTTCCTACTCCATCAGTGTTAAATTTAATTATATATTCCAGATGATAATACATTTCTTTCTAATTAGCTTTATTTTATAGTTTCTTAGCAAATCTGTTCCAAAGGAAAAGTCTGGAAAACTCATACTGCTTTTTAAAAATAAGTAGGAACATGTATGCCAATGCAAAAGTTTCATTGTTGTGGTTTTAAATTAAATATCACTCATGTGTTTGATATTAATGGAAAAATTACCTTTCTTAGTAGCCTATCCCCCAGAAGGAACTGAGAATCTCAGATTGCAATTGATGTAATTGATTGAAATGAAGCATCTTTTCTTTTCCAAGTCCTTCTAGGTCACCCTACTCCACAAATTAATCTCTTCACTCTCGTGACCAGTGGCAGGACTCAAAGAAATGGCTGGAGCTGAGTCAGGGAAGGTTTATGTTGGATATGAGGAAAAGGTTCTTCACCCAGAGGGTGGTTGGGCACTGGAACAGGCTCCTCAGGGAAATGGCCACAGCACCAAACCCAACAAAGTTCCAGAAGTGTTTGGATGGCACTGTTGGGCACATGGTGGGATCCTTGGGGTAACCTGTGCAGAGCCAGGAGTTGGACTCCATGATCCTGATGGGCCCCTTCTAACTCAGAGTATTCTATGATTCTTTGATTCTAACTTTGGCTGAAATTCAACTTAGACTTTTCTTTAAAAAATAATTACTTTTTTCCCCCTGTGCATGTGCGTGTCTCAGAAGTCAGTCAGAATATAGTAATTTTGTTTCATAGGGAAAATGTTGTGGTTAAAACACAGTCCTGTTTTTAAAAACCTGATAAAATTGAGTGGCATTTCCTGTTTGAAAGAGGGGAGCAGCAGAGTCTTTCAGGAGCGTGCAATGCCAGAAACACTCAAGTGGTGCAACTGCTTTCATAGCACAGTGCTCTGAGCAGTGGGGTGTGGAGTAACCTTTGCTTGCAGCTCAGAATGTAAGAAAAAGCATTCCCTGCATTCAAACCCATGTGTATTGTCTTACCTATTTCACCAGGTGGTAGGAATGCAACATCAGAGGAGGTCCTTAGTGGCACATCTAAATAAAGGTACAATGTGTACTTCTGCAAAGCTGTGAGTAAATTCCTTCCCTATCCACCTTTTTATGTCTGTGGCATTGCTAGATTATGGCAATGCCATAGATTGTGATCTAGATTATGTTAGAACTAGTTTATGGATCCAGTCTACTAACTCCAAACAAATCTGATCATCTGAATATGGCAAGCCTTTAAGGGCTCAAATATGAGTATCATAATTTGGACTTCTGCATATAAATATCCACATAAAGTTTTGATGTTTAGATCAAGATAAATGTTCTTGCATTGCATTCCGTAAATAAGAAACTAATCGGTTAGCTGCAATCCCTGCCTGTCAAGAAAGCCTTCACTGCGCCAGATGTCCAGCCTCTCTCCTTATTTACAGCCTTTGGCAAGTAGAGGTCATTACAGGTACATTTACTCAGATGATTTTTTTGAGCCAAAATTGATAAATTCCATGTAGTAGCTTTCATAAATGGATTTCAGATGTTTTCTTTACTTTTTAACTGTGGAATCTTAGAGACTTATTTGGATCATGTTATAGCAAATTCATGCATTCATCTGCAACATCATATGTTTAAAATAAATCAATTTTGTTAATTCGCACCTGAAATATTTTAGAATAACTCTACAAAAAGTTTGGAATTGTGTTCATGTTGCTAAAGTTGGTAATCAACACTGGATCTCAATTCCTATACCTATACAACCCCCTGTTTCAGGAGGATGCTGAGATTAGTGCAGGAGATAAATCCAATCTTCCTCGGGCTCTTCTGGTTAATCTATGAGTTAGGCTGGGCTCCAGGAATAGGATTCATCTGAAAAAATGTAGTGTCTAGCATAAGCAAACCTGAGCATCTGAGGTAAATGTGTAGGTTTTCTGCGTAGTCATGGAGATAAATAGGTCTTCTAGATTACAACTCATCTCCATCTAAAGTAGAAATCTAAACCAGGCCAGATGAACTGTGTCCAAAAGAGTATGTTTCTTCCAACTTACAGACTGCAGAGAATCTAACACAGACACAGATATAAATATCATTAAAGTCTATCTCATGAGATTAACCCCTTGTCAATGACCTAAACTTGCTTGCATTCAAGCTCAAAGGGACTTCAGAATCACCCTGCTCCTGTACAAAGTCCCAGATCCATTAAAATTATTATCCCTGGAACATCACTGGCAACAAAGGACTCCATGAACCTCTTTGTTCACTGCATATGCAGTAAATCTTGAGCAAGAGCTGACCTTTTCTATGCATCCAGACCTGCTCAGTTCTAGTTTTCATATGAAATAGTTAAACTCTGCACTAGGCAACTCTTACTGGGCTTTTGAAATATCCAGTGTTGGCAAATATTTGGAAATCTATGAGGTCACCATGTGCTGCAATAGGGCAAATGAATTACTATACAAATGACTATCAATTGTTTAAACTAGTAAAATTAGGACAGTAAATGTAAAATAAAGCCATATCCCTCTAGTATGACATACAGGAGCCAAAAATACATTTATCTGGACAAGCTAGTTTTTAGAGTTCATTTTTAAATGTCTGGGTTTTTTCAAAAATAAGGCATCCAGGCAATATATGTCATGCACAAAAGTCCATGCAATGTGATAAATAGTGTGTCTGTAAGTAAATGAACACATATCCTTATACAGGATTAAAATAAAATCTAAAACAAGAATGAGTGTGTAAGTTTATGAATAAGTGAAAGTACACAAAGTTAGGCATATGTAAACTTATCTTGTGTTGTATGAATCATTCTTGACATATGACTGTAACGGTAGCCTTCGTTAGAAAGGGGAACAGCAAAAACTTCTAAGAAATTAAATGGGAATGCTTCCTAACGTTCAGTGGTTTGGCATTCTTTGTTTAAGAAGGTGAGGAAGTCATAAACAGAGCCTGTATGCATTTCATGAGTCACTTCAGAAACTCAAATTTTATGCATGAAACTATGTCACTTTGAAAAGGGGATATCTCTGTGGAGGACAAGAAAATACTAGACACATTTCTTGTTATTAGTTTTGGATGTCCTTTATAAATGTTCCTCTTTCAAAGGCTGAAATTTCAGAGAAGTGTGTAACATTTAATACCTGAAGGTTTTCTTTTTATGCTAGAGTGTGGGTACACCATGTAGAAAGGGATTTTAGGATCTGGGGCAAGAAGTGTGCATGCATGTGTGTCAGTGAGTTGTAACCTTGTACATTTTCTGGAACCATAAATTAAATTACAAATCTACTGATCCTCTATCTGATGTTGTCTAATTTTTTTCTGAAAATCATTCATCAACACATTTAGCAGTCTGAGAAGTGCCCACAGTCATACAGCAAAGACCATCATGGGCTGGGGTGGAGATGAAAGAGATAAATCCATGTTAATGCACACACAATGATTATATTCAACCTCCAAGGGCAGACTGAGCAAGGTCTTTACATGTCCTAAGAGGAATGGACTTTTGCTTGCAACCAGTTTCTTCATCTCAGACTATCTTCCCTTGGGTTAAGGGGTTTTACAGCTACAGATCTGTCATCTCTCCCAACTAGATCATCCCTTTCCATCTCACCAGCTCTGCCTTGGCAACAAACTTTCTGGCCAAATAAATGTACTTTTGCATGCTGAAAACTGGAAATTCATATCAATTTATCTCTTTGTAGCATCCAATGCACAGCAACACAGTTGTCTGATGTTTTGAATCATTAGATGGGACTATGTCCCACCAAGTTTCACTTGTGCTTAGTTGCTGATAGCTACTGCATGGAGCTGAAATGACAGAGGTAAATGTCCTGGCTGGTACCAGATCTTCCTTGTTCTACTCTGCCACCTGTTCTTCCAGCAGGACAGGAGAATGCAGGGTAAAGGAGCACAAGCTAAAAGAATGAGATTCTGCTGTGGCTACATTTCACTGGGCAGAGCACAACATTGAAGTGTTGGGTTGTTGGGTGTTTTCCTTAGCAAACTTGGACTCAAGAATTCTGCAGTAACATCATAGTTTCAGTTTTCATTCAGGGAAGCTTGCAAACCCTCATGGCTGCACACAAAGAAAGTAAAAAAATTTTCCTAAAATGTAGAATACATGAAGGAACAGGGAGAAAAAAAAAATGTTTTACCACTTCTAAGTGAATATACTGGCATTTTACTTCTGACCAAAGCTTTTGCCCTTGGAGACATCACATAGAGTGTGTCAAGAATCCAAAAACATAGTGCAAATTTATGATGACCATAGGCCTCATGGAAACATTTCTGTTTCAAAAGACTTTTACTAAGTAGGGAGCAGCGTTTCCCCTGGTTTCCTGCCACCTCATCTCTCCCAGTGAGCTCTGCTCACTGAGGCCTCTGGCCCCAGACTCTTACTTGCCTTCTACTAGGACTGCCTCAGGACCAAACTGCCCTAAATTAAAGTAAGAATTTTAAGATGCCTTAGCAAAAACTCCAGCTGTTCTGGAGGAGCTGGAACCTCGGTCCCTGCTGTGCCCCTCTATGCAGGGTTTTATGGAGTCTCTTCCAAAGCCAGCCATTCTCCTGGGCTTGGCACTTCATACCAGGGATCAACCACTCCTCTGTGCCAGAGTGTAGGCTCCTATAACACCACAGATTCTCTGGATTGAAATACCTGCCCACAATTTGATGGCTATTTCTAGCAGCCACTGATTTGCCCAGACCTCCAACTGCATCACATTTGAGGAATCGCACTTCTACTTCATTTTCATGCAGTGACCTATGTGTCCAGGTTAGTCTTTCTTAGGCTGAGGTAGCTTACAATGCTGGAATATTCATATAACTACAACCTACATGGAAATTATGGATAGATAGGTAAATAGATAGATAGATAGACAGACAGACAGACAGACAGATAGATAGATAGATAGATAGATAGATAGATAGATAGATAGATAGATAGATAGATAGATAGATAGATAGATAGATAGATAGACTCTGCTACACTGTCACAATGTCAGCCAGTTTATTAGGTGTAATGCTACTTCTCTGCTCATATGTGCTTGCTCATAAGTGTTGAGGAAAGCTCTGGCCTATAATATTTTAATTAGTTTTTCTCTAGTTCCAGAAATGTAGATGATCCACATCTTACCATTAACAGGCACGAGTGTTTAACCCCACACATGACTGGCTGTGTGAGGAAGGACTCTCATCTCACAGTCCTCAGTGCTGCCATGTCCTTTTTTAAAGAGATCATGCTGGTACATGTAGTGTAACTTTTCTCAATGAAGGGTTTTGTTGCTCTCTTTCCAACAAGACAGACATATTACTTCATCCCTCTCTCCAACAGAGAAGAAATCTGTTGAGGCTGTGACTCAAAATAAAAGTGATGGCCCCACTGAAGGCCACTGCCTCTCCTTTGAATACCATGTTAGGTGTGAGGTAATAACATGACTTTTAGGTACATAATTACTAGTTGGCTTCCCAAGACAACCTGATGCTGGCACCACATGCTGCTATACCCTCAAGGCTTGATTATTCTAGTTCTGCCACTGCCACTTAGAGAAGGCTGTGATTAGGAGCCCTAGAGCTCCTCATGGCATTGAAACACCCTGTCCTCCCTGTAGCCACAAGCTTCCAGGATGCCAGCCCAGCAAAGGTAGACCCCATTGTTCCTTTCTTCTAAAAAGCTAAATAGAAGTGACATTATAGTGATATTGGTTATAGTGGCATCTTCCCTACCCAATGAGTTTCTGCTCCCAGATATGATTTTGTGACACTCTCATGCCGAAAAATCTTTCTCAGAGGTGTGTTACCTCCCTGAAAGACCTCTCCACTTTTTTATGTGTTGTTTTTGTTTTACTTACCTATTCACCCATTTCTTAAATGCAGAGTGCTTGTATCTAATGAAAATTTTTAATGACTATGATTCAGCAAATGAGTTTTTAAATTATTTGTTGTTGCTCTTACTCTGTTGCTACTGCTACTTTATTAATAAACTTTATTGATATTTATTAATTCACATTACTAACATTTAAAGAGAAAATATAAATGTGGGACAATTTATAAAGTTATTCAATTTTCCTAGCAACACAGAAAAGCATAGAATACATTTAAACATGTAATTTTTTATTCAACATCCCTCTCCCTCTCTGACACAAAAATACTTACTACCATAGTACCAGGCAATCTCTTTTCTTTCATTAATCTCATGTCTCTGTAGTACAAACCAATGTTGTCATTAAGGGTATCCTGGGAAGGAAATATTCATCATGGAGAAAAAAAGCACAAAATCCCATGTACTTTACAGAAAGAAAAATCATTGATTGAAGACTGACTTCTTCAGAAATTTTTGAACTTTTGTAGAGCTTGTAAAAATTCCCCACCCACATTACTGTCTTTGAAGACCTCAGAGAGCTGCTCCTTCTTGCCATAAAGCTGTCAGCTGAGTGTTTCACGGTGTGATACAGCTCTCTATCGTACAGGAAATTGATCTAAGTCATTTTCCTGTGAATATAAAAGAAGGAAATAAACTCCATTAACCCTTTCAGTACACGTTATATTTACATACTTGTAACCTTGCATGTCCTGCAACAAAGAAAAACAGTCCCAGTGGGAAACAGCAGTGGCTGTGAGGAGGGTTTTTTCTTTATGAACTTTTTTTTCTACTCACTGGGTAATTTATTTATCCACAGAAAATATTTATGGGTGTTTTCATGTTCTTTACAACATTGTTTTTTCTAACAGCTACAAAATATTTTTCTCATACAAAACTTTAGCATACTCTCTCAGCCTAGAAAATTAACGTCTGTTTTTCTTCTTGATTTAGCAGCCTAGTATGTTCTGGTATGTTGTTGAAACAGAGGTGTGCCACGAGCTCAGACCCAGCTCTAAATTACCAACTCATGATAGATATTTCTGATTTAGTTCTTGCTGAAGTCTTTTGCTGGATGATTAGAGATGGGCAGACTGCAAGGGATTAGGAACTGTGAATAAAACAATGCAAATTCATAATCCTTATCTAAATTTTCCTAGACATATAGACAAAGAGAAATTCTGGAGCTGTAAGGATACCTTGCTCTGTGGAACTCTTAATGATTCCTAATGTTCTGCAGATAATGGCTTATCAAAATAGACGCTCACTTAGAAATATCCTAATATTCCATATGGATAAAATTTGTGGTACAAAGGGGAGAAGACAGGGCAGAGGTCCTTAGCTTACACCATAACAAGAGGTGAGCAGTGATCATAAACTCAAGATTCAAACCCCAAAATATGTACCATTAACTTCATCTTCTATCAGAATATTTTGTCTATTATCTGTGAGTTTTCATTCTTTTCCAAGAAATCCTTTATCTTGCTATATTCTACCTGAATTCTCCTGTTGGAACCGCTGAATAACATCAGGTTGGAACGAAATTCAATTACAAGATCAACCTAATCTTCCTGCATCTGACCATAGGGCAAAGTGACTAAAGACAGCCATCAAAGAGAACACAGATGCAGCTCAGGAAGGAGCAGCATGCAAATCATCTTTAAAGGCAAAATAGGCCTTATTTCAGGGAAAGGATTTTTGACTTTCCATAAGCACTCAGAAAAAGCTGCAGACAGCCCCTAAAATATTGTCAGCTCTTCTCTTGCGAGGAAACAAGAGGCTTGCCATTCTTTTGCTTTTGTATTCAGTCTTACATTCTCATAACTTCTGAACTGCTGTTCTACTTCCCACACTTTTGCTGAGGATATGTGACCATGTACTTTTGGAATTTGATAATAATATTTCAGTAAGTTCAAACAGTTAGTGATTATTTTTGAAGGCATATGTCCCTTGGTCCAATTTTACATCTAAAACTACTTATCTGGTCTGGGGAAAGGTGGGAATAAGAGAATACAGCATTTCTTTCACAGCAATAACCTGGCTTATGCAAAAAACCACCCACAATTAAAACTCTCAGAAATGCACTAAAACCTCTGAGAAAATAAATTCCACAGACTTGCCATTTTATTCAGCTTAAGTGATCAATAATCTAAAGAAATTTTCTTCTGATTCCCAAAAATTTAACCCTGACTTTTCAGAAGGAAGTGAGAACTGAAGGATTTGATACCTGGTCTGCCCTTGGGGGCATTTACCTGTGACCAACACATTTTTCTGCGTAACTTGTATAAAAATCATAAAACTACTGTTCTGACTGCTCAAGGTACCTATTCTCAAATGCCACATAATGAAGGCATACCATAGTAAATGGCCTACAGAGAGAAGGAGGTTCCACAGCAGTGAAGGCAGTCAGAGTATTCTGGTTTCCCCTTCTTGTGGCTGCATTGGGAAGGCATCAACAAAGGAGGAATGAGAAATGATGCATCTGACTCCATCTTATCAGAAGGCTAAATAATTACTTTATTATACTACAGTATTCTGTACTGTATTACATTACATCTAAACTGAATCTGCCAAGCACTCCACTCTGCACACAACACTGAATCTCGTGACTGTCAGCTGACAGTCCAACACACACACACACTTGGCCCTGATAGGCCAAGGGAACAAAACACCATCACTTTGGGTAAACAATCTCCACATTGCATTCCACTTTTGCACAAACACAGGCACAGCAAATGAGATAAGAATATTCTTGGGAAGAATTGTGCCTTGCTTTTCTCTGTAAAGAGAAATTTGGCTACACATTCTCTGTGAAACTACAAGTGCAAGAGTTGGGCTAGGATGAGAGAAAACCTTCTCTTTCAGTTTTGGGTTGAAGTTTAGCTATGATCCCTACTGACACACATAGCAGATATTTTAGCTTAGTGAGGGACCTAAGGGGGTTGTGAAGGTCATTTCTCCAAGATGGTTGTCCCATGCCTACCAACACCAAGAGTAAAAAAAGCAATAGAATCATAAAATGTCCCCCACTTAAGGTTACATATTTTTGTGGTTACAGCTTGGACTAAACACATTTTTGGGGTGATTAACTTCTTCAGTCATATTTTCAATGCCTAATGGAATTGTAGACTACATTATACAGATGAACAGGAAAGCTCCAATGAGTTCTTCATGAGGAGATATATGGAAATTCAACTTTTCTGAACTCTGCTACAAAAGCATCTTTTGCTATTTCATTACACATGCAGCACTTCCCTCTCCTCACTCCTTTTTTCTCCTGCCAAGCCCTGCAGGGATTTCTCTTCTACCTGCCCTATATTGTCCCTTCATTCCTAGAAATCAAGTGGAAAAAGCATGCATGATAAACATAATGAGAAATAAAGGACTGAGTCACAATCTGATAGAAATTAAAATTACTGAAAGCCTAGTTCTCCTTTAAGAATGAAAGGCTGTAATAAAGAAAACATCCAGAAACTATGCAAGCTCCAACTGTAAGCTGAGGACTCTGTTAGGAAAAATGACATTAAGATATAAATGCAAACATTATTCTTTGATGTCTGGATACAGTTCAAAGCACTTAAAAATTACACAGAGTATTTAAGCATTAAAAAACATCTTTTTAATTATATCAGAATTCTATTCAGTCACATTTAGACTTATACAGGATGTATTAAAATGCGTATTTTATGACCATAACCCATTCTGCCATGTAAAGTTAATCTTAAAAGCAATTCACATTAACACCCATTTCCTTCTTGTATTAAAAAAACTGCTAAATAGTTCCAGTTTTCATTGCTCTCTGGGACTGAGTCTTTCCTTTAAAGTAGAAGAAATCTGTTTTCCATAGGATCCAGCTTTTCAAACATTTTTCTCCATCACTGCTGTGTCTTTCCAGGGCTTGGCCACGGAGACTTTGGAGTTCATGTTCCAATTCTGATCTCCGGTTTTTTCACTGGAACACCCTTCAAGCTGCACTCCACCATCTGCACCACCTGCTTATTGTTCTGGTGCATGATCCTGGATTCCTCACTGACCATTTTGACATGAATGGAGGAGGACCACAAGGCTTTCCTGAGCCTGCACATCTCCTGGGGCACTGGCTCTAGCTCTAGGTCCTCAGAAAAAACAAGTTCCAAGTAGATCCTGCAGAGCATCTTCCTTTTGTGGCAGATTTAGAAAGCAGCATCTCCATTGCAAGGACAAGGAAATGGACAAGAAAGAGAAGGCACTGTTCATCAGATTTAAAACTCCACCAGAAAAGGAAGATAGATCTGAGCAATCACATTCTGTCTTCTCTCTGGCTCATCAGTAATTTCTACTGTGATAATTTTATTATCACAGTAGAAGGCACCTAAAGAGTAAGTCTGGCAGAAATTTGGTGTCCACAAGAAGAGCAGATTTTCCTACAAAAGCAATTAATTTTACTTTAAGACCCAGGATTGCACAACTTGAACAACCAGAAACCGTGGCAAAGGAATACAGGAGAATGGGAAGAGATGATTTTTAAAAAGCTTCAAACTTTTATCTCGATTTTTTTAGACTACACAGTGTGACAAGAACTGATTAAAACATATAAAATACTTTCTGGCTAACTGAAATGGTGACATTTAAGGAACTTTTTTTCAAAAATATCTTGGCTAATAAATGTCAAAATTTCCATGAAACTATTAAAAGGGTACTGCAAATAAAAATTTACAGGCAGGTCTTATTGCAAAGACAAATTTTAGCAATTTTGAAATTTTCAACAGAAAAAGCTTCATTAAGGAACAAAACTTATTTCAAAAGGGGAAAGATAAGTCTGGACAGTCTGAAAAAAATTGCAGCTAATTAAAAGAGAAGCTGGCTACATGTAGATTTTTTTATTACATTTCCCAGTGACCCATATTTTAAAGCTTGGCAATTACTCATGAAGAAACTCTGGTTCAAAATAGTACTTCTGTCATTAAGCAACTTAAATTAAACCTAGCATTTCCACCTCCTCCACTGTCTATTTTCTAATAGAGCCAAACTGTGGTTTGCTCCTGTCTCTGGTAAGTTATTTTGAGCCTTAACCACTACCTCAAGTGAAGTCAGAGCTGAGTGTTATGGGTCTGACCAGTGTAATCCTCAGCTCAAACTCACCTTCAATCCCATCAGTTTTGGACTGGAATCTATTGCTTGGATGAATATATTGCTCATAGGAGACAGGAAACTCAAACATCTTTGCCTTGTCATCCAGGAGATTTATGTTTCTATGTAAGCTGGACAACTAGAAAGACTCCAGAGCTTTTTTACATTCCTGCAAGGTGAAATTGCTTTGGGCCTCACAGGAGCCACTGGAATCATATGAACACACCTTAAAATACAAATAGTGTTTGTCCTAATCTCCCTGGAAATTATGCTGCACCATACTCAAGTGCAGAACCACGTTGATAATGCTGAAAGGTGCAAAACAGAGTTTAGGGAGGGAAACCCAGAGGAGCAGGAAGAGAGCCTGGGACAGCCTCAGCACCCCAGACCACAGGAATGCCACCAGACCACCTCACAGCATCTGTGGCCTGAGCATTTGGAGCTGCTTTTCTACCTGCCTTCAAACAAACCCATGTACAGAACCCTCAACAGTCTCACCCTAAGTAGGCATCTATACCTAGCTGAGTTATCCTGCTAAATTACCTGTGCATATTGTTCTTAGCAACATTAGGATTTTATATGTTGTTTAACCCAAAATTATGTATCAATCAATGCATCAAGTGGCATTTTCATGCATTTAAAATAATCCCTTACAAATCTGGTAATATTTTGAGCGGCAAAATGAACAAAATCTTATTGCCAATAGAATTGCAAAATTGTGATATTTGGTAAGAGTTGAATTCCAATTACCATCCTTACCACAAAAGGAAATTTTAATAAGGTCTTGTCTAATCTCCACATTTGTTTTCACAGAAATTATAGGAGTTTCATATCCTCAAAATATCTCTTCACCATCAAATGTGTTCAAATTAATCCCTGATTTCAAGTTATTAGAGAAGAGACCAACAGATGTGCTCACAGACATACAAAATAATTCCCTAAGTCTCATCTCCTTAGGTTTTCAATTTATACTGAAATCAAACGAATCAAGCAAGTTTAAAAAAAAACAAGAATATGTGGTAAAAATTAAGAAATTGTCTTGTAATATGATCAGGTTGGAGACAATCTCAGTGTCCAATCTCACACTTGCTTCCCATAAAATCTGGCCCCAAGTTTTGGCCCTACATCAAGTACCACATGGGAGAGGATCACTGGGGAAGAGAACCAAGTAGCTCAGGATTTTTCTTTTTCCTCAGTAAGTGCCCAAGAGAAATCCAGCCTTGTTTCAAGGCACAGGTGCAGGGAGAGCGCAGAGAGGTGTCTGCCACAGCCTCCCCACCTATCCAGAGGCACCAGCACCAGAGCTCAGCCCAGCTGACCACCCGCCTCTCCTCCTGCAGTGCTCCCAAAGCAGGGCCCTGGGAGACAAAATTCTGTTTCCAAGAGCTGCTTTGCCTGGGATGTGTCAGGGAAACACCAATGCTCCAGCCACAGCTTCAAACTCATCTCTATAACCATGGAAGCCAAACCCTATCCCATTGTTAATGAGCAATGAGGGTCTGATGGAACCATGGAAGTGCAGATCTGAGCACAAACACCAGAAACTTAATGTGGGCTTACTGGGGAAAATTAAGACATTTATAATCACACACCTAAAACCAAGAGAACAGCAGTATGTTTAAGGTGGGATTTGATGGAATTTTTTCCTTATATTTCAGTGGTTGGTAAATGGAACTGTTGTATTTCAGCCATCTTAGTGAGATCTGAAAGAAAATATTATTAAAAGCATCATAGAACTTCCAAAGCTCAAGGCAAAAAGATCCTGTATTCACAGTGAAAATGTATTAATTTTGAAAAGATACAAACCTCAGTGTCTGAGAAAAATCAGGTGATAGCAGCCACCATTTTTGCTGCTGGAAATTAAAATAAACTGGATTTTTCAGAGAATATGTTCAGAACCTAAGGACTGTATAATAGTGTATCTCCTGTCCATTTAGACCAACCTGGCTTTCCAGTTGTCTGCAGTAGTCTTTCAATAGTGTTAAAAAATGCTATATAATTTCAGTAACAGGTTTCCACAACCCACTGGTTTACAGTGCCCCACATACACCCTAATTTCACCAAAGTATGTCCCTGGTTTTAGAGGTTTTGCAGCTGTTCCAGCTACAGCTGTCCAGTGTCTCTGAACATTTCTTGAGGGGTTTTTTTTTGCCTAGATCTGCCCTGGTTAATTGTTACACAAAAATTCCATGCAGGATGGCCCTGGATGCAAAAGGAATAGAGAGAAAAGTAGGAAACACCTCACCACAGTGGACTCCCTCTTCAGTCAGAAGATACTGGCATGAACTCTCTCTCTGTCACAACATACCCACAACCTGTTTAAGTGTTACCAGCACCACTAAACAATCATTTGCATTTGTTATTATTATTACTCAATTCAAAGGCTGATGTCAAAATGTCTGAGGCAAGGAAAGTACATGGTGCATTTTTAAAAAGTCCTCAATTTGATTGGAGTTTTCTGTTTTCCTTGGGGTTTCTCTACTTTTTTTCTTCTTTTTTTTTTTTTTAAGCTCCGTTCTAAGAAAAGGAAAGCGGGGGATTTACTAAAAGCAAGGCGAGTCGGTTGGTTATGAGTCACCTTCATGACTTATAAAGGGTCTCAAGTTGTTTGGAGAGGCTTTCTCCACCTAACTCATGCTGACGGGATATCGGGAGCCAGCCAGACCAACACACCCCTGTGGCAACTATTCCTGCCTCGTTTTCCATTTACCTTCTTTCTCTGTCTCTCCTTAAAAAGGAAAAGAAAAAAAAGCCAAGTTGAGTGATCATGGTTAACCTGTGAGATGGAACAAAGGAAGTCTGTGGCCTTCTTGCTGCACTGGTTTTGCTTGTGTCTCTGTGTAAAGACACTGCCTCATAGCAGGTAGGTTTTTTTAGCTTGGTTCTTTGGTGTTTGTTTATTTTTGCGTGCACTCTTTTTTAAAAATGAGAAGCTCCTGTGCTAAAGGGACCAGGCCGAGGGAGGGGCCCCCAGGGCAGGGCTTAGAGGACTCAAGAGACAGAGAGGCTGAACCTCAAACTTCTGCACACATGCAGAAATGCTCTAGCATTGCGGAATATGCCTCCAGCCATCCAAACTCAGAGAATGCAAAGGCAGTTCCCTTGCTGGTTTTGAATTCACCTTCATGGTGACCTCATTTATCTGGTGGGACAGCACACAGAGGAAATTGCCTGCATGCTGCTTGTCAGCTCATGCACTCCTCCTTTTGCTCTGAGGTCAATAGTTTAGAAGAACATGCAGCATGGAATAGAATTTCTACAGCATTTAGTTGCCTACATGGAAGAGTTTCATGATGCATCTGCAGTTACTGTCTTGCCTACAGCTTGTCAGAGGCATTTTGAGGTGTGGAAAACTAACTGTGTGACTTTTTAAATTTTGACCAAAGAAGTAGTTCTGGATAATGTGTCAAGTTTTTGTCCTCATTTCATAAATAAACAGCAGAGAAATGCCTTCTTTAAAATACACCCATTAGATTTGCATCATTTACTATGGTTTCTTTTAATTCTTTTTAAAATTAACATGATTCAAATGCTGATATAAGAACTCAACATAGCTTTCTTGAAATCCCTAATCATATCAACAAAACAGGATCTCCATGCTCATCATTAACACCTGTCTGGCAAAAACTCTAAGGTTTTATTTGATGATTAAAATTTGCTCTGGATTCAAATTTTGGCAGCAAATATCTAGGATCAATAATTTATTCTACTGGTTTTTTCTTTCTTACTGGAAATTCTTAATTTACAAAGGAGCAAGCAAAGTAGCTGAAAGTTAGTATTAAAAAACAGATTATCCAGCTACTGAGACACAAAGTGGAGGTATGTTTTATTATACAGAAATGTTTTGGGCAGAGAAAAGCTTTTCTATCTACATACACATCTTTGGACCTCTTCCATTATCTTAAAAACCTGAATTCAATTTTTTAAATGTTTTTAAAAGAATAGCTTTGTTTTCTGAGAAATTCGATGAGAAGACTTAAAAACCTCCTGAAAAATGTAAACAGGATATCTCAAAATGGATGGTTGTATATTGTTTATATGTAACAGCCTTTCGTAGGTGATTAAAACATTCATAGAATTTTTAATTGTATTAACTCTAACTCTCTTTCAGTCATAATTAGATTTCTGCTATTCAAAGCTAAAAGCACCTCTGAAACTGGTACATTCCATTTTGGTCTTATTTTTTTACAAAAAATGGGGTTTTCCATGACTGCAGAACAGTAAACTTTCTCACTACCAAAGCATCCAACTTGGGGTCTGTCACAGTCTGATTTTTCCAACAGGACTGTGAGTTTACATACTTATACATGAGTTTATATACTTATACACTGCAGATTTGTAGCCTTTGTGAACTGCCTTTCCTCCCACTAGAAAAGGATTTGGTAGATGTGACAGCACAACCCTAAGCATCAGCAGATAAGGCTTCCCAAATGCAAGTTCTAAATTATTTTTGCTGTTTGGAGAACACCTTTTATCTTTCTAAACTGACTACTGAATTTTGCAGAGTTGGCATTACTTTCCTAAGCTGCCCATGCTTTTCTCAAAAAAAAAAAAAATTATATTGGGAAGTACTACCAAAGCTTGCACGTCTTCTTCCTATCCAGCCAGGGACAAAAAGTTGAATTTTATTCCAGATTTGTGACAAAGAAGCCCCTCCACTTGGGCAATAAGTAAATAAGAATTTGCTCATTGGAACTGGAGAGGCAAAGCTGGCTAAGATTCACAAAACCTGACAAATGAGCTGGATGCTTCTAATCCTTCAGTGGACTACACTGAGTCCCCTCAGAACCTTTAGGTACCATACAAAAATGTCCGAATGTGCAGGTGGGGAAAGAAGCATTTGCCACAGTTTAACTGCAGGGAATCTGACTTTTTAATTGGACAGCTTCCATGGAGGCAGTGGCAGTGAAAGCAGATACAAAGTCTGAAAATGAAAATAAAACACCCACCTATCTGAGGTCGCTGCAACAGGTGAGGGAACAGAGAAGCAGATGAGTGGATGGGGCCTAATGACCAGAGGTCAGCAGATAAGATAGGAAGGATTCATGTTTTGTTCTGATTGCAGGGGAAGAAAGACAGTGCTGGAAAAGGGAAGAGGAAGGTCACACCAGATCATACGAGCTTTTTCTTTATTAATGTTGCAAGGGAAATAACAGGGGATTTTATCTCGTTACATTTAAACCTGAGGAGATGGTCGCTGTTTCCACTGATGTTGAGGCCACATTTTTAGAGCTGTTTGAGAAGACAGCAGGGAGCAATGCAGGTATTTTTTCACGTAAAAGAAACCTGACAGCTGTACAAAAGGCTGTTACAAAGGTTCAGCAAGAGGAAACACGTGTCATTTCTCACCACTTCCTGATAAAGCATGATTTGTGTTTCTGCCTTTAGCGCACAGAAGCCAGACAGTTTGCAGTGTTGGAGATGCTATGCAGCTTTTAAATCCAAAACTGAAATGCAAGTATAGCAGCCTAGGCAAAACTATTCCATTACACAGATCCAAGATGATGGGAGCAGAAAAGCCCCAAAGCAAATTCTCATCTGTGGCCTTGTGCTTTTGGCAGGAAGGGCTGGCTCTGGAGTACAGCTGCAGAGACCACGTGCTGCCCAAAGTCTCTCACTTCTATCACTGCTCAACAATACTGCTGGAAGTTGGCATGGGCAAGTACAGCACTCATTCAGCTTCTAGAGAAACAATTATTAGATTATTTAAGTGATCCGTTTCAAAACTATCTCTTCTCCAAGTCTGAACACAGGCAGTCAATCACAATCTGAAAAGTACAGTCAATCACATATGGCTGCAGCAAATCACAGATAAAAACTTTTGCCTTTTAGCAAAACCCATGTAAGACATTAAACAATTAGAATTTGGAAGCATGGTGTAAAGACTAGCAACCTGGAATACATTTAAGATAATGCAAATTAACAAACATATTCTACAAATATTCTAGGGGCAGTAGACTTGGAGGTGACAGAAGCTTTTGGTATGAAAGCTCTGGTCCCATTGCCTAAAGTGATCCTTATCCAAAGCTTAATGAGGACAAATTTAGTGTTTCCACAGAAGGAGCTGATGTTTTGCATTGAGCCCTTCATACATACCTTTGCCCACTGGGTGACATCAAGTGAATAAGGACTTAGGGACATTAAAAGAACAATAATTGAATTCAAGAATAATTTAGGTTAAAAAGATTCTTTGAACATCATCAAATTCAAAGCCCTGCTCAAAGAAGGTTCAATGCAGAATTAATTTGGGTAAGACAATAACATTTTGTTGACAGAAATTACAGGTTTGCTTTCTTCCTTAAAAACAAACAAACAAAAACCCAAACAAAATCAAACAAACAAAAAACCCACCAAAAATTAATACCTTAACTTGGATCTTTTATCCTTCTCCCCTGGCCTTTGTCCCTCATCTTACAAACACATACCACAAATAGACACACAACGTTTTATCACAGGTTTAAAAACTGTTCACTTCACTGCCCACAAATGCAAATCTTACACCACAGCTCTCTGTGCCCAACTTTAGTGGGAGTTTACTCTGAACACTCACCAGAGCTCTGAATCATCACTTTAAACCTGAGGTTTGGAAATTTCTAAACCGCCTTTTTTCTGCCTACCAAAATTTTATATTCACCTTGGAATTTTTGCTTGACACTCACATATTGCAGCCATGTACGAGGCTGGTTTCATTTAGAGTGGTACAAAGTGAAAGGTAATTTCCCTAAAATCTCTAAATTAGATCACACTCTTACTATGACATTTTAACTTCCCCTTAAAACATGTGTTAGTAACAGTAAGGAAGTTATAAAAGTACATCAGTTTCTTTAAATTTACATACACAAAAAGATCTCCAAAACTGCCTCATATATAATGTCTCATTTCTCATACAAGCTTTCTTGTTACTTTTTGATTAAACAACAAAAAAGTGTTGTTGTTTTTTTTAAGCGGTTACTGGGAGACCAAAGAGAAAACAAACAAGATTCAACTATTTATGGACTTTGCACAGGAGCTGATACTTTATTTCAGAAGGATAGATAAAGAAAAATATATTTCAACCAAGATGTACTTAGCAGAGAACTAAATGGGCATTACTTAGGCCTTTGTAGAACTGCTTGGAAAGACTGTCTCAACAATTCAACCCTTATTACTGATGTAAGTAACTGAAAATTGTAAAAATAAATCAGGTAGTTTAATATATAATGATGATTCTCTACCCTTGCTTTTACTGAGTGTATTTCTATGTCATGATGTGATTTCTTTGCAGATATTTGAAATTGCTGTTTTCTAGAACTGTATCTCCTTGTTTGTTTCCAGAGGAGAACTGATAATAGGCTGAAATAAGTAAAAAAGTTTTCAACTTTGGTCTAAAAGATTCAGCACATTAATTTTAGGTCAAAGCATCAGTTAATGGACTGGTTAATATTATGGAGCAATTAGCAAATGGTTCAACACAGGCAATTATATTAATTCATCTCATTCTAATGTACTGGTTAGAGGTGTAGGGTGTAGGAGCCCTGCATACGGATTCTAGAGCAGCAACTAAATCTGTCCAAAGGGTTTTCTTTCTGCTTGCTCATTTATACCAGAATCCAAAGGAATATTTGTTGCCTAATCATTAACCTTGTATACTGATGAAAGTATGATTGTGTTTTAGCTCTGTTTCACACATCCTGTAAAAGACTCAGCTCTCCTGAGAGGCATTTTTTCTTAGCTAACTCAGAATAGATCAAGTCATTTTTGGTTTTGTTTTTTGGGGAGTTTAAAACATTTTGAGGAACTAGGTTTATACTAGAAGTCTTCATTAACTGAGATCTAAAGGGATACAAAATTAAGCAAGACCATGCTGCAATCTGTAGACTGCCTGCTCACAGCAAGCTCAACGCACTCACTGCTCAATGCACTCTGGTTCTCTCTCTCTAACTAAAACAAAGGCAAGTTTGACTGGATTTAAATGTACAGCTGATGGTTCCTGTGTATTTAACTGCAATAATTCCCTCACTGATATTTCTCATCCTCTGCCATAATTTCTTGATATGTATTTTTTTTCTTTTTTTTTTTTCCTTTAGGTATGTCAAGGGGAAAACCCAGTGCTTTGAGTTCTTTGTGTCTCATACTCCAGTCTCTGGGGTTCTGCGGGCTGTATGTTGTTAATGCTAATCGTGATAGGGGTTTTTACCTATGACTGACTCCTACACGTTAGCATTAACACTGTACCATGCCTCTTACCAGAATTCACACGGAACAAACTGGTGCAGCTGTGGGAGGAGAGCAGAAATCATGAATCAGTCAGTGCTGTGCTGGGAAAAAACCTCTGCTCTACATGTAAAAAGTCAAGTTGTTCTGCATGCAGGCATGCTTGTTGGGTATAGAGTCTGGAAAAGCAGTGAAAAAACAGCAGCTTTGTGTATTAGCAGGTCCTTACGAGGATGTCAAATCTGTAACAATTTGAACACAACAATCTATGTTTTACTTTATCACTTTTTAGCTCTTTTGGTCTTACTTCCTACACAAATATTTCATTTCTTCCTTTTTATGTAGGAAAGAAAAAATATGGATTAAACTTTTGGCGTGTACAACTTCTATTAATTTCTATAGAATTTAATTATATATAAGAGAAAAACTAACAGAAAATTTTTCTTTGAGATTCCATTATCAGTTCTTTAGGAGAAATGGGTCAATGGGTCATTAGGAGAAAATGGAAGTATCTTTAGTTTACTTTCTATTACAAGCTTCAAGAAGTCTTAGAAAATTGTAGAGAAACAGGAATGTATTGTTATATTTATTTTGTGGAAGGCCAAAATAGTTCCTGAATATTCACAGTCACAAAACCTGAGTTTCAGAGCCAGTCCTCAAAACTCTCTCTTATCTCTACGTAAATCTGCTTGGGGAATAGTTTAGCTATGGAACATTAATTTGATGGGAGAACAAAAGGGAAAACTAAAGAAGTCAAAGAACTCACCACAAATTAAGAAATATGGTTAATGTTTGTGATGTATCAATATGAACACCTCTTTCTGTTAGCAGTGTTCTGCCTGTGAATCCCCAGTACAAGGAATGATCACAGAGCACTCAAGACCACAGAAACTTAGAGAATGTTTTCCAAACCAGGCTCTAGGTTAAGTGGCTCCCTCAGGATGCATACATCTGGGGGTCCATAACCACCAAAAAGGAAAAGCCACTTTTATCCCTTCCAAAGTCATAGCCACAGCTCTGAGAGGGAACTCCCTAAGTGGTGCAGCATATTTCAGTGAAAAAAAGCATAGTCCTATTAAATTTCCAGAGAAAATGGCTTTAGAAGCAGGAAGAAGATTGTGGCAAAAGAGAGGAGAGTCCAGAGGCAATCTCATTTCTTGGGTGACCCTGAAGCTCAGTTTGATTTCTCTGTCCATTTGAGGCCACATTCAGCAGCATTGGTTTGCTGAAGCAAAGATGATCCTAGAGCATCTATCCTGTATAGACACATGCCAACAGAAGGTGTCCTAAGGAAGAAAACAGATCTTTCCCCTCACCATCCTGATTCATAGTCATGCCATAAAAATCAAGTATTTGCTCCCTCACATTTTCTCTCTTAAAAATGTGACTAACTTGCAAATTTAAGAAATAGATAGCTATTATAAATATGGTCAAATGCTAGACCAATTATGTGTATTCTTTCTGCATAGCTGGTTCCCCAGAAAAGATGACATAATTAGGTCGTGGATATTACATTAGCAGATACTAAAATAATAGGGTTTTTTTCACTCTGAAAAAATGTTAATGCTGTCCATGACTGGGGTTAAGTCTTGTGAAAAACCACAGCCTGATAGCATTACCATTTTCAGATGGTTGGTGTTCTTCAAGAAATACCCACTGTCACCTCTTGCCATCAAACACCTTTATGCTGCCAAGTTCCTGTGTCTGTAAAAATTAATAAAATAAATGTAGCAAGTTCACGGGCTTCAAACATAACAAAGTACTGTGCTGAGTGGAATAGTGCTAGATAAGTTACCAAAAAGCAGTAGAAGATTACACCTTGACAGAAGTTAAAATTGGAAGGGAAACTTGTTCTGCCTGCTTTCATGAAAGGACTTGATGTCTACTGATGATTGTTTTCATCACTTGCATGTGTTCAATTTCCCAGGGAAGACCTTTACTGCCTGGTAAGGAAAAAAACCCAACTCTTTCTTAGCATTTAATTCCTTCTCTTATGAAATAAGTCATACCAAATCCCAATTGCCTTTTCTATCTCCAAAATCCATGATAACATGAAATACAGAATATTTCTTTGGAAAAAAATTTCTCAGTTGGTTACCTGTGTCAGCTGATACTGCTCAACCTTCCTACTGTCACCTCTTAGGATCAAGACACCATGTAGCTTCAACCTTAAAATAGGGTTTTCTTTTTTTGAACAAAACCAGTAAAGAAAAGGGAAAAATTAAAAGTTTCAACTCTTTCAAGCAAGATGCAGAAGGAGGAACAGCTTGAATGTGAGAAGACATGAAACTACTGCTGAGATGTGAAACAAGGAAGAAGGCTTCAGGTCTTTTCCCCTGTCACTATAGAATCCTGGAATGGGTTGGGTTCAAAGAGACCTTAAAGATCATCCTGTTCCACCCCTCTGCCACAGGCAGGGACACTTTCCACTAGGTCAGGATGCACCAAGCTCCATCCAATCTGACCTCAAACATTTCCAAGGCTGAGGTACTCACAAGTTCTTTGAACAACAGGTTCCAGTGTTGCACCACTTTCACCATAAAAAATTCTTATTTATTCCTTATCAGAATCTGGCCAGCATCAGCTTCTGTTCATGTATGTTTGCCTAAGTGACCCTGCCCTCCCCTTCCTCCACTTTGCAGCATTGTGTCCTCCTAGACACTTCCTTACTTTTAGCTGGCTCTGCAGTTCTTTAGCTGAGTAAAAATTGCCTCTTTACACACAGAAATTTAATAAAAAGAAATAGCCAAGAAGGGGACTTGGCTAAATTCTGCAGTCTCATTTGTCCATCTATCCATCCCTAATCTCTGCAGTTTTCTATAGCATTCAGTATAGAAAATAGCATCTACTTCCTTGTCTCTTTTTGAACTGATCAATGATGGTGCCTTCTGACTATTTCCAATGGAGAAGACTGGGCCATGCCCCAGGGAGGGCGGGACAGTGCACAGACATCCAGAATCCACACTCAGTCAGAGCTTTGCCATATCCATTTTGGTATTTTATATAGCCCCATATGTTTAAGTTTGGCATACAGTGATAGTTGCAGGTGTGTGTCTGAGCACAGCCCCAAACATCCAGCCAAGCTGGAACCACTCTGCAGTTCAGCTGAAGTTCAGAAAACCTAAGTCAAAATGAGAAAGGAAGCATCACTCTGGCTCAGCTGCTGCTGAGCCTTCTCAGAAGACAATTCCAGCACTTTATGCACCAACAGGCACTGGTAAAACAAATGGCCTTGAGCTCAGGGTTGTATCTCCCTGCTGCTCTGTGGCTGCTGGGGGAACTGAGCACTGCTTCCATTTGTTCTCACCCTAGTTTCAGAAATGTTCAGGACTTTTCTAGCAGTGCCATCACTTAACACAGATCAGGCAGGGAGTACTCAAAACACTGCATGAGCCATCTCCCCCAAAAACCACAGATGTTTGTGACCCTGTTCACAGGGGTACAAGGATGAGGAAAGACTCAAGGATCTGACTCCATGTTTCAGAAGGCTGATTTATTATTTTATTATTTATATTAAAACTATACTAAAATAATAGAAGAAAAATTTCATCAGAAGGCGAGCTAAGAATAGAAAAAGAAGGAATGATAACAAAAGCTTGTGTCTTGGACAGAGAGTCCGAGCCAGCTGACTGTGATTGGCCATTAATTAGAAACAAGCAGATGAGACCAATCACAGATGCACCTGTTGCATTCTACAGCAGCAGATAACCATTGTTTACATTTTGTTCCTGAGGCCTCCATCTTCTCAGGAGGAAAAATCCTAAGGAAATGATTTTTCAGAAAATATCATGACTACAGATGTTCTTCTCTGCACATGTGGCTCTGAATCCCATACTGGTAGAACAGACTTCAATCCACATTCCTGTTTCAAAATCTGCTATGGTGAGAAAGAAACAAACACTACTGCCCAGTTCTCTTAACTGTTGCTGTGCTCTGTGAGAATCCTGGTGCTTTTCAAAGGCATCCTCCAGCTACATCTCTCCCTAAAGAAGAGCTGCCTTCTGGACCCCATGGAAGTCAAGGTGTGAGGCAGCCCAGAGTTCTATAGAAGTTTGAGCTTCCACCATTTTATGCACAATCTCCAGGGAAGGATCTGCTACAGACATCAACAGCATTTTCAGTATTGTAGTTGCATACTTGCAAAAGTCTCTTTTGTGGGGATTCACCTGTAGGGTGACTTTCCTGCTGCTCCAACCGAAAAATTCAAACCCCAAACATAACAAACAAACAAACAAAAAAAAACCCGCCTCTCTCCCCCAAAAAAGAACATGCCAGAAAAACTCTGAAATTCCAGCCACGGTTAAAAAATGCATATTCCTAAGTGATAACAGCCATCTCACCTTCCTCTGCAGCTGGTGAAATCCAGGAGGAATTCTGGATACCCAAAATGGCAAGCAGACATCAGGAGTCTTTCTGGGTTGTAATAGAACAAGCTTAAGATTCAAAACAGACCACATGGATTGGATCCCAAAATTCAGATGGCAAAATTTCACCAGTCTTGGGTGAAAAAAACATCCAGAATCCAGATGGCAAAACTTCACCAGTCTTGGGTTAATCAAAGATGGCAAGTACTACATTAAACAACAAACAAAAACCAATCAACCAACCAAGCAAAACTAAAAGAAAACCACAACAAAACCCAAAAAAAAAACCCCAACAAAACAGCAAATTTTTGTGTTTCTTAAGACAAAAACAACGCCTGCTTCTTCAGCAGCACCAGAACAACAGGTTCAAAGCCAAAGTACGCTCCAGCAAGTTCAATTTAATGAAAATATACAGAATGTGTAAATGCATGTGTGTGCATTGAAGGTAAAGTGCAAATCAACAATCTTATTTAAAAAAAAATAAGCATCTGATACCATTATAAACAGTCCTCTGCAACATTAAGAGGAAAAAAACCCCATCCATTTTCCAAGTATCCTGAGAAGACATGGGCTATACCTAAATGTATTTTACTGAACCCCGCTCTCACAAAACTGTGGTGTCAAATGATTAGGAACCATGTGATGCAGTTAATGGTAAAAACAATAATTGGTATGAAATTCAGAGAAAATATTTGCACTTCAAAAAGTAATAAAAATTTCCTCTGGTATAATGAGAAGAGTTATAATTAGTTAGGGATGAAAATACAAAACATCAGAAAACATCATCTAACAAAACCCCCTTGCAAAATTTAACTGAAGTTACCATGTTTAGATATCAAATCAAGAAAATGCATAATAAATCTTAGTACACTGGAGATCCAAGTAATGAACTAAATTCTTGGCATGATTCTGGAAAATTATCTTTAACAGCACTTGTGCAGCAGAAAGAAATCATTAAACTCCAAGAACTTTCTGGCTTCTACATTCTACTATTTTTGTATTGGCAAAGCAATGGCAATTATACCTTTACATAATTTTAAGGGTATCTTTTAAAGATACTATTTGTCTCAACTTTCAGTTGCAGTAGGCAACAACATATGGATGGACACATGCAATTACTGTTGTCAAGGTAAGGACAGGGGCAACTTGCAAGTTACTGCAGATAAAAAATTAACTTCCCTCCACCCGCCCTTTTTTTCTTTAAGGAAACCTTTAAAGGGGACTGAAACATTTTGTGTATACCGGTGTCTATACTTATCTATGATTTATGTCACAGAATTCAAATTAATTACCCAAGATATTTTTGTAAGAGGCACAAAACAAGTCATGTAAAAATACACAGTTTATTATGTACATTTAGAGGTTCAACCTAATTTAAACTGATACATGTTTTCCTTCTTCAGTTCCATCTTTTGCCTCAAGACATTGTTCTGCTGTTTCCAAATATTCTTCTTCAGTGACCTGCAGAAAGATATCAATTTTGTTACAATTTTAAAAATTATTTCACTCTCCAGGATTTTCTCCTGAAAATCCTCCCCTCATACTGTCATTGTAACAAGAAAGGACAATCTACAAAGACTATTATCTCCAAAATTAAAAGACCTGAAGAACAAGAATATTCAAACTACGTGCAGGGAAGATGCCATGGGGCAGGCTCAGAATATATCCAATGCTAACAAGTTTCAGAAGACATGAAGTACTTTTTTTATCTGTCTCTTGCCAAACAAGTAAGTAAAATTATTGATTGAAAGGCTCTACAACAGCTGCTCTTTAATTCTTACAGACTTCCTATGTTTAAATATGTCTTGATAGTGGTTATTTGGTCATATATATTGGTGGGTTACAATATCTTTATATTTACCTTCAGGTATTTTTAATTGGACAAATCATATCAAATAGTATATGTTTTTTAAATGGCACAATGCTTTTTAATAACAGACCTCAGAAACAGTGCTACCACATTCTCTAATAAACAAGCAGTTAAATTTCTGATTTCTATTCCCCTGTGAATATTTCCATTCCCAAAGATCTGTTCTTGAGTATACTACCTACCTCTAATCATTCAAAGTGTCCTCTATCAGAGCATACCTTTGCATTTGGTAACCTGTACTTCACCTCTAGTGAGACTTACCAGCCTCTTTGATCTTTCCAGCAGCTTGTGCCACACCGTGTGGTGAGCCTGTGTGAAATGCCATTAAATGATGTTAGCAGAGGTAAAAAATAATCTAATCATAGAATAGATTTGACAAAGGTACAGAAATGACACCACAAAAGCATAATAATGCCCAGTTCAAATGTTCTGTTTTAACAATTTAAAATTTTGGTGTCCAATTTTCCCATATCCATGTGGGAGACTTGAATATATGTCTGCCCATCACATGCCCCATCCCTGAAGAGTTCATGGCCAGGCTGAATGGAGCTCTGAGCAACCCAGTCCATGGAAGGGGAATTGGAACTGTATGAACCTTAAGATCCCTTCTAACCCGAACCATTTTATGGTTCTATGATTCATCCACTGTGTGGAATCCTTGAGGAATTAACTGCCAAAAAAGGGAATTATGCTTAGGAAGGGAACACAGAGATCAGCTGAGGAACTCTTGAAAACCTTCTCCAACTAAGACAATAGTACATGTGCTAGATAACAAGGTCAAAATCACCTTAGTCAACACAAATGGGAATAAAGACTCCTGCCTCCATCTTCAGTTCTTTATTTAAGCTCATTAGAACTTGGAACAAGTAGAACAACATTTTTTGTCGTTGCTACTTTTTACTTTGGTGTCATGAAATTCTTCTGCTCTTTTAAGCACTGTCAGTGGCCTAGATGTCAGAAGACTGGCATGCACAGCTTAGGCAAGCAGAATGAAATATCCATGCAGGAATTATAAAACTGAAACAACACCTTCCATACTGAAAAATAACATCACGTGCCCTCTCATGCAAACTTTTCTAGTTCTGACTGCACATCCACAACTGTTTCAGGAAAATGAACCCCAAATATCCAACACAGTAACCATCAGGGGCCCTCCCTTTCTATGGCTCTCAACTATGAATTCCCTTTAGCTACCAACACAGCACCTAACAAAAATGGAAACACAGGTAAAATGCTCTAATTGAAAGAAGGGAAACCTGTGCAAAATGGATCACTTACCTTCAAATGGATTGGCACGGACACACCCTGGAATCTCCTTATCAATTCAGACTGGTCAGTCTGAAGATTATGGGCTGCTGTTATCTCATACTGGAAACAGAAACTTGTCCTTGGAATATGAGGACCTTCACTGACATCTACAAAGTCACCAAACCTGGGGGGACAAAAAAACCCCAGTTTATACACCAAATATATTTGGAGCAAAATACAAGGAGATTAGGTTTTATTTTGATTAGCAAACTCCTATCAATAGAAAGAAAATCCATACAAAATCCCAAACCAAATCTAAACAAATCTCCAGCTCAGCATTTTGAAGTTTCCTAAACCAAAAGTACAACTCACACAATTTCCTTAAATGAACTTAGAAAATTTAAACCTCAAGTCTGGGAAAGGATGTTAGGTTTAAAAAGTCTTTGATGCCATGTTGGCTCTAAAACTGGGATAACTGTCATTCACCAGAAAAAGATTTGTCTCCAAGATCACCTGTTTTCCACAATACAGTGTTTACAACCTGCACAGTTATTTCCCTTTACAGTTCTTGGAAAACTGCAAATCAATTAAGAAAAGAGAGACAGCATAGTACAGCAAAGAAATACTGAGAATGAACCTCTCTCAGAAAGCAATAGGTAAGCCCATTTTCCCCTTTATTGAGCAAATCAGAGTGGGAGGAAGGAAAGAATGACACAACATTGTTCTAAAATTTCAAGAACCACCACTGCAAAGACATCTGTTCCTTTAGATAGATGAGGCTCCTTAAGATAGAACAAAAACAAATTAGGAACTCTTTACACATCTACACAACTGAATATCCTACAATAGCCTAAGACAGAGAATGGCCTGAGATGCAGGCAATTAACCTGCCTCCAGACTAAGAACTCTGTACCTTACACTGTATCCCCATGATGCTGTTCTATTCTCATCTCCACCACTATAAAGAAGTAGATTGCAAGTTAGGAAGATCTTGACAACTTTGAAAGAAAAATCCATTATGCAATGCTAACTCTTGTTTTCAAACCAGTATTTGGTTTGTATTTTATTCAGCATCTCAAGCTCTAGAGATTTATTTAGTTTTCAAGTATAAGCACAGAAAACAGTAAGACTTCTCTGGCACTTGCCACCATTAACATAACAAGAAATAGAAACGTAGTATCACAAAGTATCACAAAATAATGGTTACATTCAAAAAACCAAGCAAACAAACCACACCAACTTAAGATAGACCACAGACAGTAATGAATACAAGTGATCTTTAAATTTAAAACCATCCCAAGTAACTTGCTCTTCTCACTTGCAGAGAGTACCTGCAATATACTCAAATGTTCCAGCGAATCATTACAGAATGGGAGTTCAGTTTTGCTTACCTATGCAATGGTACAATTCCTTCCATATTCTGAGCAGCTTTTCTTTCTATCATCTCCATTTTGTATCTGGACAAGAAAAAAAAATTATTTTAAAAATCCTCACTTTTAACACTTTGCTCTTATAAGAGCACTTCAGAAACTAGTTTAATTCATTTAAAATTCCTAAAAATCATGCTTGTATTTATGTGAGCTTTGAGACTGGTTTAAATTCCTAATGAGAACACATATTGACATGCTTTCATTAACAGACCTGTCAGTTAACCTCAGTTCATGGAAAAATTACAGAGATTTTACTGAGCACTACTGAAAGGCACCCCAAAAATAGTGCAATCATCAGGCACTGCCAACATGGGATCCTGAGACAGGATGTTTGGGACTGGTTTAATGCTGGGAGGTGGTTCAAACTGGACACTAGGAAGCATTTCCTTAGGAGATAAGTGTTCAAACACTGAACAGGCTTCTTGCAGAGGTGGTCAATGCCCCAAGCCTGTCACTGATTAAGGAGCATCTGGGCAATGCCTTTAATAACTTGCTGTAACTTGTCAGCCCCACATGAGTCAGGCAGCTGAACCAGGGGGTTGTTGTAAGTCCTTTCCTATTGAAACATCTATTCCAGTCTATTCTGTGCATATTTTATAGGAGGGCCATGCTCCCACAGCAGTTTTATTCAGAAAGATACAATGGACCTACTACTACAAATAAGAGATTTCAGGTCACCTGTAAGGAAACACCATGACACCACTTAAACTAACTTAATGCAATGTGCAGCCCTTAATAGCTGGTTGCCTGCAATACAGGGAAGTGTTCTCTGGGCTTTCTATACACAAAATCTAAAGAGACCATCAAAAGTCAGCTCCCACCTGCTGTCAGTGCAGCCAACAAAGTGGAGATGATGATCTATATGCCACATTAAAATAACCTTCAGCATTAAGCTAAAAAAATTGCTGTTTTGCAACTTTAGCTTCGTTGTAGTTTAAGTTTGGTTCACAAAATGATAAATTATTTCTCATTTTCCCCTACATGTCTCCAACGACCAAAAAGCTGAGGTATTTTTTTCAGCAAAGAAGATGGGAGGTTTTGAACAAACCTTTTTTTATAGCACAGACCCATTTTTACCCATTTTATTGGGTAAAATACCCAAGTATTTTACCCATTTTCCCCTGCACAATTCAAAAACTGCATTTCATGAAATCTTCATTTGAAGATAACAGGACATGAAAAATATACATTTCTTTAAATATGGAAGCCTTGCAGAAAAGGCTACCATGTCAAGGCTAAGCACCAGAGTTTCAATTTAATAGTAGTGGAATCTTAAAGCTCACTAGTGAACAAAAGAAGTCTCAGTCTTTTGTCACAAAACTACGTCCAGTGAAGGTGCCTGGTGCTGGCCTCTGAAGACAACAACAAGAACTAAGTAAATTGGTGTGAGTAAGTTGGTGGGAAGAGAATGGAGGCAGGCTCATTCAGAGCACTGGGAGAAGTAACTTCTTACTTCACCTGTCACATCTTATTTTAGATTTATAAAATCAAGCAGAGATTTGTCTTGATTTCTAATTGCCTCTTTGAAAGAAAGGCAAATTCAGACACTCACTTATTGTGCTGAAACATTTCACGCGCTACTTTTGCTTCAACATGCAGAGTTTCAAAGGGCAGGTCTTGATAGATTAGTTTTTTGGCATCCCTTGTAAAAGAACAGAAGTTGTCCTAATAAAAGAACAGAAAAACTGTAACCACCTTTTCACAGCTGTAGTAAACAGATAAAGCACAGCAAACACTAAATATCAGTCGAAGCAACAAAGATCATTTACTATGAAACCTAAATACAGCAATTTTACTGTAGGAGCATCTTATTATTATCATAATAGCACTACAGATCATCACTGTTTTAATGCACAGACTCAATGTCCAATCATTTCAATGAGAAATAGGCATTTTTCCATCAAAAACAATATATATTAATTAAACTGCCCATGTAGGCAGTAGGTAGTTTTGATAGGTTTTCCCTACATGGTACTACACACACAGTCTTGCTACTGCTGAATATTCATCTATAACTCTTGTTTCCCAGAGTACAGTCTTCACTTATAAATAAGCTCTATTATGATAGATCAAAGTGAAAATAATGTACTGAATATTTATTAAATAAAAATTTGTCACATTGGACCAGAATCTGTAGTTCTGTGTAATTCAGATTTAGTCATAAATAAGAAATTGTTATGAGGTGGAATTACATTTAAAATGTCATGTAGAAAATATTTCTAACTAAATTACTTCAGCCACAAAATCATATTGAACAAAAATTCTGCATTGTACCAATATTGCTTTGCTAGCCATACACCCCTCAGCTGGTTTTTGGGCACAAGAACAAGAATGGGCCCCAGATGGGTAAAACATTTGTGATCACAAATGGTTCTGAGATTTAGAGCATTCAGATTATTAGATTTACTGCAGAGCATGAAACATAAGCAAGCTATTAAGGAAAGCTGCAGCTGAATGTGCTCACAGATTTTATTCAACAGCAAGCTGATTCTGCTGTAAACCACCAGAAAATATGCCTTATACACACTTTTATTTTCAGAAACTCTACTCACACAAAGACTGTGGCTGCATTTACATTACCAGGCAAGAGCAGCTGAGCAGGAACAGATCAGTACAGTAACAAATATGGCACTGAGGTCCCAATGGCCCCATCAACTGTTTCTGAACTTGTACTTCAGACTAGAATTTTCTCTAGCTCCACAGACCTAAAGCCTGAAAGCGTGTGGAAGACAGCATTATTTTTGTCTGAAAGGAAATTGAGAGCACTCTTGCCATAGCACCAGTGTGTGGTAAATGCAGAGATCAGCTCCCAAAGACTACTCCAAATGTGCACTAACAAAAAGGGAAAAAAAGCTCTGCCTCTTCTCCCCTATCAAAAAACAACAACTGGACAAGGACATAAGCTCTGGAACTTTTTGGGTTTATGCCTGAAAAGTGCTTACGTTTGTTGGTTTCCAGTCATTCAGTTTATTGTCCAAAACCACATCATAACAGAAGGCTCCAGAGATCACTGCAATTCCAATCCAAAGACAAAAATATTCATGTTTATAACAAAGTATGCATTTTACAATCATACCATTTTCTTACAACAAAATAAATTAGAAGAAGAACAGAATTACTTCTAGAAATTCATCACAAAAGTTTTCATCTGTGATTATACTATAAAATGACAGATTAACTTGTGTTGTTTTAGTTTCATTTCACTGAATGAGAAAGTAATTTGAAAGGAATTTTAATGCAACGTCAGTATAACAGAATCCAAATAAAAACAGGAAAAAATAAACTGCTTCACAAAACTGCATCTAACACTGCAGAAAAAAAAACCAAAACCACTCACTTTAAAAATACTTCACTGTTTTTCCATTGTATGCCTCACACAATAAATGCGAGCTATTAAATTATAAAGAAGAATTTTTTGCATAGAGAAATCAGACAATATTAGAGCTGTTTATCCATTACACAAGCAATGCACAAATTTCTGGTACAGGCAACACAAATTTATCTAACAGTTGTCAGAACACTCTTTTGTGTATATTGTGTTATGGCTTTTTAGAACTCAAATCTATAAAACCAGTAAGATCACTCTATTTCTATACATGCAGTATAATGATATAGCTGAGTATATCCAAGATTATTCCAAATTCTGGTAGAACTGAAATATTTACCTGTACTTACCAATCACAAAAAATGCTAAAATTGCTAAAAAGAGAAGCAGTTATAGCACCCTACATGACCAGCAACCAACCTTCTCATATATTAAATGCATTATTATGCAGGTTTTGTTACTGAAACAACCACTTCTATTGTGCATTTTCTCACTTTTCTAAATCTTAAATCAGGTCATGGATGAGCAGAAGTTGTTACTAAGCTTGTTTGTACCTCAGTAATCTTCCAATTTGGTGTAGACATTGTCATTTTTAGAAACTCAAGTGATGGACAAGGTTATGCAGTTATTAGAGTAAATTCCACAGAATTTGTCTCATTTGATGTCTCATCACATCTAGAAACTTTGCTCAAGTCACTTCACAATACAGAGGTTCAGTTACTAATTTCAGCTACGAAATCCTAAGTGGAAACACAGTGGCCACACAGACCTATTTTCTGAACATTGATAACAACATTGTTTCCAGTGTTGTTATTATAAATTAAATGCAACTACAACAGCGTGTAATACACATATCAATGCTAAGTACCATCAATCATTGGAAATAATTTTTTTCTAAGTTTGGTTCTTAAACACTCACTTGAGAAGCAGCATAAGACAATCAATATAAAACACTTTTATCACCTGGCACTTCTGGAGCTTTAACTAGGTTGACTGAGTATTCATCCTTGAATGCTCTCTTTAGCACACAGCCCATGATCATGGCACAGGAACGCCAATATGCCTGCAAAGAGAATTTCAGAACAGGAGTTTAATGCCTAGAAGCTAATTATTAAAAAAAATCACCCAAAACTTAACTGGATGATGCACAAATCTAGCTGCCAACCCAAGCATTCCACCCCTGAAGTGTTCAAGGCCAGGTTGGACAGGGCTATGAGCGACCTGGTCTAGTGGAAGGCATCCCTGCCCATAGCAGGGAGTGGAACTGGATGAGCTTCTAATGTCCCTTCCAACCCAAGCTTTTCCATGATTCTATGATTACTTTTTTTAGCATTTAAACTTCTGTTCAGAGATGATTCTCCAAACAGAATCTAATTTTTTAAAAAAACCTGCAATTAGAATGCAAGCCAGACATAACCCTAGAGACATTTAAATCTGAAATCCCTGAATAATACAAGAGTTGAAAGGAAAGCCAACAATTCACCTAGCCCACACACTAGTCCAGCCAATGATAACCATGGTGCACCCACCATTAAAAAGACATTAAAAATGTCTGAACTTTAATGACAACAAAGTTCAAGAAAGCACACAAGCATGGAACTGAAAGGTGCACACAGAATCATGGGGTCATAATTAGGGCCACCTGCAATGAGACAAGGTACAGAGAACCAGGGTCACCTACAATGGAACAAAATAATAACTTACCTTGTTTACTTCCTCTGGATCTTCATCTTTGAAGGTAAGGAACTGAATTTCACATGATTTGGTCAGGGGTCTGTACATGTCCCAGACTTCGCCATCCACAAAAGCCAGAACAGAGTTCTTGCAATGCCATTCACTTAAATCTAAAAAAAATTTAAAAACCCTAAAGTATTAGTTAGTTATTAACCATATTTTTCAGGATCAGCAGTTCAGACTGCTGCATTTCTAACAACTGCAAGTTTCATATTTGGAAATGACCTGGAAGGATGAACTGTGAAATAAACCTCCAAAAATTAACTGTTTCTATTTAAACTAGCACCACTACGTTCACCACGAGGGGCTAATTCAGAAGTGTATCCACTTACGCATGGCACAGTTGTAGGGCGTGGACAGAGCCTTGTTCATGACAAACACAGTGCCAGGGTGTGGCTTCCCCGTGTATTTCACTTCAATCTTCTCAATCCGTGGGTGAAGGGACAATTGTCTCTCCTTCTCTTTGGTGAAGAGCTCATTTCGCATCCGAACCACCTCGTCGGGTGTCAGCCGAGAGACGGCCGGTGTGGAGATGTACCCTGGGCACAGGAGAAACACTGAGTAAGCAATAATCCCACAGCAAGCAGAGTGTGAGTGCAGCAGAGCATCCCTGTAATGAGGAAAGCCTGAGGGAACTGGGGCTGTTCAGCCCTGAGAAGGGATGAGTGAGAGGGAACCTCATCAGTGTCTGCAGGGAGGGGTCAGAGCAGGGACCAGGCTCTGCTCAGTGGTGCCCAGCAATGGGGCAAGAGGCCACAGTCAGAAAGAGATGCACAGAAGTTCCACATGAACATTAAGAACTTTCCTGTCCAGATCAAGCACTGGAACAGACTGCCCAGAGAGGAGTCTCCCTAACTGGAGATATTTCAGAACCACCTGGATGCAATCCTGTACCATGTACTCTGGGATGATCCTGCTTGAGCAGAGAGGTTGGACCAGATGACCCACTGTAGTCCATTCCAATCTCAACCATTCTGTAACCCATTCTGAGTTTTCAAAGCCTCTTTATAAGGTTTTGGTTTCTACAACACTACTGATCACCCACCTGTCTGTCTCAACATGTACAAGGTAGCACTTTTGCAGCTCCAGCATGCTGGGACCCTGCACTGCCTGCCCAAAATCACAACAGGAAACTCTGAGGCAACAAAAGGGGTCAAAAAGATGATGAGGGGGTCTCAGGCATCTCTCTTGTGAGGAGGGACTGCAGGATCTGGGCCTGTTTGGTTTGGAGAGGAGAAGACTGAAAGGGAATCTCATTAATGCACATAAATATCTCAAAGGTGGGTGCCAAGAGTTTGGTGCCAGACTCCTTTCAGTGGTGACCAGCAATAAGACGACAAACAATGGCCATAAACTAAAACACAAAAAGTTTCACTGCAACACGAGGAAGGAATTCTTTCCATGGAGAGGGGCAGAGCACTGGAATAAGCTGCCCTGGGAGGTGTGGAGTTCTCCCTGGGGACATTCCAAAATCCACCTGGACACGTTCCTGTGTCACCTGCTCGTGGAGCGGAGTGGATGATCTCCAAAAGTCCCCTCCAGCCCTAACTACCCTGGGCTGTTGATCCTATGCAAAGGTTAATGTCGCTCCCTGGCTGCAAAGGCCCTTCCCTCAGACATGCCAACTCCCCAGCGGCCTAAAAAGGCCCCCTCAGCCCCTGAAAGCATGGCCGCAGAACGAGCCCGAGCTCGGCCTGCCTCCCTCCGGCACTCCCGGTTCCCGGCTCCCTGCTGCACTCACGTTTCGCGGCCCGCAGCCCGCGGGCGGCCCACGGCGCGGCCATGCTCCCGCAGCAGCCCCGGTGCCTCCTACCCGGGCTCCGGCAGCAACAGCGGCCGCAGCCGCGCCGTTCCGCCGCTGTGCCGCCCGCGGCCGCCGGGAGGCGGGAGCCTCCTGGGCCCGGTGCCGCCGCCACAACTCCGAGCCGCGGAGTCTATTGGGGCTTGGAAGGGACCCGCAGCGCTCGTCGGACGGTCTCATCCCGGTGGGTGAGAGGCTGGCCATGGCCTGGCCATTGGGAGCCCAGAGCCCCCCGTGTGCTGGGCTCACCCAGAGCCCGTGGGCAGCAGGGCAGGGAGGGGATTCTGCCCCTCTGCCCCCTGTGCTGAGAGCCCACCTGCAGGGCTGCATCCAGCTCTGGGCTCCCAGCACAGCAAGGACAGGGACCTGCTGCAGCCAGCCCAGAGCAGGCACCGAGGGCATCAGAGGGATGGAGCAGCTCTGCTGGGAGGAAAGGCTGGGAGAACTGGGATTGTTCAGCCTGGAACAGAGAAAGCTTTAGGGTGTCCTAGTTGTGGCCTTCCAGCACCTGAAAAAAACTTACAGAAAAGAGAGGCAAGACTGTTTACCAGAGCTTGTAGTGACAGAATGTGAAAAATGCATGTATTTTATGATTGGCTTTTCGCAAATATTAAAATGAATATGTGTTGTGTTAGAAAGTAATGTTGTATTAATTCTCTTAAGTACTGTGTTAAATATAGTTTTAGGTTATAAAAATTGTTAAAATAGAAACTATGCTATGTAAGATACTTTTTTGTAAAAGGCTCACAGCGAGATAGCAGCCACTTATCAGAAGAAACGAACTTCTTCCCACCTCGAAGGCGCTGTTAAGATGCGGAGGAAGAAGTTGACACTGACCAGACAGAATTCTGTATTTGAATGGAATTTATGCATCATGTATGAGTTGTATGAATATGCAACAGGCTATTCTTTTTAAGGGTTAATCCTCTGTTAACGTGTGTCTTTTTTCAGGCTTGTGCTGCCCAGAAAAAGGTACCCGGACATCCGTAACTCTTTGTATTTGTTGTCTCATATTGTCCTAATTCAAATTGTCCAAATTATTATTACTCTAATTGCATTAATATTTTTATAACCATTTTATTACTATTAAACTTTTAAAGTTTTAAAAACAAGTGATTGGCGTTTTTAACACAGAAGAAGGAAAAATGGCCTGAATTGAAAGAAAGTAGGTTTAGATTAGATATAAGGAAAACATTCTTCCCTGTGAGGGTGGTGAGGCCCTGGCACAGGTTGCTCAGAGCAGCTGTGGCTGCCTCCTCCCTGGAATGGTTCATAGCCAGGTTGGATGGGGCTTGGAGCAACCTGGTCTAGTGAATGGTGACCCTGTCCAGGGTTCATTGAGAGCAGCTTTGTGTAGAAGGACTTAGGGGTGATGGTTGATGAAAAACTGAACATGAGCCAGCAGGGAGTGCTCATAGCCCAGAAAGCCAATTGTGTCCTGGGCTGCATCCAAAGGAGCCTGGGCAGCCCACCCTCACTGCCTAAAGAAAAACAAAGAAGAGATCACTTAACAGAACTGTCCAAGAATAATTACATTCTACCAGTCTTCATAAAGCGCTTTAACTTCCAGGAAAACCATGTCTATTATTTTATAATGGTCAGAAAATATGAGGTTTCCCTCTGAAGCAACAGGAGCCCTATAATTGCTCTTAGGCCATGGTATGTGACCCAACAGAAGAGTGTAAGCAACAAGCCATGACTGTTTATCACCCTCATAGTCCCAGAGCCAGCTTTGAGCTCACTTAAAGATTGCTTCAAAAATAAAATTGGCTTTAAAATTCCTGAGCCTCCCTTTGCCATTCTTGGCTGTTTCTCACTGCTAATCCTCTAGGTAAACAACTGTAGCTGCACTGTGCAAGGCACTGAATGCAAGGTCGCTGAAGTGATACAATTTGCAGGATGATTACTGCTGAGAGATAATGTTTTATTCATATGATTAACATTATTTCTTATACTAATTTTCATGCACAAGCAAAGTGAGAGCAGTAATCCATGGCCAGAAGCAGCAACAGCCTTGTAAGACAACATGCAGTGTAACTACATCTTAAGAGTGTATTCTTCATAACCCCATGGAATTATAGAACATGGAATCATTGAAGTTGGAAAAGACCTCCAAGACCATCAAGTCCAATCTTTAACTGAATACCACCACATCTACTAAACTGTATGACAAAGTACCACATCTACTTATTTTCTAAACATTTTCCACCACTTCCCTGGGCAGCCTGTTTCAATGCTTTACAACCCTTTCTGTTACAAATTTTTTCCTAATATCCAACTTGAACCTCCCCTTGCACAGCTTAAGACCATTTTCTCCTGTTTTATCACTTGTTACCTGGGAGTAGAGACCAGCCTGGCTACACCATCCTGGGAGGTAGTTGTAGAGAACAGTAGGATCTCCCCTCAGCCTTCTTTTCTCCAGGCCAAACAACTCCAGGTTCCTCAGCTGCCCTCATCAGACTTGAGCTCTAAATCCTTCCCCAGTTTCACTGCCCTTCTGGACATGGTCCAGCACATCAATGTCCTTCCTGAATTAAGGGGCCCAGAGCTGAACACAGGTTTTGAGATGTGGCCTCACCAGTGCTGAGTGCAGGGAATGGTTCCTGCCCTGGTCCTGCTGGCCATACTTTTTCTGACACAAGCCAGGTGCCATTGGCTTTCTTGGCCACCAGAGCATGTGCTGGCTCATGTTCAGCTGCTGTAACCAGCTCCCCCACGTCCTTTTCCTGCTCTCCAGCCACTCTGCCCTAGCCTGTCCTGCAGGGGGTGGTTCTGGCCTAAGGGCAGGACCTGGTAATTGGCTTGGTTGAACCTCAGACCACTGGCCTCAGCCCATTGATCCAGCCTGTCCTGCTTCCTCTTGCAGACCCTTCCTGCCCTCCAGCAGATGGACATTCCCACCCAACTTGGTGTTATCTGTAACTGACTGGGGATGCACTCGATCCCCTCGTCCAGGTCAGTACAAAGATATGAATCTGGGTTGTCCCCAGTATTGAGCACTGGGGACACCCCTGGTGAGCAGTTGCCAACTGGATTTAACACCACTCACCAGAACTCTGGGCTCTGCCATCCAGGCATTTTTTTACCTAGTGAGCAGTAAAGCATTAGGAACACTGTGGCAAAATGATTCTGAATTCTCCACCAGCAGCATTGTGACTAAAGCATTGTCCACTGCTCCTTAGGCTGAATTGTGTCCAACAGTGCCATCCTATGTGATGATCATTTTTGGAAATGTACCTTTAATTGCTACTGAGCTGCCTACTCAGTGGCAGTAATCTTGCAACTTCAGTCAAAAAAAAAAAAAAAAAAAAAAAAAAAAAAAGAAAGAAAAAGGCATTGATTCTGTACTTTGCAAGTCCAAGATAACATCATACAAGACATTCCAGAAAATGAAGGTGGGCTGTAGGGGGTTTCACTGAAAAACACTACTGAGAACAAGTAATTTGTATTGCTCTTTACTTGTTCTGCCCTCACATTTTGTGGCCTTCTTGGTTGAAGTTTGGCAGTCCCATTAGGTATGAAATATTTTAACAGTCTAATAGCAATGCAGTGTTCTATCACTACTCTAGCCCATTGCATTACAGCCAGGCAGCTAATCCATGGCATACTCTGTCTTTAAACAGCCATCAATTACAGCTTGGAGGAAAAAAAAAGAAGCATAACATATGAAAATATGTTTTTGCTTCTTTTATCAAAAACATACTTGGTCACAGTTTTTAGTTTCAAATTACAAAACAAGCAGATAATGTGTCAGATGTTTTTTCCCCCAGATGTGAGTTAAAACAATTCACATGAAGCTATAAAAAATAATAAAACGCCACAGAACTCAAAAGGATACAAGGCCTTCTGTAACCAGGGGAGTGGACAGCCATTAAAGAAATTCCCCAGGACATTGTAACAAACCAGGTGTGGTGATAACTAAAATTGCAAAGGAAAAAAATGTCCCTTAAATTGGAAATATCAGCCTGTCTACACACTTACATATAGCTGCTGATTATTCGTTACAGTAAAAGGCAAGGTTTTCAAGCTGATAGATTCAATGTACTGCAGCTGGCAGTCAAAGCTGCACAAAAAATGAATAGCACATCAATCAATGGATTTAAAAAAAAATTTGTGATACAGATTGTAAAAAAAGCATATTGGCAATTGAGCTAAATTCAATGGAGTCTGTTTTAGCAGTTTTACAACATAGTTTTTTGTCAACTTGTCCCAAAGCTGTGCCTGGAATCACACCCCAATGGTCCCTTCACAGCTGTATGCTACTGTATTCAGCATTTATTAGAGCAAATATATGTGACAACAACTTAATGTGCTTAGAAAAAAGATGTGTACAGAGATCTTATGCAGAGGCTATGGCACCAAATCTCAAATGGCACCTCTGACCATCTCAAACATAACATTTCTCTTTTTTAGAAACATGAAAAAATCTGTTTCTTCTTCGTTAAATATGGAAAAATATTCAAAGGTGTCTTCTTGATCAAAGCCTGAACCATGTGAGTTCCAATAACAGCAAGCTCTCAAATCTCCATATAAAGAATGATAGTCATGCTTATGCTTTTTTTTTTTTCTCTGTCTTTCATTTTCTCCCTTTGTGGCTCCAAATTCTACATCTTCCCCACTGCTACTCTTATCATTATCAGGCACAGTTATTATCAAACTTGCTGGGTTATCTTCTATTATAGATGAACCAAGAGACACTAAAACATTTAAAGAGCAATCATGGTAGGAAAGCACAGGAAGAAAAAGGAAAAGCAGCACAGAACTGCAATCCTTTATGCTTTGACTGGCATTTCAGTCTGCAAACAAGAGAACAGCTACTCCCAGATCATCAGACATCTATACTACCTGCTTATCAACAGGATAAAAATATGTGCTTTCTTACATGGAATGAGGGTTCCATTATTTAATCTACTTAAATTCAGTGAGTAAACTTGAGATATGCCTGAATGTGACTGACTAGGGAAACATTGTCTTTCATGAAATTTTTTCCTAAAGTTATTTTTAATGGTAGTGCAGGGATGAACATTCATTATCTCTGCTGCAACTATCTTCTAGTCTGACATATGCAAGGCATAACAGGGAAGAGATTCCATAGAAATTAGCATCTTACTCTTCAAGGTGCTAATTAAACAGCCTGTTCTCTTCATGTACTGCACTGCTTTTGCCCCTCTTCTATGCAGGTTTTTGAGAAGAGGAATCAGTCATCTTCCTTGCTAATCTATCTGTGATATGTGTTTGAGTATCTACATTGCAACAGCTTTGCAACCAAATTTAGCAGTTCTAATTTGTTATACTGATTTTTTGTTGTTGTTATTTTACATCAGAGCTATTCTAGAAATCAGCATGCAAAATATAATCTAGAGAGATTTTGTTCCCCCTGCAAAATAAAATATATTTTGAATGGAGAAATCACCAAAAGGAGGATTCTCTTAATATAATTTGATTTATCTTTATTCATTTTTAGCATCCTACAGCTAGGAAAGATAGAATGTTTCCCAAGTGAAGAGCCAGAGTCTTATGGTCTATCACACAATTTTTACAAATTATTTTTCAAGACAGTATTTCTGTTAGGTTAGGAGAACAGAACTCTTCAACAGTACATCACGGACTGAAGTGGTTCATGGTTTAAACCTTGTTATGAAGGAGTTTTTCCCATTATGGCAAAAACTGTATAAAGAAACTACAACCTCAGAAGCCCATCCCTCCTTGAAGATGCCTGACTGGAACTTGGCGCTGTGAGTTAAGCAGCCTGGATAAGATAAATGCAACATTATGTTCAATCATCTCAGGTCTTCGGGAGAAACAAACAAGGCTGAGGGAGAAGAATGCATCCACAAGAAAGCCAAACCCAGCACAGAACCATCCCTGGCTGGCTTTGGGGTGGGGGAGAGACCACAGCCCTCAGAGGCCAGGTTTGCACAGACTGCCCCCAACCGAGGGGTGAGGAGGAGGTTTCGGATGTGTGGTGTAACCTCTGGTCAGAGGCAGTGAACACCCATCCTCCCTCACACAAACCAGCCCAGCTGTGAAACCCCCAGCCCCACAGGCCACATCCACGGGGCATTCACGTGGGAGACAGCTGAGGGGGTGCCATAATCCATCAAAGATCCTGAAAGTGCATCCCAGAGGCCTGGCACCACAGGAATGCATGGATACAAAACGATGCAACTGATCCAGAGTCTGCTGGAAGAGACTGCCTCCTTCCAGGGGAGGTACCTGGGCATTCTCAGCTGGCCTGGCCTGAGTGTTCATTAACCCATTGGATTCTATGTTTTTCAGGGAGAACCTTCACCACCACGACCGGCTGGAGAGGATCAACAGAACATCATTGAGATTCACAGAGTAGTGATATTTTCTTTGATCTGTCTCTATCACTCTCTTTCTGTCCCCCCACCTCTTTTCTATTTCTTTCTTTCTCTCTCTCTCCTTCTCTCTCTCTGTCTCTCTCATATTTATAATTAAATAAAATCCATATTATTTACTTTGGCATATGATTTTGTTTGCACCTTAACTCAAGCAGAGGCATCTCTAATAAATCTAAAAATTGGACTGTAACACAGTGATGGTGCAATAATAAAAGAGGTAAACTCATTATTAGAACAGATTATTGTCAGCACTTCACATTTGCAATAGAAAGTTTCATTTAGAAGAGGAAGAATTCAATTACAATGTACAAATGTAGATTTATCTAAAATATTGCCTTACAAAATGAGGGCAGTCTTTCATTTTATTAATTCCTGAGATTGCTACAAAATATCCAAATCTTGAAATCATGTTGCAATTACACTCACTTTTCCAAGGCTTTTCTATACAAAGAACTTGACTAGAAAAGCTATCACAAAATAAGAGAGCTATTCTTGACTTGCATTTTGTGTGCAGATGTTAATTATAGACTATTTTTATTATTCTAAAAAGGAGTGTCTGTGGAAAGTTCTCCAAGAATAACTGTTAAACTGAGCATCTCAAATTCCTCCATTTGGGGCTCTATGTGTGTTATTTAATGAAAACATTTCTACTCCAACTTTAAAAGGTAAAAAATATGGATGGCAGTCTTGAGCCCTTCTAACAAAGTACTTAACAGTATTTTTAAGAATGCAATTGTTGAGCAAAGTACATAGAGAAAAACTGTATATATTAAATGAACTATATGTATTACAACCACTTTTCCAGTAATTCTGTAAATGCCTTCAAAATACTAACTTTTAACTGCTGGTGTTTCCTGTAGTTGTAAAAAGCAAGTGGAGAAACCATGATCTAGTCATTGCTGAAATAAAAGAAGGGAATAGAAAGAAAATATGAACTCTACTAGAAACAGTGAGAGAAATGTGGGGGAAACACTAGGAACTTGCTTCAATTGCAAGAGAAATGAAATAGTGAACAGAAGAAAGGAACTTTAGTCTGACCTCATGCTTGTATAAAACCTTTACTTTTAAATGGATTTACTATAGTATAAGATCTGTGTAAATGAATCACAGAATCACAGAAAACTTTAGGTTGGAAGGGACCTTGAAGTCCATCTCATTCCACCTCCTGCCATGGGCAGGGACACCTTCCACTCGACCAGGTCACTCAGAGCCCCATCCAGCCTGGCCTTGCACACCTCCAGGGATGAGGCAGCCACAGCTGCTCTGGGCAATCCATGCCATCATGCTCACTGTAAAGAATTTCTTCCATATGTGTAAACCCAAGTTTTTCCTCTTTCAGTTTGAATCCATTATTCTTTGTCCTGTCACTACATTTTCTCATGAAGAGTCCCTCTCCTGCCTCCCTTCAGATACTAGAAAGCTGCTGTGAGTTGTCCATGCAACCTTCTCTTTTCCAGGCTGAAGAGCCCCAAATCTCTTAGCCTGAGTTCATCAGGGAGGTGCTTCAGCCCCCCATCACCTCGGTGCCTGCTCTGGGCTGGCTGCAGCAGGTCCCTGTCCTTGCTGTGCTGGGAGCCCAGAGCTGGATGCAGCCCTGCAGGTGGGCTCTCAGCACAGGGGGCAGAGGGGCAGAATCCCCTCCCTGCCCTGCTGCCCACGGGCTCTGGGTGAGCCCAGCACAAGGTGGGGTTTTGGGCTTCCAGCACACATGGCCAGGGCATGTTAGTTCTTCATCAGCCATCAGTATTAATAACATCCTATCACCTATCCTTTAATTTAATTCCATACTGCCATTTCTTAACATTCCCCACGTTTATAACTTTTCCACCAGACTCTTGCCATATTTAAACGTTATATCAAGACAACATTTCCATCACTGTCTAACTAAATAGCAAAACAGTCCCACTGAAATCAATGAAGCTTTGTACTTGCCTAATGCTATGATGTGCTGGGACACACAAAAAACTTTTCTGTTTTCAATGGGACAGTTTTGATTTTATTAAATGCATGTCATGATGCCGGTAATATATACTGGACATACATACATACATAGATACATATATATATATGCATGCAGATTTCTTTTAAGAAATATTACTTGTGATCTGTATACATTTTTTCCACGTGAAAAATAAACTAAGAAGATTTTGTCATGAAGAGCATCGTGGCATCCTAATTCCTTGCTCTCCATTAAAATAGCTGTTAGAGATTTTATTTATAAATGATCTTTCTTCATTTTGTTGCCCTCTAACAAAATATAGCCGACATTGCTGTTCTGATTACCAAAAAAAAAATACTTGTGATACTTTTCTTGTTATAGAACTGCTTTACATCAGTGGTAATGCATTTTTAAGATGTCATTGGAAACTACTCAGACTATTAACTGTCAAGATGAGTAATCTTCCTTGATTCATAAATTTAAAGAACCATTACACCACATGTATATTTAACAAAAAACTTTCCTAATCTGGTACAAAATAATAACTTAATAAAAATGTTTTGAAGGTCACTGTGTGACCCATCTCCTGCTCTAGGTGGGATTCTGTCCAATCCAGCTGTACAGAGAGGCGCAAGGAGTCACTGTGACTTCTTTCGCCTTAAAACAGCGCCTCGCCTCGCCCTCACATGGCTTTTTTTTTTTTTTTTTTTTTTTTTTTTTTTTTTTTTTTTTTTTGTTAGCCGGAATATCCAAATGTTTGTTCCGTGATTTCACCCCGTTATCCCTACTTCCTCCTTGGGGGAAGCCGGAATATCCAAATGTTTGTTCCGTGATTTCACCCCGTTATCCCCCTTCCTCCCTGGGGGGGATTTGCCTGAGGGAAGCGCACCAACAGGAACAACGCTCTTCTTTGAGAAATTAAATCTTCTCCTAACGAAAAGTTTATTCTGTTGCAACAAATGTCCTTGAGTTTATGAAGACGTCCCCGCTTAAAAATAAATTAATAAATGAACGAAACGGAGAGAACCTGTAGGTTCAGCCCAGCGCAGTGCCCGGGCTGCGGGGGCGGAGGAGGAGAGGGATGCTCTCGGCACCGCAGCCCGCCGCGGCTCCCCGCTCCGGGCGGGCGGCCAGGGCACATCCCCGCCTCGAGCCCCGGAGGAGGAGACGCCTCCTCGGACACGTTAAAAGTTTGGGGCGGCTCCGGCTCCGGCTCGGAGGAGGCAGAGCGCGGCCGGGCGCTGCGAGAGCTCCGCGGGCTCCGAGCCCCCGGCCCCGGGCACCGCCCCACGCCGCCGCCGCCGCGGGAAGATGGCGAGCCAGAGCCTGCGCCTGCTGCTCCTGCTCTGCCTGGGGCTCCTGAGCTGTAAGTGTCCCTATCCCGCCGGGATACCCGGGATACCCTGTCCTCCCCGGGCTGCCCGACCCGCTGGAGTCTCTGTCTGTGTGTCTGTGTGTGTGTGTGTGTATGGAGGGGGATAGCTCCCAGAGGTGCCGCTTCCCTCCCTCATCCCGGAGCGAGAGGAGCCGAGCGAGCCGCGTCTCCAAGAGCGAAACGCCACAAGCGCGTCCCCCGCCACGGCCGGGGCGGTGCGCGCTGATTCTTTCCATGTGTTTTTTTCCATGAAACCTGTTTAAGGCCGGCCTGGCCAAGTGCGAGTCAGCGGCCCCCTGCCGCCGTGCAAACTTTAGGATGCGGGCTGTTAGTTTGTTTTTCTGGTGGCCTTTGCAAGGTGAATGAGCGAGGGGCGGGAGGTCGTTTTTTGTTGCCAGGGCTGGATGCTGCATCTTCGGAACAGAGTTGAGTTTCCAGTATTTTATGGTCCTAACTCCTTAAAAACAAAAGGATAAGGTTAGAATAAGTTGGGTGAAGATTCCCCTGCTGGAAAGCACGTATAAATAATAGGAAAAAGAGATGTGCAGCAGGTACCTGCAGAGAGCCACTGAATTAACGCTACTGTTAGTAGTGCCAGTTGTGATAAGGCTGTCACTCTCAGATCATGTCTTACAGTGCTTCTGTTCAATGCTTTTTGTGTCTTACTGATGTTTGGGGAAAGGGCAGTACATGAAAATAGTGTTTTGAAAAGACTTATGTAGCACTGTCTTCCAATGAAATGACCACCTAGGACCAGCCCAGGATGGGTTCTCAATCGACTGTAGATGTGGAACGTCCATGGTACTGATGCTGGGTATATTTCAAGGTTTACCTTTCATTCCTCCTAACAGAACATCACCTAACAGAAAGCTCTGTGTGTGTAAACTCTCCTTTTTTTTTTTCAGTGTTCTGCAGTGGAGATACTTGAAATTATGTGTGTCTGATAGGTCTTTGGCTTGGAAATTTTTTTTCCTCTCCTTTTTCTTCTACAAGACCTTATGGAAATGTTGGGCTGTTAAATGAACAGCTAGTGCAGAAATTCTCTTTCACATAGTAACCAATAATAATAATACACATGGTTTTCTTTTTTTGTTTTTTTTTTAACTTAATTTCTTCTTAATTGCATGATATATCTGAGCAGGTGAAACTGCTGTGATTTTTTCTGGTGACAGGTTTCAGTGTGTTCAGGCTGCTCAGCCTCCTGGTCTGTTGGCAGTGCTGGCTTTGACTGCTAAGGAAATGATAGAGCAGTGCAATACAGTGCATCAAAGTCTGGTGCCTACATTGCTATCAGACTTGGAGGTTTCTTCTTGGTGGGCTTTTTTTCCCTTCCTGTCACAATTCCAAAGAAACACTAGGTGGAAAGCAAGTTTGCAAGCAAGGTGCTGATAAGGAGTCTTTTTGTGAAGAAAGTGATTGTAGATGCATGGGTGTGCAGATGCCTGTTGTTTGTGGGAGCCAGAGGAAACCCAGGAAGAAATCCAGGCAACCAGAAACCTGCTGCTGCTCCTGTGGCTGGAGTGTGTCTACATGAACAGTAAGGCTGAATAATTCAGGTGTCCAAGTCAGGCATATGGGCTGAGCAGTCTCTTATGTGGGACCCATGTTCTCTGGAGATGGAGAATGGGCAGAAACCAGTGAGGGAAAGGAAATAGTGATGGATACCTCACAAGCAGCGTAGGAGTTGGCCTCTCCTCCCAGGCAGCCAGCAACATGGCAAGAGGGCACAGCCTCAGGCTGAGTCAGGGGAGGACATCAGGAAGAACATGGAAAAGGTTGTTAAGCACTGGAATGGGCTCTCAGGGAGGTGGTAGGGTCACCATCCCTGGAAGTGTTCAAGAAACAACTGGACGTGGTCTGTGCCCTGGTCTAGTCGTGAAGGTGGTGATTGGTCAAAGGTTGGACTCAATGATCTTAGAGATCTTTTCCAGCCTAAATGGTTCTGCAGTTCTGTGGTTAAATAGTGGAGCAGGTATAGAGAACTTTGTTGGTAGGTGAGCTGCAGAAATCAAAAGCTGTGTAAGTTGGTCACAGGGCATCAGCCTAGCCAAGGCAGATGATGTTTGAATTG